>NC_141826.1:13302500-13622500 GCF_982586985.1 Callionymus lyra
TAGCAAGTGGAGCTTCAGTAGACTTTATTTACATTAGTTTTCGTGATATCTGTGAAATGCCATGAGTTGAATCGTTTTCCTCTCCTGCCACCATGTGTTGTTTTAGATTGTCAGCCAATCACAGCCCTGGATTGAATGAAGTGGAACTTTTGTATGACGTCACTTAAATTAACGTCTGTCTTATTATACACACACGTAATTATATGTAGTACTATTAACATTTAATTCAATTTAAAAACATTTCTCCAGGGAGCATTGTTTGTTTGTTTTTTTAAAAAGTGAAGTATTTAAATTTCACTGAGGAACTCGATCACTGAGCATTCGGTGGCTAGGAAGGCTGTTAAGAGTGGGTTCACTTGATCTTACATTTCCTCTTTATTGAAAGATCTTCTTAATGTCAGAGCAAATCTGGTGAACACATCCTTCTTTCTACAGCTTTCTTAAACATACTCTAAAGAATATAAAAGGCACTTAAGAGCTTCTTAACATATATGGGAAACCTGACCATTTTCATAATTCCAGAGCAGATTCTGAATCAAACGGTATCGATTAAGAACCCTGTAAATCAAAATTGAATCCATTTAGGAAACTGGCTTTGATAGCCTGCCCTTATTAATTATTTGAGTCGCAGATAAAATAATTTAAACCATTTTATAGAGTGGTAAAAACCCTCAAATATCTGTGGAAGCTCATGTTGAGTAGAGTTGCGTTTTGGAGCTTTGACTAAACTGCAATTTGCATGAACAGCCAGCAGAGGACAGCAGAGCAGAAGCGGTATACTTTAATTTCGCATGACAAAGCTGTAGGAAACAGAAGTTTCTCAAATAAGCAAAGGGTTTTTTATTTTTCTAATTGCAAAAACAGTAAAAACATATTACAAGAATGTCATAAACGCATCCAGAGTTGAGAAACGTAGATAATTATTAACCAAATAGGCAGTAATATGTTTATTTTAGTATTAAAAAATACATACATTTTCCACGTTAAACATTTTAAAAGCGTGGCCTCAACTGAACTGGTCACTTGGGTGAGCGCATACTGGTTCGCGTTGGCTTTGTCCGGATGACATCTAGTGGACAGACGCCTTAACTGCACCTCACTTTAATTCGCAATGTTCAATACTGTTGACAACCTTTTTTAAATTCACAAGATTTTCGTCAATTATTAACATTAATTATCACTTTGCCATCATTACAATGAAGTTTAATGGAATAGAGATTACGAAACCTTAAAATTCTTAAATATCTACTTGGATTAAACCATTAATATAACAAAGGGTGATGGAGATGCTAAAAGTTGCACCCCCAGATGTTGCCCTTACAACCGATTTTCATAGATTTCTAATTCGATTTGCGCACGTGTTTACAGAGACTCGTATACAACTTGATGAGGGAATGTGGAGATCACCGCACTCGCTTCAAAGTTCTACATAAAAATAATTAAAAAGGGGAACCGAATTTTTAAAAGCCATGTGAGGAAGATCCAGGAAAGAAGCCTGCAGGCATGCGCAGCCACACACGTGCACACACAACACCAGAGTGGTAGAAGTAATTTTCCTCCCGATGAAAGGCCCGGCTCCATTACCTTTACAAGTGACTTCATCTGTTTGTACAAGGACATGAGTGTGTGTGTGTGTGAGTGTGTGTGTGTGTGAGAGAGATAGGGCCACAATCACCAAAGGAGGGGCACACAAGAAAAACAGTCTGCAGCTGGAACCTGATATTCCGGCAAACGCATTCCTGCTGCCAGGCTCGCTGCATCTACAGACCTGCCGAAGTGCCCTTGAGCCAAACGTGTGTGCCCTACAAACACAGTCGTTGGTGTCATCGGTTTTTAAAAATCGGACAAATGAATAAACAAGGCGCTTCTGGGAGGGGGTGGTTAATAAAAATGGCCGCCATCAAAGAGGTTATGAAATAATCTGTCTGTTAGAACTAAAATTACTCATCTTTTATGTGACTGAATGTTAATATCACAGGTGACAAAGTGGTAAAGACCCAGCATGTTAACGCAAGTCACAAAGTTTGAACCCGAATTTAGGAACTTGCCCTAAGCCAATATCCTTTTTAAATCATGTTTTTTTTTTGGATTAATTGAATTGTGCTTTAAAATTTCATGTAAAAATAAGCTCCTTGGCAGAGGTGTGCGCTCTCTGTATATATATATTTGCGAGTGATTTAAACTATACAATGATAAATGATTGTCCTTCTCTGAAACGTTAGCCGCTCCTGTTCAAAAGATGCGACTCATAGTGAAACTTAAGAATATACCTTCAATTATTAACAGGACAAAAGCGATGCGATATGGCACAGTCTCATTTAATGCGCAGTCCTGTTGCATTTCCATTCTTACCTTTGCCCAGGAGGTTTTGTTTCTTAGCTAAATAACTCAAAAACGGATTAACCTTTTAACACAAAATCTTAAGGAAATCTTAAGTAGCCGATTATTAAATTTTGATGGTTATCTGGACTCCATACGATGGTTAGAATCTTCCGTGACATGTTTAGAAATTGATAATGTTGACAAACATAATCAAGATAAAGAGATAAATGATTTGTATACTGAAGAAAAAAAAAAAAGAAAAATCACTGGATACGCTTGTAAGTAGTAAATAGTCATTTTTGAGGTACCTTCCCTAATGACGCTTGCCTATGTCACAGGCGAGCCCCTTTATATACTACAATAATAACAAACAAACAGGAAAAGGAGGAGGTCTTCTCGCCATCTGAGCTTTAGAAGAACTTCCATCCATCACTGATAAGATGGGCTAAAGTGAAATGGGGCGCATCAATTGGCCGTTTTATGCTTGGTACTAGATCACATGTGTTGGCCCCGGGGCCAAATCTGGCCAGTAATTTTACATAGCCTGCCAGATGGTTGGCTCAAAATCAAAAATAGATGTTGATATGGTGACCTGTAAAAGATGCCAGGGCTTCAGATGAGTTAAGAGAGACAGAGTAGATTCTGGATGTTGAGAATACAAGTCAAACTGGAATTTATTCGGTGAAGCAGAACAAACACAGAGGTGTTTAAGATGAATTGAGCCTGAGAGGATGAAAAGACTTAATAAAACTCAGACGTACAGTAAGAATTTACAGTATGACTTGGACAGCTAAAAGAGTTTGACTACCTTTTGCTATATGATCTACAGACTAGACTCGCCAAGTCAGTCTGCCTATCCAGTGACGGCAATGGCAAGATGGCATTTCCAAAATAGGAGGCGGGGGAAGCAGCCAACCAGTGACTCAACAGGGGTGGTGATAATTAGCCTTTCGATGGCAACTTAAACATGCCACAGCTGATCGAAACCGGGATTTAAATTAGGAAGTCGACCACGTAATTTGAGAGCAGAATAGGCATAATATTTGGTTGAAAATAGGTTCTAGCGTTTCGTTTTATAGCGTCATTCTACCACACTCCATCTATTGGGCACGTGAGGACAAACGTGTGTGTAGAACCGCCTGTGGTGGTGAGGAGAATAAGACCTTTATTAATGGTAGTCCTGTCTTTCTTCTCTCTAATCAGAGCAGAAAACCCCGGCACATACACAGACGCACACACACACACACACACACACACACACACAACACATCATGGCTTGATAAGGAGAGGTCCTTTCACCACACAAACACAGCCCTCTTTGTTTTCACCCAAAAAAACTCCATGTACAGTACTTAACACACACAAGGGTGCTGTATTTGATCAAGCAGCAGAATTAAATAACAACCCACGGGGGACTAACCCACTTAAAGGGAAGTTTTGGCGTCGTATAAATCCACCATTTTTGGTTGTGATGGACAGAAAGGGCCTTACAAGCTGTGGCCACAACTTGTCCACATGGGCAATGATCATAGGGATGAGCAAGAGGCTGATTTTAGATTGTGAGTAAGGTTCCCGGAGGGCACCGGTGAGGGGAAGTGAGCAGGAACTTAAGCCACAACAGTGCAAATGGTGTCCTCTTGGATGGGTTCAGTCACTGGTGACGAGCTGAAACCTGCTGCAAGAACGTTAGACTGAAAGCGTCTGAAGGTGTCTGACAGAGACATTTAATTACAGATTCCCGATGCATAAACACAGGCTTGATTTGCACTTTTCGGTGAATCTTTGAATGAGTGTTTCATTATGACACAGTAGGACTGACTACCGGTGCAACCAGAAAAATCCCCCAGAAGACTGAGGAGGGTTTAAACCCACGAAAAACATGTTTATTACTTCTTGATCACATCTAATACAATTTTGAATAACTGCATAAATCAAACAACAATATACATGATACACATTAGTGTTCTATAGAAGAGTTCTTTAACTAAAACTGATGGACCAGCAGAATCCCACATGACATGACACTTCTTCACTTCTTCTTTTAACCTTATGTTTTAGTTAAATGCCAAATTCAAACTGCTTCTGTGTCATAGATCTAAATAAATAGGTTATTTTTCTTTACATGGATCACTCATGGCTTGTTAGAACTACCTTACAAACACCATCTGAAAATGCACATTTATTATCTAGAAAACAAGAAGATTGCTATTTTTGAAATGAGAAATTAAAGGCGCATTAAGAATCAATTGAATACAAACATTAAGCTACAAATAAGTTTAAAAAAATTGCAAAACTTGGAACATGTTTTCACTAGTCATAATATCATCATGCATGGTAGAACTAGTTTTCGGTAAACGTTAAATTAGTACCAAACAGGTGTTTAGAACTCTGCTGGGACAAAACACAATTAGAGAAACAATTTTCAGATTTCTTCATATTATAGTATTTTTTATTCTTGTTTTTTTATTTAAAAGAAAAGAATAAATGGCACAACAGTGTACTTTTTGTTCCGATTCTTTTCTCATTCATTAACTGGTTTGTGGTTTATTTTTCTAAATCATTTTCTACTTAACATTATGTTGAAGAAGGGTTGGGATTATTTTCAAAGTATAAATAAATGTATAAATAAACAACTAAATGTCAAAATGACAAAATAAATAAATTACTTCTGATTTTATTTTTGTTGACAAACAATGCTTTTCTGTGTGTGTATGTATATATATATATATATATATATATATATATATATATATACAAACATTTATTTATACATTTTGTACTTTATTTATTTATTGTACATTTTGTCTTTTATTTATTTCGACATTTCGTTGGCTGTATGCAAATTTAAAGGGGGGACCTAACGTCTTTCCGAAGCAGTGATTGGCTAGACAAGCGTAACAAACTAAAGCAATCGATCTCAAAACTATTGCTCCGGCAGCAACTAGTCTAAAGCATCAACGTTGCACGAAGAGTGGAAGAATCTTTTCTGAAACCTTAGCAAACCAACTTGATACGTTTCCAGTGTTCATGAGACAGATTTAACCACAGGAGCCTCATGAAAGAAGTCTGGATCTCCTACTTCAAACGGCCGAACACCTTTAATTCTGTGTATGAAATGAATAACTCATGTACTCTGATCACAAAAACAACGTTGTTAACAGGACCGAAAAACGTAAACGCAGTACAACCAAAAATATCGTACAAATTATTTTCTATATCAGTGCTGATCATAGATCATTATCAATGACATGTACACAGTCCATCTTCCCAGGATTATCCAAAGTAAGCTTTGAAGATAAGTGAACATATGACTCTCGTCAAGGCAGTGGTAGTTGATCCAACGATGTTCGACCCGCCTACTTAATTTGCATACTGACAACAACATTTCGAAATAAATCAAAGACAAAATGTATAAATAAATACATGTTGAAATAACGAAATAAATAAATAATTAAATGTCAAAATAAATAAAAGTCAAAATGTATAAATAAATAAATTTATATATGTACAGAAAAGCACCCTTCTCTGAAAAAAGTAATTTATGCATTTATTTATTTTGACATTTATTTAAACATATATTTATTCATGTGTTTATACATTTATTCTACTGTCATTTATCATCCTTCATACTCAACTGTTTTCTTCTTCATCATCTTCGTCCAGTAAGACACACTTAAAACAACCAAATACCTCCATACGTTTTGTCTGTAATCTCCATCTTGTATTGAAGCCTCGACACTAGAAATTGTTCAGGAAAAACTTAAACAAGTCTGTATTTTAGCAGAAGCTTGAAGGCTAACATCCTTCACCAAGTACTCCGGGTAAATATTACTAGTGTTCCATCGTAGACAGTAGAGTGAAAGCGTCCTCGATATCAACCCGAAACAAGCTTAAATCATAGACACGTTTAAGTTTTTCCGGATCAATTTCTTTATTCTTGTCAAGGATTCAATACAAGATGGACGATACAGACGAGCACCACTTTGGTATTTGGATATTTTTAAACGTATCATTTTGGATGAAGAAAACTGAGCTATTAGTTGCTACATTTAAATGGATATGCATGTTTCCTCTAATTCGAAAAAGGAACAGATTACTCTGAAAATAATCCTATTAAAGCCATTAGTCGACATGAGAATAAGTAGAAACTTCAATATCAAATTAAAGGTTTATTTAATAAAACTTTACAATAATAAGCAAAATATTGCCTTACACTCCTTACCTATATATATCTATTATCTATCGTATACAGTTGTGGTGTAAGTAAGTAAGTAATTTATATTTATAGAGCGCTTTTCTAGACCAGGGTCACAAAGCGCTTAAACAATAAAAAAAAATGTATATAATAAAAATATCAAGATAATACAGGTGTTATGCAATGAGGACATGGCAGTGAATCAAATAATTATTTAATACTTTTCCCTATTTTCACATCATTTTACTTCCATTTTACACAACAAAAACCTTGAACACTTTACATATTTTTGTTGCGGATTATTTTCCCAAATTATTCTTAACTCTTGTATGAAAATAACCCCAACAAGTAATTTAACTCATACAATAGATTTTTTTTAAAAGTCCTGGACATTAATTTCTTAAGTGAAATCTGAGATCCAGATGATTTTCTGCATCAAATAAACATAATAATCTAAGCATAAATAACTCAATGTAAGGCAGAATAACGGTCGTGCTCGGGTGCAGGTGCGAAGAAGGCCTTACCCAGGTACTTGATGGTGAATCCCCGCGGTGGGTTCAGGGACCTGCGCATCCATCCCTCCCTCAGCACCTCCAGGTGGTCCTCCTTCCCCTGGATGAGCAGCACATGCTCGTCTATCCAGCCCAGGAAGAAGGTCTCGGACACGGCCTCGGTGATGCGCGGGTTCCAGACGTGCTGCTGCGGCGTGTTCTCCGCCTTGAAGTCGGCGAAGATCTCGTAGCCGGTGTGGTGCCTCGGCAGCTCGTCGCTCTCCGACACCCCGCTCGCCCCCACCGCCTCCCCGGCTCCTCCGACCCGCGACAGCACTATGGCCAGGGAGTGCGGAGCGATCTGCAGGAAAGACTCCATCGTCGTGTTTTTTTTTTTTTTTCACTGGGTTCTAATACACACAGCGTCGGGCACCATGTTAGCTAGCAGGGGTGTGTAGCTAGTAGCTAGTAGCCGCATTCCTGCTGCACCTTGAGCTCCGTCCTCCGAACCGGGGGTTGGGGGGGAAAAAAAACGTGGATTTCACCTTAAAACCGGGCCCGTTCTCACACGCACCTCGTGGGTAACACAGCGGACCGGAACCGAGGGATGACATTCGTGACCCACGCCGTGAAAACGTCCAGTTTCCTGGTGTAGCTACCTGGATGCTAACGTGTTATTGGATTCACCCGGGCAACAGATGCGGCGGCGGCGAGCCCCCCTCCCTCCTCCTCTCGCTCCTCGGAGCCGGGCGGCATCAAGTACTACGGGGTCGGCACTTCACCGGCGGTCCTGTCCCTCGGAGGCGGTGAAGGGAGTCCCGGAGGCTGGCTCGCTGCGCGGCCGAAGCGAGAGAAACCTCTCGGCTGCAGGTCTGCCTCATCCAGGTACGGCGAGGGTCGGGCAGGCATCGAGCCCGAGGTGCGTCAAGTTCATCTTGGTGACGAGAACCACTTCCGCTTCAGCCTTCCAAAGTAAAATCGACTAAACGGAAATAGTAACTTGTATATATATAGATTCAAGATTCAAGATTCAGAGTTTATTGTCATAGGTACTACGTAACATGAAATTCTTACTTTGTACCCCCAACAAAAGTGCACAGTAAAAATGAACATATATATATATACATACATATATAAATAACTATATATACATTTGAAAGAATAAAGCAACAAAAGTAATGTGTTATCATGTACCTCGTCACGCAACATGTTAATTCAATAACATTTTGAAATAAGAAAAAATTTATAAATACATGTTAAAATAGCGAAATACATAAATAGTTAAATGTCAAAATAAATAAGTCAAAATGTATACATAAATAAATTGATACATTTAAGTAAGTAAGTAATTTTTATTTATATAGCGCTTTTCCAGACCAGGGTCACAAAGCGCTTCAACCTTCAAAAGTAAAATCTACTAAACGGAAATAGTAACAGAAAATATATTGTATGTATATATATATATATATATATATATATATATATATATATATATATATAATGCATTGTCATGTACCTCGTCACGCAACATGTTAATTCAATAACATTTTGAAATAAATAAGACAAAATAAAGAAATACATAAATAATTAAATGTCAAAATAAATAAAAGTCAAAACGTATAAATAAATAAATGTATACATGTAAATAAGTAATTTTTATTTATGGAGCACTTTTCCAGACCTGTGTTGTGTCTCAACTCGCATACTTCTCTTAGTATACTAGAAGTTAGTATGCATCAGGATAGTGTACGTACTAACTAGTACGCAAATTCTCACCAGATAGTAAGTAATTTTTATTTATATAGCGCTTTTCCAGACCAGGGTCACAAAGCGCTTAAACGATGTATGTCTCAGATAAAACACTGTCGCTACACACTAACAGGAAATTACGCGACAGCTTCTTCTTCTATTTAACGATGGTTGCAACCAGCTGTTTGAACGCTATCGCCGACACCTTATGGCAGCACGTTTTGCAACTTTGGAAAAAGAAATAAAGAAAAAATATGAGAATCGAAATATTCGCCAGATATTTAAGATGGTATCAGCACCGAAGACGTCTCATCCTTCAACTGCTGCTGAAAATACACCTGTACGTATATGAATATATGCATATATATATATATGACGTAACTTCCGTTTTTTTTCCATCGAACCATACTCAGTTTTGTGGGCGTTTTAGTACGCCAATTTAGTGTGCATGGCGCACTAAATTTCGCATACTAAGAATTGAGACGCACTTACGCACTAAAAAGACTAACTTTGAGTACTTTAAGTAAGTATGCAATTTGAAACACAGCACCGGGTCACAAAGCGCTTAAACAAAACAATATTCAATGAATTACGATACTTACTGTATAGAAAAGCACCTTTCTCTGACAAAAATAAAATCAGAAGTCATTTATGCATTTTGAAATTTTGATATTTATTTATACATTTAGTCATGTGTTTATACATTTATTTACACTACTGTCATTTATCGTCCTTCGTACTCAGTTGTTTTCTTCTTCAGCATCTTCGTCCAGTAAGACACACTTAAAAACATCCAAATACCTCCATACTTCTTGTCTGTAATGTCCATCTTGTATTGAAGCCTCGACACGAGAAATTGTTCCGGAAAAATTTAAACAAGTCTGTATTTTAAAATCGTTTGTAGCAGAAGCTTGAAGTCTAAAATCCTTCACCAAGTACTCCGGGTAAATATCACGAGCGCTCCATCGTAGACAGTCTCCACCCACAACAAGCTTAAATCATAGACACGTTTAAGTTTTTCCGGAACAATTTTATTCTTGTCAAGGATTCAAAACAAGATGGACGATACTGTACCTCGTCACACAACATATTAATTCAATACCATTTGTGTCCAGTCCAGGTCTCAGGTTCTCAAAAAAGGTAATGTATTGAATAGTTTTTAAAGGAACTAAGACAAGCCTCTTAAATTGTTAACAAAACTCTGCAGTATTTTTTACAACAGGTCAAACCCTTTGCCTCGAATTGCTCTTTTGCCAGATAGATAAGGGTCATTTAAAGTCATAGTTCAACCAAAATTAAACTTCCACTCATTTTCGACTAAGGGTTGGGATTATTTTCAGAGTAATCTGTTCCTTTTTAAAGTTATATTCAAAAATGTCCATGCTAATGTTGCTTCCAGAAATACATATGCAGTGGTGGAGGTTGTTCATCTTGACCCAGAGACAACACAAGGGATACAAAGACACTTAAATGGGTCTATATTTTAACTATGCATGTACCAGAAATCATCAGTCTCTCAACTGCGGTCTTTCCTTATTGAAACATTGGATGTGTCAGTGCGCAATGTTTATAATAAAAACAACCTTAAAATATGGACTCGTTTCAGTTTTTGAGGACAATTCCTAATGTATTACGGAGGTATTTGGATGTTTTTAATCTTTTTGGAAGAAGATGAAGACAACCGAGCTCCAGTCGCGTCATTAAAATGAACATACATTTTAGCCTATAACTCTAAAAAGAAACCAGATGATTCGGAAAATAATCCCAACCCTTAGTCAACACGAGTAGAAAATTATCTTGAATTTTGGGTGAACTATCACTTTAAGACTAATTTACCTGAATCTTAAACTTACCCTTTAACACATTATAGATAGAAACCTTTAAAATAAGTTCATGTTCAAAATAAAACTAGTGTTTGGATAAAATACTTATTTTATATATTTAAAGTGATCAAAATTGCTATCAAGGTATTGTGAGTCCCATATAAAATGATCAGCTATCAACATATGCATTCAAAAACCAAATTCCAATTAATTTCATAATTAAAATGGTCCCAATGATACTATTCTAAGTATATTGCAGAAAGCTTGAAGAGTCTCTCAAACCCTTGAAGGATCCGGTCCTCAAGTAGACAGGTATATATACACACATTAGAACTCACATCTCTCCGGTCCTTAAAACTCTTCACTGGCTTCCAGTTTCTTTCAGGATCAACTTTAAAACTCTGGTTCTTACTTTCAGAGCTATTCATGGTCAGGCTCCTCCTTACATCACTGATCTGATCCAGCCTTACACCCCAGCTCGGGCTCTGAGGTCTGTGGATCAAAATCTACTTATGGTTCCACGCACACGGCTCAGGACCAGAGGAGAGAAATCTTTTCAGGCTGTTGCTCCTAAGCTTTGGAACGATCTTCCTCTCTCTTTGCGCTTGATGGAGTCTACTGACTCCTTTAAGAAACATCTTAAGACGTTTCTATTTGTTCAGGCTTTTCCTTGAATTTCTCGAACTCCTGTGTTGTTCTCAGTATTATCTTGATCTTGAAGTATGTACTTTTTTGAGTATTGTTTTGATTGTTTAAGCGCTTTGTGACCCTGGTCTCGAAAAGCGCTATATAAATAAATATTACTTATTTACTTACTATTACATATGAAATAAAGATTATTATTATTAATCATAATTTTTCAACTATAAGATGCCGAGTTATTTCAGAACTGATTGACTTAATCGCTTTTGAATTTGGCATTGAGTGTTATTTTCGTCAGTTTGAAGCAGCGGTTTATCATTTGCAGCCAATGTTTTCCCATTTGATCTTTTTGACATTGTTTGTTTTGTGTCATGTGAAAATAAAACATCAAAGATGACCTCTACAGGTATTGGACTCAGGCAGGGGTGTCAAACTGGTCCAGAAAAGGGCCAGGGTGGTGTAGGTTTTTGTTCCAACCGGTCAAGCACACCCGAGTTAACCAATCAGGCGTCAGCTTAAACAAGCAACACCTGACTGACAATTAATTGATTACTGTCTTCAGACATCTGATTGGTTCAACTATATGTGCTTGACTGGTTGGATCCAAAACCTGCACCGTCTCGGCCATTTTTTGGACCAGTTTGACACATGTAGGCCGCATTGTGAAATTTAAAGGCCTGAACTGGGTTTTTTCCTTCCTCAGCTTCCTTGTTTGTGTACATTCTATCATTGTTCATGTCCTTTATTTGAAAAGACAAGAATTCAAAGACTTTAAAACATGTCACCAGTCAACTTGTTTTGGATCCCAGGGGTATTGTTGGGTCCGTTTCCTGTTTTAACTTGGAAAAAGTCCACTTGTTCTTATTTTAATTATTTTTTATGAAAAATTGCTGTATTTGCTGTGGATAATTTGAAAAAAAAAACCCACAACAATCAATCAATAAAGTTCTACCTACCTACCTACTTGGTAATTCGGTCATTTTAAATTCTGACAGACCCGCTGGTTATGTGGACTTGCTGTTTTAACACAATAAGTACCTGATAAAATAAATGTCATGGGAGAACAAGTGATGCTGTACTATAATTTAATGTTGTGTAATGGATCCACCCATATTTGTACACAACTTCTGTTTTCATGTTGTTCCATCGCAAGACTGTCTAGCAGTCATTTTGACGCTGTCATCCGGTCTCCTGTGGAGAAGGAAACTTCAGTCATTTGAACCAATAGATTAAGAATTATCAACGTACTCTGTGCAGAAAACACAGTAATTGCTGTACGTCTTTCCGTCACTGCCGCAGACCGGGTTCAGTTCCCGGGTACATGCTCCTGTGTAGGTGTCGCACTCACGGAGCTTCATAGGAGGCAAAAAACAAGTGAGGTTACGATGATCTTTTCAGCCATTACTGCAAGAGAAGATCCCTCTACCAGGAAGTACAACACTGCTGGTAGATCTTACCGGCTCCTCAGTCTCTTCATTGCAGAGAATATTTTTCACTGTAGAAAGAAAAATATAATTTGGTTTTGTGATTCGATCGTATCATTAAATAAATTGATCGGTGCAAACATGATAAGAGAAGCTTCCTTTTCTTCAAGGTTACACGTAGAAAAGATAGTATCTTTTTGTCATCACAATGACAAAGCTAGGTATTTAGTAAAGCTATTAGTCTTTAACAATAACTTAGTTTATTGAGTTTTATTTTGAGAACACATAATGGCTCTGTCTGGACTCAAGGTTTGTAAAATGTCAGCTGGTTAAGGAATAAAAAATCATCACATCAAATGCTATACTTTATTAGGTTTTAATGGTATAGTTGATATTAAAAAGAATCAAACACAAAAGTAGACAAATGTTGCTCATTATTTGATTTATTGAAAACAACCTGTTCACTGTGGAAAAGTTAACTTCTTTATAATACATTTTGATATTTGACCGATGTCTGTCAATGTATGGCCTTAAAGTTAGCCATATAATGTATGGCAGTTGCCTTTTTATTTCTCCACTACTTGATCCTCTTTTCCTAAAGTGAGCGAACTTTAGGTCAAAACATGGCTACATGTCTGTCTGGTAACTGTCAAACACAACCTTACTCCTCTATTTTTTGTCTTAAAAGACAACACACACATCTTAATTTGAGGACTTTTCCACTTCTCTGTGTTGAACTGGAAAAGTGTTAATCCTTTAATAATAATAAAAACATTCTATCACAAGCCTCTGATGAAATAGGGAATGACAAATCAACTGTGGTTTTTTGAAACACTCCACACCTCTGACACAACACACGTCTGGAAAATGATCATCACCTGCTTAACTGACTGAGGAACGCAAAGACCAGTTTTACTGCTTTTTTAAGATTTGCATTTTAGTTGCTTGGCAAAACACACACTCTCTATTGGTCTATCAATTAATCTGTCTTTCTTTCTTAGCGAATAAGTGTTGTGAATAAAAGTGTGTTTGTTGAAGAACTCACCCGAGAAGGAGAGCAGCAGAACGCAGCAGAGCAGCACGGTGAGCTTCATGGCAGCCATTGTGGTCATGTGTTGTGTCGGAGCCAGGTGTGTCCTTCTCACACTTTGTTTTCCTCTTAAATAGAAGAGCAACAAAGGCGGGGCTTGACCGTCAGTGAGACAACAGGTCAAGTGACTCTCAGCCAGGACAGGTGGATTTCCGATTTCTGGAAAGCACCATGACAAAAACTGTGAGAACACAAATATTTGAGGAAGGCTGCTGAAATGACATGTTCACATGAACACCATATTAACTGAATCTGATGATGGCGCTGTGGCGTCCATTTTTATCTTGATTCTGAACCTGAAGGACATTTTTGTGACTCATTTTGTCTTCGTAGCTATGACAATAAAGTATATATTTGTTTCAAAAAAGAAAACGTCTAAAAAAAATTGTGTATAGTTATTTATTCTTATTTAAATAATAAACATAATTAATTGTTTCAAAACATACTACAGTAAATAAAAATCATATACTTCTATTTATATACTTCCAATGACTCGTTATGATTTGATATTAATTGACATTTTTTATGAATAATAATATATATAAAAATAATTTATCATGGTAAGAAAACTGAGGTAAATAAATGGGTTGAAGTTGATGCCAAACAAGTTAGTCGTTTTATTATTAAAGAGATATTTATGAGTATACATCTAAACTTTAGCAGGGAAAGCTAAACTGAAGTAAAATGGGTTCTTAGCTTCTGAATCTATGTAAATATAATTATAATTAGTTGAACCCTTGTGTTATATCAGGGTCAAGTTAACCTGAAGGCCCGAAAACAAATGTGTTTGAGGTATCCCTTAACCCAGAGGCTGCGCATGGGATATTATAAATCAAAATAAATTGACAAATATTAAGGGGGAATGTGTATTTTTTTTAAATTAGAACTTAAAAAAATAAAATAATGGACAAACTTGTGTAACTTGTGTAAAACTTAACATCTGTATACAGATACAACTGATGCTAAGACTGTAGATTTGAAGACTTGGATTTTAAGGATGGTGAAACATATTTTTAGTTTCATTATCTATCTCAAGTGTATTAAAATATTTATTACCTTAAGCTCAAGAATAAGGTCATGAAGAATCATTTTACATTATGTTTCGTTTACACGGACAGAAGTTCACTAACTTCCGGGAAAATACAGGAAGTCAAGACGTGTTGGGCACGATTCTTCGAGTTCAAATAAGTGTTTAGTCAATTAAATCTGTCTTAAGTTCAGTAATTATTTACATTTTTTTATTTATTTAAATGATAAGTGTTGGAGACTGCTTGTTAATGGTTGTGTGGATAAATGAACAGTAGATGGCGCTATAAGACTTGATAAACTATGCAGCATGGTTGAGGCTCTGGCAAAACTTGCTTTGTTTAGATTATTTTAAGTTTGAAGTAAATACATTATATGTATATAGAGTAAGGGAGTTTTTTTTATCATTTTATTAAGCTGTGCTCATCTCTTATAATATAAGAGCCATTTATCTGAATCGTCAGTAGGGGGCGTCTGAGATTTTGTTGACGATAATCCGAATAAACGAGGCAGAAAAATGGAGGTTGTGACTTGGTCCCACTTTTGCTGAAAGGTCAACTGTCCATTTGGCACCGAACCATCTCATCAGCGTCCTGACTCATCACTGAACTTTCGTCCTTTTTCACTCAATGAAACTTAATGGAGTCTTCAATCAATGTCTCGAACTTGTAATTGTTTTCCTGGATAATCCTTTTTATTTTTCCTTTCTCTTCACTGTTGTAGTTTGTTTACTCTGTTTTGTGATCCTAACAGGCTTTTCTAGATATGCACAGAGGTCATCAATCCTGTTGTGTTCTCAGTTTTATCTTGACCTTTAAAGTGTATATACTTTTTTGAATATTGTTTTGATTGTTTAAGCGCTTTGTGACCCTGTTCTGGAAAAATGCTATATAAATAAAAATTACTTACTTACTTACTTACTTTTGTGCCTCCTTTTATCGCCAAACTATATAGATTATTTGATGCAGCATACCATATTTTGTGATGCCACTACATGATATCAGATTATTAAGTATTACAAAACTGTATTTTTAACAAAAGATGTTGCAAAGACAAACCATACCTGCTAGGCCTTAAGATGCATATATATTATTTATGTAGTGAATTTGATAGATAGCTATGGAGATTTAAAAGTAAATAAATATGAAATTAACAGTAACAGAGGTAAAAAAAACAAACTATTAACGATTATTTTAATTGGTAAATCAATTAAAATGTTATTTTTAAATGCATATTTTGATATGTTATCATTCCATGTTGGACTCCAAACATTTTGAAAAAAATGCTCATGAGATGTATCACTACATACTTCATTTTTTACACATTTTTTATATATTATATATTACTTAAGTAAACCAGTCTAATCCTGAAGATATGGCAAGACTACTGTGTTGTTTTAAAGTATTATTCCCTTAAATAAGCTCAACAGTAAGACGTCATATTCGTAACTAAATGTATTACAACAAATAAAACAAGTGTGTTTTTAAAGGGTATGGGATGACTACAAAAATGACATAAAAGGCTCGTCTCAAAAGTGATACTTCACAAAGTCATGAATGCGACTCGATCACTATCCGCACCTGGAGAAAACATATATCTTTAAACCTTCGACTGTGAAATTCCATACGTTCAGACTTCCTCTGTGAAGGTGTGGCGTCTTTTGTGGATGAGTAATCGCTGTACTGCTGCGTTCAAGCGCACTATGACTCCCATGGACAGTATTTCCGACGGCACTTGAAGGGAGCACGGCTCGAATCGAACCACAGCTTAATCGCCTCCCACGGAAACCAGCTGAGAGAAAGGGTAGAGAAGACAAGATGGCGGATTGAGTGGGTAGCGCTGTGGACAGACGGTTGCGACCCTCGAAAGTTAGTCGAAAAACGCTTTCAAGGAAGAGGACGAGCGAGAAGCCTCGGATTAGTATTCGTTTAAGAGACATTTGCCTCAGTTCGGAGGAGGTCGGGACGGGCTTTTCGACGGCGTTAGCTTCATGCTAACGTTAGCTTTTATTCGGTTCGCCTAGCTACTGTATTCTGGGCAGTCGTCGAAGGCCGAGGGCTTCTTTTTTTCCAGATTTAGTTTCGGATGTAATACTTTTTATAAAAAGGCGTTTCGAGAAGGCCTTACTCGCTGATGGTAGTCGGTGGAGGAAAGAAAGTGGAGAAGTCAATATATTTTCTCCTAACTTAAGCGTTTTTAACGCTCCTTGATCCAGAACCGATTTCCTTCCCATCCGACACAAACTTGGTTCTGTATGTTTGGTTGGCATTTGGCTTAGATCGCCATAGAGAATTTTCCTAAAGTGAAATCGTGGGGAATTGGATATTATGGCGAGCAGCAGCGGTTCCAAAACCGAGTTTATCGTCGGTGGAAAATACAAGCTGGTCCGGAAAATTGGATCTGGATCTTTTGGCGACATATATCTGGCCATCAACATCACAAATGGAGAGGTAAGCAACTGGGTTTTTTCTTCTTCTTCTGTGGAACTTATGGGTTTATGGTCGAACACTTCTAGTTGGGCTGACTCACCCTGTAATGTACATTGCATCACGGCGTCATTAAGTTTCTGGATTTTTTAAACCTGTTTAGTCATGGAAAGCACTCGATTTGAGTCAATGTGTTCGAATCCGAAGTCAAATTCACAATCTTTTAAGTCACTAAAAGCATCTTTTTCCCCATTTCCAGGAGGTAGCAGTAAAATTGGAGTCACAGAAAGCCAGACATCCACAGTTGTTATACGAAAGCAAGCTGTATAAAATCCTACAAGGCGGTGTCGGGATCCCTCACATAAGGTAACTTTACTCGCCGTTTATGTACGATATTGTGCTCGATTTTTGTCCCAAAAAAGGACTTGTAGTCGAGCAGCCTGTTGGGTATTAAGGCCTGCTAATCTACCTAACGTGTTTCATGTCAACGGCCACGATTCCGCTGACTCAGAACCTGTATCCATTCGGTGAATGTTGATCGTGATTTTCACGGTTGGTCAAATGTGGTTTTGTGTGTACAGTAACTGTTATGTTTGTGGGGAAAACTATCCTGTGCGGTTGGAAATGGCCGCTCCTCTTTTGTTGTGTTAGCTCCCAACATGTCTTCCTCTCTGCTCGCTTAGAAAATGGCGGCGGAGAAAACAACAATCCAAGCCCAGAGAGCCCAGTGCTCTCTCCTGACTAAAGGTGGATGCCGACCAGGAAATGTCACGAATTTTATCCGTAGTGTCGTGTCATTTCGATTTTTGGTTTAAATATTTGAAAGCAAACACTTGTGTGCTATTTGACGACACGTCGTCTTAATGGTTAAAGAAGTTACTATATAATCAGCCCAGATATAATGATTTAAAACATTTAAATGCTAACCACTGCTTTACATTGTCAATTCCTGTGACTATTTCATAACCAAGTCAATGAAATTTCAGCGTTGACATATATCTGATTATTTAGTACTTCAGAAAGGCAGTCTTTATGTGGAGGAGAAAGCATAAATAAAACCTGAGCCACCAATTGTCAATTCAGAAGTTGTTGCTCACCCTTGACCTTAACATATGAACACAACAACTGTTGCTCTTAAATGTCTGTCATCACATTTGTGCGTTTTGTCTTACTCCAAGGAGGGGTCAAACTATGTTAAATTCGGTTTCTACTAAGGCAACTTGTGCTAAATGTTTGAAATGATACTCGCAAAACTCCCACACCGAGTTGCTCATCCATCCAAAAGCGACCACCAATTTAAGAATAATTTGTTAATGACACATTTAAATCTCCTTTAAAACACTTTCTTTCTGTTCAATAACTCTCATACAAGTGGGATAATTAACTCTTATGCATACGCATGAAGTTGATCAGATCGCAGGATTATATTGTAATAAACATATGGTGGTATTTTTTTTTTAAGCTGTTTGGTCAAATGTATATTTTCTGGGAAGCTTCAAATAGTTTAAAATCAGCTGTGTGTAAAAATCAGAAATGGTATTTTGGTTTGTTGCACTTATTCATTCAGCAATTTTATTTGTCACAATTAATTATACACGTAGATCCTTATGAGTTCATTATAAAGTAAAACCTTGTGATTAGTAATAATTGTTCTGCAACTTGTTCTTAAATAACATTTTGATAATTATTAACGTTAAGGCTTCAATTTCAACAGATTCCTTCCATTCTGACACTTGTTTCCTTGAGTTACGGGAATGGAATCTATCTTGTATTTTTTTTTTTTTAATACTTTCCAGTGACACTTGTTGGTGATACTCAGTCATATTTTATTCAAAACTATGTGCATTTGTTTTTTTTAACTAAGACAGTCTATATCAGCATTGGTTGATCGTCCTTCCCTGTTCTATATCTGCCCTGCATACACATGCTAACACACACACACACACACACTCGCACAACCATATACAGTTAGCTGTCCAGCTGGCACATGGCTTTCTGCAGACAATGACTGCGGGCCTCTGCGACTGAGTTGAAACCTGAACTCTGCACGCCCACATCATCTCTACAAACGAGACTTTCATTGTTAAGTAACTGAACTTGCTACAGACACACCGGGGTTTATGGTTACTACACGTTTGTGTCCTTCTCATGGCCACTGCCACATGCTTGTTTCTCCACAAACCAGTAAACATTAATGGTATGTTGCTTAAATAGTACCTGAACAACGTTGTTTATGGTAAACATTTAAAACGTCTTCAAGTAACTCTCATTTCACTTATTGGATGCTGTGGCTATTTCTATAATCTTCAACCATGTTAACTTTTAACAAGTCTTATGATCACTGGGAAAAAACACCAATACTTCAAAGTTAATATCTTGGTTTAACATCTGCAGCTAAAGCTAGTTTAAGCCTGTCCTACCTGCTGGTCCAGATTCCCATCCCCCACACTTTACAACCTGGCTTACCTTTGTACAGTCACTACCTGTCGGTCTTTTCAATGCTTGCACAACTCTGTAAAGGAAGCTGGACCCTGTTCTTTTATGAACTGTCAACGTCCTACTTTTATAAGTGGCAATATGCTTCTTTTTCAAAGCCGTGATGGCCGTACTCTGATTCACACTAACACCAGAATGCTAGTCAAATTTACGTTGAGGGTCTGTGTAAATGCATGAGCAAACCCGTCTGACCAGAAAGGAATTAGGGTCAGTTGTTCTTACAATCTTATGTTGGTTGAAAAAGGGCTTAATCACGTCCATAAGGAAAGTATGCAAGTTATCAACGGTTTATGCGATTTTCAGACTTTTCTGGTGTCAAGAATTAATTGCAGATCAGTTGAAGATTTATATGTATTGCCTTATTTTACTATTGGTTGCTTCAAACTCTACTGATACTTATACTGAACTTCAAAAATAATTTAAATGGATTTTCTTCGGAATGGAGTACAAGTGATGTGAACCCATAAGTCATTCCTTTGTTTGTTCTTGTTGGTGAAGCGACCAATAGACATGCCATTGTTACCAAGTCAACAGTGTTTTTGTTTGCTTGCTGTTAATAACGGACATGTTAAGCTTTATTAATACATGCTAATAAATTGAGTCCACAATGTTTATTTCCAAATCAATAGTAAAGTGCATAAACAAATGGTCAGGACTTACCATTATTAAATGTTAAAAGTACATTTTGTTATATAGTGTCTCCAGAGGGATTAATAAAGTGTATCTATGATCTTGTTACCATCTTCAGTCAAGAGTGTTGATGATAAAATTGTCTTGGCATCTTTTGTCACCAGGTGGTATGGCCAGGAGAAAGACTACAATGTCCTAGTCATGGACCTGCTCGGACCCAGTCTTGAAGACCTGTTCAACTTCTGCTCCCGCCGCTTTACCATGAAGACTGTCCTTATGTTGGCAGATCAGGTAATTGCACATATTCTCCCCGTAGTTAGTATTTGTAAAAAACAAAAAAAAAACGGGAAAGCTGTTCAAAATTATGAGCGACCAAATATACACTCGGAAAAAAATACTCTCAATGATGGGTAGATTTCAATGACATATTAAATTATTCTGCCTTAAGTAATAACTGCTAAATTATGCCACTATATTTACTTTGTTGATTACAATATTGGAGTTTCTTAAGCTGATGTTCTAAACTCCTGCTCTAGTCTTGCATCGTAGTCTTGGAAGGCTTCAACAGAAAGTGCTCCTCACTTGTAAAAAATACTTTGACAAATGGTCTGTTTGCAGACTATAGGGTCGATTTTTCACTTCTCATTCAATCTTTATCACATTTTTTTTTCTTTTACCAAATGGAATGCTGGCAGAGTTGTTTTGGAATTTTCATAATTCAATAAATTGGGGCTGGGTGGGTGCTTACACCTTATCACAATTAAAACAAGATAATTGGCTTAAAATTAATATTGTGCCGTAAACCTTGCTTGAGTGTTGCTCTCATTTGGTCCTGAAAACCACACTGCAACCACATTGCTTCAGTATAAAATATTTGATAGTCCTGTCTTATAATTAAATATTTATTTATTATTATTGTGACCAAATCTATGTACAATTGTCAGAGAACAAGGTAAACAATGGATCGAGGATATAGTCAGCTTTTTCTTTCTTTTTTCTTTTTTTTTTTTTACAGTTTCCTCATTCATGTCAGTTGTTAATACTCAAAAACACTTCCTTTAATATTGGTTACATTTCAAATGTTTTAATGTTAAATTATACAAATCGTGTTTTTTGTTTTAGATTTCACTGCAGATTATTTGAGCGAGTGAATAAAAGCAAGTTGACAGTGGTGCTTAAAATGTTTTTCCTTAAATGCCAAACGGCACAGTACACAAGAGTCAAGAATCCTGCAGTGTACCATATCAAGGTCTTACTTCCTGTCTTGCTTTCTTGCAGATGATCAGCAGAATTGAATATGTACACACAAAGAACTTCATCCACAGAGATATCAAACCAGACAACTTTCTCATGGGCATTGGCCGTCACTGTAACAAGGTAAGTCATATTTTGAATTAAACAAAACTCTTCACTCCTGGTCATGAGGATCTTTGTTTCAAATCATACTGATTTTGAAGAGGCCTCTGTTTTAATGACCATTTGTTTTCCAGGCTTACCCGATTATTGACAAAGTATTTATTTAGAGAGTTGTGCATTTAATAGTGTTGACTGTTATTTATTTCACTGTAGTATTAATGCCACTAATGAACTGATTCCTTCCGGGCACAATGCTCTTTCTCATGAAAACATGAAATAAGACCTAGTGTCCGTTGTGAATTTGTTAATTTAACTAGGTTTAAATAAGTAAGTAGAGACGGATTAATTAATCTTTAATTTGAGTTGATGAATACAAGTGCAAATATTGCATTTGAGGGAGCAACAATAAATTGGTAGTTAGGATTAGCTCAACACTGTCACAGCAGAGTTGCTTATATAGTTGTCAATACACTATTAAGAGTTGGTCTAATAGCCTAATAAGCAAAACGGAAACCACGAGGTCTTATTCTGTAACTAATTTATGTTCTACTTCTATACTAAGTGTATAGTTTGTTTTTAAAAAGTTGGGACCTTCCTAACTCTGGTTTCACTTTTTTTTTAAATATTGTCTTCCTTGTGTTTTCTACAACCTGCTTGAATTGTCTTTCCCAACATCGGCAATGTATTTTTTCTACGTTTGACCGTTATTTTGATGCCCATGCAAAAAAAGCATAGCCAAATTTCAGATCTTGTATTTTGTTTGGGTCTCAAATATATTTGTGTGTTTCAGTTGCCTGATTTTCAAAATGGTATCTACTGTTAAGCGCCTTGCAGACAGGCAACATTTGGCAAAGTTAAGCATGGGATGAATATTTGACCAACTTCCAAAGTATGTGCACTGTGCTGCATTGTATAATTCACAACAAAGAATTGCTTCTCTTCCACTGAGTTGAACTGACAAAGTCTAGAAAGCCTGTTGCTGGCATTGAGGTAAGAAAGAGAGTGCTTGTTGGCCCTATCTTCTTGAGTTCTTCATGCTGAATTACAAGGACGTTAACTTCGGGTCTATGATCGGCTGACTTGGCCTTTGTGCCATTAGTTTTAAGAATTTGTGTAGTCGGCATTTTGATCAGTTGGCTTTGTCAGTGATGCTTTTCTAGTGTTTGACTAGTAGGTCACAAGTATTCTTAGTTTTGTTGTAAAGGGTATATTTGCTTTTATTTTATAGCTTGTCTTATCGGTTGTCTTTCAATGTGTAGATTAAAAATGTCATTGTTGGTGGTGTTTACCTAATGTACGTTTTATTTGAAGTGTATAAGCCACAGAACAGAACATTCCCAATAGAACCCATTACACCCCGTCTACAGGCTATGTGGTACACTCTGATTACACACCCATTTTAGAAGCATTTTTTTCCCTTTGTCTTAGAAACCAGGATGTTGAAGGTTGGTCAACATTAAGTTAATTTGCATTCTTCCACATTGTAATTGATGTTCCCTTTTCAACAATTTTCTTTCTGACTTTTATTTATACAAGTGACTCACATCAGCCTTGGTTTGGTTACGCTTGTCTCCTTGGCCCTTCTACCAAGATGAGCTGAGCAACATTTCCCTTTTACTCAACATCTTGTTTGTATCTTTTCATGTTTGTGCTTGTAGCAATGAAAGGTGGCTGATGCCAATTTGGCATGGTCATATAAAGGGGTACACCCTCGGCACAGCATGCTCTGCTGTTCACAACTAGAAGCTACTTGTTGACATCACTTAAGATTATTTGTCAATTCTGGGGTATATTCAAAATGTGACTGTGCTTATTAGACCAAATTCAGTCACATGATTTAACTGTGTTTCGATGTGGTGTTGGTTGCAACTCCATGCTGCAGTGGGTTCAGAAGAAAAGCAGTGCTGCAGGATAACTGTGCAGTCGGGAAGACAACCATGGCACACTTTGCCTGTCTGGACATGCTCCCTGAACTAATCACACAGCGAACCAAACTGTTAAATTTGACGTTGCTGCATATAAGGAACAATGGGAATATAAGTCAACTGATGAAATACCTGTTGAAGCAGGCTGGCCAGTTTTGAGGTATTTGAGATAAACTACCTGAAATGACTTGTCTTGTTTCATGGCCATGTATCATGATAATGTTTAAGGCCTGATCAACTATTGAGGGGCAGTGGGTCTTTAAAAATGTAATCACGTTTGTTAATTTCAGAAGATGACCTCAATACCTTTTCTGTTATATTTTTTTGTCATCCAATCCCACTTGTAAACAACAAATGTTTATATGCAAGTGTAAAGCCTATCGGTGTATTCATATTTAATCATTCCATGTCAGCTTAACTTTTGAAACGAGATATTTCTTTAACTGTTTAAGCAGTTCATACCCAAAATATGACTGCTGGTTGTTGTTTTTTTTTTTACCTTTTTTAAATAAAGACTCTAGAATAATTGTATGCACTCACTGTCATGCCTGTGAGGAAATACACAAAAACCTATTTGGATTAAGTATTTTCTGACTGTGTTCTTGGGCTTGATCTTCTTACTGATGAAACAATCAGGGTACACATAATTAAAGTTCAAGTACCTGTTGTGTTACAGTGGGTTTCTAGTCATGTGCATGTAGTAGGTTGGAATTCAGAGCTACATGTTGTAGATTCAGTCAGATGTGTCAGTGAGTCCTTTATTTTGTGATATAGACGACACAAGCTCAACTTTGTATGCTCATTTTCAAGCGTACTTGTCATTTATAATCTCTGAACAGAATGTAATCTCCTGCTGATGCTAACAAACTGGTTTAAGTGATCTTTCTATGCTTTGTTTAGCCATATTCCTATGAGTTGAGGCGTGGTTAACGTTTTGAATTGAGTCCATTGAGACAGGCATGTATAACTATATCTTTACTTATGAAGTTGTATTTAGCTGAGAGTATTCACCGGTGGAGGCGAACATCTTTATAGTGACATCAATTCCAGACTAACCACAGGGGTCCATAAGTCCTCATTGTTAGCAGAATTATATATAAATACTTGGAATAGTGTCTTTATCATCTGCCACCCATCCCCCTCTCCTGGTCTTTTCTTAGCAGTGGTGTTGCCTGTCTGCACTGGCCTTTATTGTCACTGTCAGACATATTTTAAGTTTCAACACCTCCACATTTGGAATTGTCTTGCAAAGGGTTGCTCTGTCGGAAGAAAAGTCTGTTCTTCTCGACGGATAACCAGATTGATTGAAATTTAAAATTGTCTCTGCATGTGTTGGTCCAGCCTCGGCTGTACAGGAGGTGCCTCCCCTCACTGTACACAGCTGCTAGTTGAACCAAAACGGCCTCAAAGAAATGGGTGCAACCCAAATTTCCTGTTGTACTCATGCTATGAATGAAGCTGGACGGAGGCTTGTATGACTTTTGACCCGTGCCCCTCTACTGTCTGCTCTAGTGTTTAGACTCGTCAGTGGGGAAGAGGAAAAGAAGCTTGGCTGTTAGCTCTTCTCAGGACCCATCTTTCTCAGGATTAAACCAGGTGTGACCTTTACCGCTACAACAGCTGCCTCACAAACCGCAGTTGACGCTTTGCAATCATTTCTAACTACACTGGCTTCAAGTGAACAGAATCATCTGCACCCATCTTCCACTCATAACTCCCCACCCACCAGCATTCATGCTACTGCAAGGATAGCATATGTTGCCTCAGTAGTCTAGTCTGATTCGTATGGCAAGTACTCTCTAAGCATGACCATATGAACGGAGTTTAGGTGACATTTGTGTTCTTATTGAAGGTATGTTAAATATAAAATAACTCATGTTTATGCAAATGATGGTTTAGATAACAGAATAATAGGGATGGTGAAAATGCATTAAAAAATTGCACAGCTTTTAAGAGCAATAGACTCTTGTATCTATTCAAGCGTTATAAAGTGAAAGCTGCTGTGATAAGCTTAAAGACATCTGCTTGGATCCCCTATTGTTTATTTACAAAGTTACTACTCTCATAATAGCTTTCATTAAATCCTTATTCAGCTGAAAGCATCATTCTAGAATGTCATGTGATCACAATGATTTTATGATAATGGGGAGTAAACAAGCTCTAGTGCTAATGCAATGGAAGCCTGCTTTATAAGGCTGCGCGTGTAGCTCTCAGCGCTTTATCCTTTCATATCATCTGGTATCAGAAAACAGCTTTCCAGTTAGCTTAACTTTAAGATGAGACTAAGACAACGGAACTCCCAAACCTTTAAATGACGCAAAAAAACTCTTATAAACACTTGTGTGTAATGCAAACGGCTACATCTAAATTTTGTACTGTAGCTTTATATAATGCTTTAATCTAGTTGATAACTTGCAGTCTAACATCGACGATCACATGCCAGATATTTTGTTAAAATGGTCCGACACTGCCTGTGGCTTCTGTTGCTTCTTGTACCCAAAATGGATACGATTTTTCTCAACAAACATGTCTGCTGGTATGCATGAATAGGATTTTGTGCAGGTTAAGTCACCCGACTCTGCATTAGTTGTTTATATCAGAAGAGCTTACTTTAAATGACAAATGATAACAAATGCAAGCATTCCAGCTAGTCCAGTGACAGGAATACATCAGGGAAGCAGCTGCTGCTAAGAAGTTGAGCACATGGCAGTTATAGTAAGGGGGTGCAGTCTGGTTGCACGTGGTCAATCTGTGTTTGTGGACATTAAGGTTTATATAGGGCTCCCTTCTCATGGTTTTAAATATTTGTTAACAACCTTTGGCATTCCTGGTACCTTCAGCTGTGTGAATGAAGTTGGGTTTTTGATAGTTGTATAAACCTTTTGGTGACTCAGTAAGTTTAGAATATAACTGCTTGGACACTGATCCAATTGGGTATCAATAAACAAGGGAGTGTTTAATGTTTTTTGATGGGAGTATTACATTATAAAAGGTGAGCATTTCTTAACAGAATAGTACTGTTCTAGCTATAAACTTCTAATACTATTGCGTTAATGTAGATATTGGAACATTGCATTAGTCATAATATGAGGTGATCGCTGGCTAAGTGTAACTTTTTTTAAAATACTTTACAGTTTGAATCAGTGGGCTTCTGTCACAGTGCATTGAATGTGTACGTTTTTCAAAATTGAGGTGGTAGGCTTGTATCTGCTATGTTTGCCTTATAGTTTAATAGAACCATAATCTTTAGAAGGTACTTAGAGTAATTTAAACTACTGAGTTATGTTGTGCTGACTTTATTTGAAGTCCTTTTGTTGTCGGCATTGAATCTCTACTTTATCCTACCATGTGTGTGTACATTTAAAACAGTCTAGCAAAAACTGAAATGCAGCCTTGCACATCTGGAAGTTGGTTAGTCCCTTAGATACCATGTGTGATGCCTCATTTACAACACAGTTATGTCTACACTATGTAAATATGTTCATTTGTAACTGCTAACACACATTTTTATATTTGCACATAGTTGTTTTCCAGCTTGACCTGCTGCAGCATATCTATGGTTTCATTTTATTCTCTATACGTTGTGCATGTTCTTTTTGTGTACAATTTTCGTATCCTGTAATTGCTTTCCATCTGAAATGGAATCTAACCGGTGTTCTCCATCTGCCATCAGTTGTTCCTCATTGATTTCGGGTTGGCAAAGAAGTACCGAGACAACCGATCACGACAGCACATCCCCTACAGAGAAGACAAGAATCTGACTGGCACGGCACGCTATGCCTCCATTAATGCACATCTTGGCATAGAACAGAGGTACATATGACCTCGTCTATACCAACGTTTCTTGAAGTTTCAGTTGTATTTTAACACAAGTTGTACTGAACTGTAAATTCTGTCGTCTCCAGTCGCCGTGATGACATGGAGTCACTAGGCTATGTGCTGATGTACTTCAACAGAACCAGTCTACCATGGCAAGGACTAAAGGTACACCAATCTAACTTTCTGTGGACCACAGTTTTCAAAGGGGAAAAACTGTTTTGTATTGCATTAATATCTGAGCCGTCCATTGCCATTGCCTACCCTGATTAAACCCAGTAGCGGCATATGTTGACGTTAAAAATAATCAAAGGGTATTTCTTGTTGGCTAATACTTGGAGATACTTTAATTATTAAAGTTGAATTGCCTTCAAAACTATTTTAGACAGTTCTTTTAAAGCTCTGGTTGGATAGTGACCGCGTGGGTCAGGCCAGATGATCATATACTAAACATGCTGTTAAGCTCTCTTAAGCAGGTGACCTGGCATTGATTAATGGCTTTATGTGGACATGTTTTTTCAGGCTGCCACAAAAAAGCAAAAGTATGAGAAAATCTCAGAGAAGAAAATGTCTACCCCAGTGGAAATCCTCTGTAAGGTAAGTTTTGTCCTGTAAATTGATGAGAGCGCACTGTGTTCTTTATGTCTTGTTCGTTGGTCTCACTGCCGGGATTTCTTCTCCCCAGGGTTTCCCAGCAGAGTTTGCCATGTACCTGAACTATTGCCGTGGCTTGCGTTTCGAGGAGGCACCAGACTACATGTACTTGCGCCAGTTGTTCCGCATTCTCTTCAGGTAATACATTTATTGAAGAACTTTCAACGATATCGGCAATAAAGCTTCTAAACTCTTAACACTTTTCTTCTACCATATGTATGACATTGGCCCTTGTTAAGGCCGTATGTCCATAAACAATTCCACGAGAGCACAAATTGACCGATCTAAAGCAGATAACTTGTAGATAACTTCTTGTTTTACCATAATGTAATGATAACAAAGGTGGATGCAGAAAACCAACGGAATGTTTTAGATAAAGCCTTAATATACCATGATCCTTGATTTCCTCATTTTTCCTTTCTGTTGGACACTACCCACACTTTTCATAGAAGTTTTTCAAAGTGCTGTTCTAACCATGTGTTGCAGGACTCTGAACCACCAGTATGACTACACATTTGACTGGACCATGCTGAAACAGAAAGCTGCCCAGCAGGGAGCCACTTCCGGGGGGCAGAGCCAGCAGGCACAAACCCCCACAGGCAAGCAAACTGACAAACCCAAGCCTAACATGAAAGGTTAGTAGCAAACAGCCAAGCGACGTTTTTTTCCACAGACACCAATTGCTCAGTTAGCTACTTAGTATCATAGCTAGGGATATTATCGTTTTTTTTTATTATTTGAGACGCACAGATGAGTCCAGTTATATAATGAAATGATTGGAATGATGCCAAATTGTCACTGCCGAATGGAGTCAAAGAACAGTTTTGAGGAGTCACCTTTTCAAAAGAACAGAAAGAAAGAAAAAAAGAAAATAGATTTTTACAATTGGTCTGTCTTGCCGAAGCAAAGACGTCCTTGGGGAATTTGACTACTAACTTTGATGCCAAACTCTTCTGTTCCTTTGTTGGGGCTGGACGATGGGCTTTCTCCACTGTGACAGTGTGTTTAACCAACTCACTCTGATGACAAATTTCCTACCTTTCTTCAGTCTGTCTCCATTTAAGCTCCCTCTTCAAACTAGATGATGATAAAATAGATTCTCTATTTCTCATTAACACTTCCTCCCTTGTGCTGTTTCTTTTTTTTTGTACCGTGACATTAATGAACCACATCTGTCCAGACTGCAAACAGGTGTGACTCATTAGCAGTCGCGATGAAAAACTGGTCCTGGAGGACGAGGAGACACATGTCGCCCATCCGTTACTGTGGTCGCTCCCCGGATTGCAAACACGTTCTTCCAGCAGTGTATTTTCACACAGAATGGTAGAAGGGGTGGGGGGGGCGCAAGCAACAGTTCTGCTGTTTTGTCCAAATTGCTTTTTGTAAAGAACCCGCCGCCGATTTGTAAAGTAAGCTTTTGTCACCGATGAACCTGTAAAGAAACGACGTCGCCAGCTCACAGTAGTCACTGCAGATAACATTCGTCCGTTTTGATGCTTTTCCTGTAAAACAGCTGTTATGTACCACAGTCTGAAGTTGGATGTGCAGCCGCTCACAGACCACTGGTTTTATTTCACACATGCACACATGTTGGTCACATTTCCACATTTGCGGTTGAGCTTGCTGGGAAAATGAACAGATCCGTTGAATGAATCCCTTATGCTTACCCCTGTTTCGCTCGAGGAAACTATCATTGTGTGCTTAATAAGGTGTATTTGTGTTGCTGTTGTGACCAGGCCTAAAGCACACAGTCAGCACTTGAGCTGCTTTATGTCCGGGTTATATTTAGGTGGGGCTTTATTTTGCTCTTTGAATTTTTCTTATTCATAAACAATGTATTCTTCCCACTATAGCAAATGCAGATTCATATTCCTAAGAAAATATTTGCTGATCTTAACTAATTAAAGGAAGGTTTGGGTGTCTTAAAGACCCGGATCTTACCGTTGTATATTTGTGTTCACATCCTAAATCAGGGGTTTTAAGTAAAGATGGTCACAATATTATTTTGGTAGACATTTGTTAATTTTTAAGCCCAAAAGTTAATAAGGAAAAACAGATTGTTCAGCATTTAACTCTGAATCAATCAAAGCGATATTATCACACGCCTTTCATGTGACTCACAATGTTACACAGAATATGTTGCATAATTGAAGGCTCTTCTTGTGATGTGTACTGTATAAGACAACGAGCCAGTTGGCTTGTACTCGTGCGAACATTCTAGGCAAGTTATGGCAGGTGAGTAGACGAGCTGCACGATGTCTTACAATTAGATACGTTTTCTAATAAATCCAAAGTTTAATTTTCCTTCAATACAGTTTTTTAACGACCTCTGAACAATTGGTGATGAAATATTCAATAATATGAACAATATTTTTGAAGTTACGAGGGAGGTTAAGTAGGAGAAATGATAATGAGAATGTGAACACTTGTTTTATGACAGTTGCAAGTTTACAAGCTCAACTGTATACATATATTCTATGAAAACAACAGTCCAGATACTAAGACTTTTTTTTGTTTATTCTAGAGAAGTTGTCTTCAGAAGCAGAAGGATTTCAACTTGATAAGGCAGATGATAACGTGGTCAGGTCAAAAAATGATTCTAAGACGAGAAAAGAGACAAAAAGAGTACCCAAGAATAATCCGACGCCTGACAACTCCTCAAGGTCCTCAAGACGACACCTACAAGCTAAATAATTGTGTATATCTGAATAAATACAAGGAGCTAAAGGTTGGAGAAGAAATGTACGATGATGTCAAATAGGGTTATTTCCTAAATGTTGTTCATGTAAATGGAGAGTTTACAATAAAACCATAGAGATGGAAAACGTGGTCCGATGTGTTGTAGCCACAATACCAATTGCATCGACAGTTTTCAAACGCGACGACAAAAGTTGCCGTTTTAAAAATGGCTTCTTCAAAAAATAATTGAAAGGACTTGTCCAGTCCGATGTAAATTGTTTTAATTCTAACCCAATTTGATTATTTAGTTTGATGTTTGTATATGAATTTGCGGTGTTTCTTTTGGATGTTTTGACAAGTTTTAAGTCGTCCTGGAAGCACAACAAATGCGTTAAAATCTTGAACAAAGAAATGTACAGATAAGGGAAATCCCACAATTTACACAGAATTAAACAACCTCAGTTGTAAACATGACAAGGATTGTTCACACTTGCGTTGATGTTGAATAACGTGTGAAATGACGTCATCATGGATGTTGCCTGAAACATGGTCGTCACGACTCCATTGAAAAGGGTATTGGGTTTATTGATCTCGGCCGTTTCTGATCCGATCCTTTAAGTACACAAAAGCGACTGTTCGAGCGTTTATCCTGTAGACACGTGACTCTTTACAGATCGTCAGTGAAGATCTTCGCTTTCCCTGTGAACCGTGTTGATGAAACCGAATCAATCTGTGACCTCTGATGTTGCGTCAACGTGTCTGGCCTTTGACTCTCGCACGGTTACTGGAGTGCAAGTCAACACACACACACCACATGTCTGATTCCTCAACTCGGCCCAGCTCTGGAAGAAAGCAGGACTTTTAAGTGCTATGAGGGTTGACGTTTAAAAGAAGTGAAACAAGATGGCGACCGCAAACGTGAAGCAAAAAAGTCATAAAGTTTAGAATTGTGAGACACACCCTGTTTTTCCAGTATGCAAGGCTACACACACACACATACACACGCATTGTGCTTACGTGGAGGTGTTGAAAGATACTAGTGATTTGAACAAAACTTTGAGGCGTTTGTTAAATAGCTGCCAAACTGGAATATTAAGAAATGCACCATGTCGACAAGTTTGCATCAGGAAACACCCTTATGACTTTATCTTATGTTCGTTTGATGTTTTTTTTTTTTTTTAACTATTGTTACGTTTTCTCCTTTGCATCACGACTTTAATGGGTTCGGTCTAGTAATAATATGCTTCATTTTGTTTTCACGAGAAGTAGATGTATATAAACGTTCTCTCAAAAATGTTCCAATTGCAGTTCAATTTTAAAGCAATTAATTAAATGTTATAATTCTAGCCCTCGAGTCCATACTGATTCAAAAGTCATGATGTGCAAATATTTGTGTATGCTCCAATGACAACTGCCTTTTGTCGGTTTAAAGAGCACAACTTTGACAGTCTTGTTGATCCTTTTTTTTTATCATTGTGTTGTTACTGTCACCTTCATCATCAGATTTATCATACAGGTCTTAAATATCTTTCTTCGAAAATCATTTGTAGAAACGTGGGGCTGTTCTGATAGGATTGGCTGGAGAAGCTTTGTAAACCAATGCACAACCATGAGGTCATTTGATCCAATGACCGACATACTGGTCACAGTTTCAAGGATGATTCAGTGCATTATAGTCTTTAGGAAAACTACCGTAAGCGTGTTTAAGTGAACAAACTTGTTTGTTTACTTCGTCAGCAGGCTGTTTGTGACTCAACACTCCACTTGTTGGTTCACTGGGTTTCTTCCGTCAAACTACTTTGAGACTCAAGGATACACACTTGTCCCCTAAGGTGGTGAAGGTATGAATCATGGGACGTTGGGTTTTTCTGAGAGCCTATTTTTCGTCTCACGACTTAGTTTTCCTAGAACCTAAATTAAAATTCACTTACCCGGGTGAATGTTGCAGCGATAAAACCGTGTTGTTGCGACGCTCGACTCTTTGGTGATCTCTGCCCATCAGTATAAACTCGCTCGATTGCGAGGGTGTTGCTAGGAGACCAATCAACCTGAGCTCGACTGCTTTTTCTCGCCACCTTTTTTTTTCCACACTCCGCAGGATGACACTTTTCTCTCCAGCTTTCTTTTCCGCCTCACTAAGACTCACCTGCTCCCCACCCGCCCCCCCACGCCGCCGACATGTCCGTAATGAGTGTGTGTGTTTGTTTTGTGTCTCCAGGTTTCTGAGTGGACCCACAGCAGAAGGTGAAGAGGTGTTGGTGACCAGGACCAACAAGTCTATCTTCCTGGACAAGCGACAAACAGAAAGTCTGTGTCTCTCCTTCCATAATAACTATCTATGTAATGGAATCGTATAGACGCACACACGCATTTGTCTGCTGTGTTCTCTATATATTCATATGTGTATATAAAAAAATCTCTCCACTCCGAAGGAAAAGAAGAATGACAAACCAGGTTTTTGGATGTGGAGGCTATAGCCCCCCCTTGACCCCTCTCCCCTTCTCACCCGTGACCCTCACACACTCACTCACCCGCCTATCTCTCCCTCGTCTGTCCTCTTTTCAGTGTTGACTTTTTGTCAGGTTTCTTTGGAAACTGGAGTTAAGCTAGTCAGCGGGTCCCTCTGTTCTCTCCCTCCCAGTGGAAACATCTCAAACTCCACCATCCTCACCGCGTCTGTCACTCCCTCCTTTTACCGAGCAAATGTTAAAACATGTAAACCTGAAAACTCTTCTCCCTCTTTTTTTTTTTTTTTTTTTGTTTCTGAGAAATTGAATGATGCAACCATGGATGTTATTTACTAAAAAAAAAAATCAAATGGAGTTTTCTTTTTCTTTTGTTTTTTTTTCTTTTTCGTTTTTTTTTTTTTTTTCCTCTGGTGATTAGGAGTTTGCCTGTTGACGATATAAGCAGCTGATGGCAACAGTCGATGGTAGAAAGACGCTCTGGCTCTCTCCCTCTCTTTAGAGCTCTGAATTGTTATTATTATTGAATCTGTTGTAAAACCTATGGTCTTCTCCAAAAATACCAATAAAAACATTACATAACTTGGACGTCCACCGACCAATCATTTTTATTTATTCTTCTGCTCGTCTGATATATGTGAACAAACTTTTCTAATTCACAGCAAAAGACTGTCATGGTGAGTTTAAAAACAGAATAATAGTCATTAAAACTGGAGATGAACGACAGAAAACTTGAGCTTAATGTCAATATTTAATTGTAGTGTCTTCCTTCTTTGTTAGGCAAGGTCTTTTGAGAACACGTTCGTTCCGGTGTCTGCGATTGTCACACTCCGTTCATCTTGGTCCAGTAGTTTGCAAGATTTTTAAGGGGCCCATGAGGATGGAAAGAAAATGTACATTTAGTTTCAGCCTTGCCCCCGACTTTGAAAAAGACAATCTGCACCTCAGGACCACGAACGCATCTTTGCTAATGTGACTGAATAGACAGAAAATGCTGCCCTGTTGAAAACCTGGTTCATTATGATTCAAAATAGTATCATGTCTGGATCATGAACACCTCAGGTACTTAATTATTTTACACCCTTTTTTTTAACTTGCAACTCACTTATTTTACTGTACGTTAATTATCTTTTTTATTGTCATTGTATTTTATATTGTATTCCACTACAACAATATATGTCTGTTTTGACAATACTGGCAAATGTTAAAATTTTATCGATATGATAAGGAAGTTCTTTTAAAACGGGTTTAATAATTGCAGACTTTGCACTGATTGCCAACTTTAACTTTTATATATAGGTTTTGGATCATTTTGAAGGGAAAAAAAAGCTTCTAGCAACATGGAAAAAAAACAACTATGAACTGGTTTATTCTTGGAGTCATAAGCTTTTGAACTATGAACTGAAACAGTTCGTTTTAAGATGATTTGAACTAGTTAGAAAGTGAACTTTCCCCAACACTGGCATTAACAACAGGAATAAATGATAAAAAAAAGTAAGAAATGGCAACACAACTAGGTGCTTGCACTGGATTGATTGAGTTAAATGTGACAGAAATGACTTGAGTCCGTCATCAATAAACTGAGAATTAAATGTGCATACATCTAGTTGACTGAAGTAGACCACGAGAAGATGAGTGTTTCTGGCTGAAGGAATGTAAGGTCAAATACCCATGTTTACTTTGCAGGTCATGGAACAGTCAGAAATATTGTTTACCGCTCCATTTAAGAACCTGACGTATGTAGAATGACACCTGAACTTCTGTCTGCATTCATCAGTTTGAAGTCTTCAGGTGGAAGAACCTGAGGAGAGACCGGTTCAACGACACGAATCCAAAACACAAACTTTTATGATCAAGGAATAAGGTTTAAGGAGCGCATCGTACAGGAAGAGTTTCTCCTTCCTCGTGGATGGTTATCGTGGAGTGACTCGGAGCTTGTGTGACTCACGTGGACTTCGCTCTCAGCAAGTCAACACGAGCCGGAGCCCTCGCAGACAGGTGTGGCCCGCATGCTTCCCAAAATGGTCGACTGCTCTTAGTCAATCCACGGAATCAAAGGGCGAGTTTCTGCTGAGCGCGGCACAATCTGCTGATGTCTGAGAGCAGCTGCTGAATGGACAGCAAGTCTACCAGGACCTCTCGGAAGCACCAGTCGGGTCGGTCTATAGAGCCGGTGTCGGTCCACTGTACGTTAAATAAAACGTATATAGGACGAGCCGTGTTTAAGGTCATGTATGAGCAATGAATTCAACGTCCTGTAAAAATACGAATGTTTGTTTGACATAAAATTCTGTTGAACAAACAGGGGGTAATTTAGATTTTAATCTTTAAATTATACTAATAGGATTTATGTGTCAAAATAATGGCCCCAGGGGCCAACCGTTGGGATTATTTTTAGAGTAATCTGTCCCTTTTCAGAGTTCTAGACACATAATGTAAGTTTTATTTAATGTAGCCACTGGAGCTCAGTCGTCTTCAAAAAAACACAAACTGAAAATCATCCAAATATATCCATGTTCGTGTTGAAGCCTTGATATGAGAAATTGTTCAGAAAAAAACCCTAAAATATCTATATTTTAAACTTGTCACTTTAAGGCCTGTGGGCCAGATCGGGCCCTTAGAGGCTTTTTATTTTACACGGAAATAGGTTTAACGATGAATGTACTGAATGTGGTAAATGATTCGTGAAGTTGTGGATCTATGTTTCATCTGTTTGCATAACGTTCAACAGGAAATAGTCGTAGAGGGCCACAAGCTGGACGTCCTGCAGAAAAGCTGGCCCCCAGACAAGTAGAGTCATTCGGGTGGGACTCAAAGTTCACAGAAGACGTTAGTTTAAAAACAAGAACAAAGTGCAAATAAAAAGGACAAAGTGCAAGTATAAAGAACATAGATCAAAGGACGGTAGTTTCATAAAAACAAGAACAAAGTGCAAATAAAAAGGACAAAGCGCAAGGGATGACAAAGTGCAAATATAAACAACATAGGTCAAAGGACGATAGTTTCATAAAAACAAGAACAAAGTGCAAATAAAAAGGACAAAGTGCAAGGGATGACAAAGTGTAAATATAAACAACATAGGTCAAAGGACGATAGTTTCATAAAAACAAGAACAAAGAGCAAGGGATGACAAAGTGCAAATATAAACAACATAGGTCAAAGGACGATAGTTTCATAAAAACAAGGACAAAGTGCAAGGGATGACAAAGTGCAAATATAAAGAACATATATCAAAGGAAATAACTATTTAAATGTTGTGTTTTTGATCACAAATGTAATTGTTATTTGCGATCACTCACTACGCCACACTGACGCTCTTTGTTCAACCCTCCGTTCGTCCTCGTCCTCCAGCAGCGACACCACATCAAACCCCTGCGACGTCGTCTGGCGTCTCGAAAAAACAAGTCGAGACAACAAGTAAACTGCTTTCTCACCATCGACCGAGTGTTCTCGACATTCTTCAGGATTCAAACCGACAAGCAAGAATTGAAAATGACACCGGAGCCTCCCTCCCCGTCAGTGTGTTGGGGGGGCCACGCCCTGTAAGGTGTGTTTCTGTTGGTTTAAGTGGGGCCTCTCCCTTTTCTCTGCAACCCGTCCCGACTTAAGACGTTAGCCTCGGGTGTTGCGTGTGTGACGTCCTCGCACGGCAGCCAACATGCTTTTACCTGCTGATACAGAAGCCGTCCGACCAGCTCGACTGTTCGTTCCGTGGAAAACAATAAAAAAAAAATCTGTTTCGTAACCGCGCCATTAATGAAAACCATAAAATAGAGTCGAGTCAGGAAGACGGTTTTTAAAAACCATAACCAGAATTTAAACAGTCTTGGAAAAACGGTTCCTTATAGCCTGACGAGGGTCACATATTCTACCTGTAGATTCGACAAATCATTTTTGAATCGCGTCTAAAGGTCACATTTTTGATGAGTCACTTTTGATGACTCATCACGTCAATAATGCTCGGTGTTCTCGGAACATTGAAGATAAGTCGAGCTTAAAGAAGGAGCTGCTTATAAAAGTAACTAGAAAAGCACTTACTGAAGCCTTGTCATTTTAATTTATAAACGTAAGTCACTGCGCTGTCCACGCATTCTTCAAATGTTTCCTGGATCCAGATGGAAATCTCCAACACAACCGAAAATTCAATATACACTTCCTAATAATTATATCTATATATCTACATTTCCTGGAATTATAATCTGAATAATCCACTTTACATTTGAATTCAAACTATTTACAACCTCCTTGGCAGAGGTATAACGCAGACTGTGCTTCAACTGTGGAATCTTCGAGTGAAGTTACGTCTCAATTGTGTTTTGAGATGTTCAGAGAAGGTTTACCTTCCAAATGGTTGGACACATTTGCCGTCTGTCGACACGAGGCCCATAAATCACATTTACAGCCTCACTTTAACCGGGTCGCTCTCAGGGACCTGGTCGTCCTGTAGGACAGGTCTGGCCATTTTTTTTCTTCCTGTCGCTCCGGCTCAACCCCTGAGATCCGACCCAGAAAGATACAAAAAAAAAATACCATTTGCATCTGAATCCAGGAATCTTTTGAAGTTTTATCTTTGTGGTGCAGAAGTTGCTGACACCTCCTGTTCTTGCTCGCAGCTACTGTGTGACACCTGCTGTTGCATTGAGCTCATTACTACCAATGAATATTCCTGATATATGTATCAAACCAATACATAAAGGATCGAGAAGTCTTTGAGTCTCTTAATTGTTTTTATTTTTTTTCAAATAATAATCCTCGAGGATTTTTAAATACTTTAAAAAACTTAAAACACACTTAAATATTCCTAGATTTTTTGTTTTTACAAATAAATAACTAAACACGTCTTCCATTCGTTATATATCACTAACTTGAAAAAATATTCTTGTGTTTTCACACGTTGAAATGTCATTAAAGTTATTTTACTTCATCGTTGTTCAACCTGCGTTTACATGCTTCCGCCGGCAGAGGTCGCAACCATAACATTATTCACACTTCCGGAGTAACCGGAATAAACTAATAATAAACTCCGAATACAAATATTCCGTCTGTGATGTAATTTATATAAAAGCCATAACATATATTTGTTAGTGTGACTATTATGTAAAAAAAAAACCCAAAAAGAATCATTGGCCTGTTCTATATTTTTAATGATAATCTTGCTCGCAAAACCCCCTACAGTATACATTATATTTATGTTTATAGGACACTTTCAATCATATCTATGTAATACTAGCTAATAAATAAATCATATAATTATAATTAGTATTTACGATATTAGACCCTCATGTTGCAGGTCAAGGTTGCGTGTGTGTTTGTCTGAGATCTGGACTCTGAGAGTCTGTGTTCTGACTGAATATTTCCCACCACAGCTGTCGACGAGCATCATGAGAACCAACAGATGGCGACCAAATGGCGTCTGGACAAACGTGCACATAAATGCAGACTGATCCCGAAGAGCAAGAGTTTTGTGTTTTTCTTCGTAGTATTAAAAGGGAGGTTTGCAGTAGTTCCAAAGTAGCGCATTCTGCCTTTAACTTGATGCAACATTTTGACTAAAAGTCAAGATAATTAACGCGTATCTACAACAGTACAGTGAGCTATCACCGTGATAGCTAATGGCTACATTAAAATAATCGAATAAACAACTTAAAATAATCAGTTTGGTTAAATGGAACATTTCACAAAGAAGAAAAATCATGTTTTAACGTTTTCAAACTGCCATTTTACTGTTGCTACATATACTTAAAGCAGCACTATGTAACATTTTAAAACACGTTTTAACGATAAAAAAGTTGAGCAGTCATTTCTCGTACTACACAACTGTAGCTGTACGACCTGATAGATATGATCTGATAGTTACCAGGAAGATCAAACAAGGAAGTGACTTCAAAGAGAGCCTTTATCTTGTTTTGTAAACAAAGGAACAAGAAGTATGTGGCAACGGAGGTTTCACAACATTGCAGTTACACTGATCTGACACCGGGGGGAGCTAGAAACAGATTTTATTCTCCTACCAATGGTTTAAAAAAAGGGATTTATATAAAGTAAATGTTATTTTGTATGAATTAAATGATGACTCAGACACTGCGATTAGTCTGAAATAAAGCCTGAAAACACTGTGTAGCTAATGGCCACATTTGAAGATAACTATTAATCTTTTGTAAATCATGGTATTTGGTTTAGCTTTGCAATAAAAAAAAATGGAAATCTCTAAACAAATAGTTCTGTCATATAACCTTTATTACATTAGATAAGTCTTTTATTTTGATGGATTACATCTCCGGCTCATCATTACAACTTTCACCAGTTGCCAGATACTTCAGTAAAACGGCTCATCAAGTTGTAAGTGCGTTTTTATGCAGAACCATTTGAGAATAATCCAGTTTGAAAGTGATTTGGCTTTTTCGACTGTGATGCAGAATCCAAGTTCTGTCTGCATCATGCGAGGCAATGAAAATGTACGTACTCACAGTGTTGGCACACACACACACACACGCACACGCACACGCACACGCACACGCACACGCACACGCACAAACACACACACACACACACACACACACACACACACACACACACACACACACACAAGGAGGCGGCCATCTGTTCTCACCAGTCAAGCTGTCTTGGCAGACCCTCAGGCCCGAGACCCCATCAATGACTCTCACACTCACACAAGCATGTCCAGTCCAACAGACTGAGAGGTTGTAATCTCTGGCACAGCACTTCGGAATCTGAGGTCCATCAATTTCAGACAGGAATTCAACTTATTTCCAAAGTTTTGGAATGACAACCGTGCTCATCGTGAAACACTCCCAACGCTTCTGATGGAATTGCTTGTAAAACATTTGAATGAAGATAAAATTAAAATGCTTTTTTTTTCCTGTGAAACACACGCAAAGTCACAAGTAAAATGAACAGGAACCTTTTAAACAAGATCTTGTTAAACATAAGGAAGTAAGTTAGTGCCAAATTGTATAATAAATAGTTTGGATTTACATTTTTTAAATGGGAAACTTTTAATTTTTGTATAGAATTTTTTTCTTAATTTTTTTATTATTGAATTTTCTTTTTAAATAATTGAATTCAATATTTTTTATATTAAAAGGTTGAATTGTTTTTGTATTTTTGAAATAACAAATGAATAGTAAAAGACCCACCAGACAATAACAAAACAGTGCGGAGCTTCTGGATCTTGAACTTTCAGCCAATCATGGAGGTTCTATTACATAAACATTTTTATATTGAATTTGAAAGGCTACTAAGGAAAAAACATTGAACTTGGATCATATTTTGTTGAAATATTGGAATAAGAAAATCAAACTCTGTGTAAAAAGAAATTCATTCAATATTTTAAATTAATTTGAATCATATTATGTAAAAAAAAAAAAAAAAATCTAATTTAATATATACAAAATATTGAATATGATTCTTCAATAAACATAATTAAATTAAATTAATTTAAAAAAAGCTGTGTGTGATTATGTCATTACAAAATATGATAAATATATCTTATTTGCATATATATTTTTTAAATGTGAATTCACCAATTATTGACTAAATTAAGTAAATAGAAGTAAATTAAATAAATAATACTCGGTTTATTTAAATTAAATTAGATAAAATGATAAATGCTTAAATATAGGTTAAATTAAAATAAGTTAAAACCAATCATTTTATATGATGAACCTCCATACAAACGGCACATGTTCCCGAAAAGGAGAAATCATAAACCTTAACATCATGAGACCGTCATTCAGTTGAAAACTAGAAGATTGTTGGGAGGTCATTAATGCTGATTATTGATCTGAAATAAAAACCTACAATAACTCAAGAATAAAAAAGAAGGAACCCCCCAACATCCCAGTATTATTTGAATGTAGCCATTAGTGCAATGATGGTTTTAAGCTTCAAAACACAATGTCTATTTCATGTTTTCTCACAGGAGTCTTGGATTCAAACATGAAATAATGACTCCTCAGTAACGATCTCGAGTCCTATAATGTCCCTTAAATCAAACAAATTCCATCGGAGTAATTCCTGTGATGTAACAAGTGGTTCAAAAGCTGCTCAATCACAGGAAGCGACCTCAACAAAGATCCCTTTGATGTGGCGCTTATACACCACGATGGAAAACGAGTGGGTACGGCAGAAGAAAGGAAGGTTGGTCTTCATTCATCATGTACCCAACAAGACCCTGTCAGGGTTTAAAGAGCACGGTGAGGCGTTGACAGGCACACGCAGAGTCAACAGAAAAGAACCAGCATCAAGAGATGTGTGTGTTTTTAAGTGTATTGTTGCCGCCGACAGTCCCACGCTCCGCATTACACTCCACGTGAACCCAGCTTTCATACGCACACACTCACGCCAGAGTCGCTCATTTGCTGCCGGCGGCACATTCTGCTCGCGGCGTTGCAAAGTTGACTCATGGAGACGTGTCGCCCCCCCATTAGAATGATGATCAAACACCTACAGTGACAAAAATGTGTCTGTCAACGTCTAACCGTGACTAATGCTGATTTATATCTCTGTAATTATGTATTATTTTAAAGATAAATGCATTAATGTTAAACAATATTTAGTGATACAAACTTAGAGGTTACACTCGAAAACTGTAACTTAAAATCATCTTGTTCACGAGTGAGGAATACGTTTAATGAATCCATTATATTGAGCTGAGCCAAAAGGATGTTTATTGGTCGATCTAACTTTCTTATTAGACTAGTTCACCTGATCCACCATCACCTACTAATGGCAAGACCCAATTAATAATTAAAAAAGTAAAAATATAATATACAGTATAGATAGATATATAGATGAATGGACGGATAGATGGATGGATGGATGGATGGATGGATGGATGGATGGATGGATGGATGGATGGATGGATAAACATTATTGATACCTCTGGAGGATGGATGGATGTATGGATGGATAAACTTTATTGATACCTCTGGAGGATGGAGGGATGGATGGATGGATGGATGGATGGATGGATGGATGGATGGATGGATGGATGGATGGATGGATGGATGGATGGATGGATGGATGGATGGATGGATGGATGGATGGATGGATGGATGGATGGATGGATGGATGGATGGATGGATGGATGGATGGATGGATGGATGGATGGATAAACTTTATTGATACCTCTGGAGGATGGATGGATGGATGGATGGATGGATGGATGGATGGATGGATGGATGGATGGATGGATGGATGGATGGATGGATGGATGGATGGATGGATGGATGGATGGATGGATAAACTTTATTGATCCCTCAGGAGGTCGACTTCAGGAACACAGCAACACAGACGATAGATTCATGAAACAAGAACAAGAACAAAGTGCAATAAAAATAAAGAACAAGATGACACAATCTAAATCCAAAGATAAAGAACATAGATCAAAGAAAAAGAAAAAGGATACAAAGATTAACATAGAATTTAATCTTTTTACTCCACTCCTGCCCCCAAACTCAACCTAAAAGCACGAGGAATAAATGAGTCCCTGAGTCTATTAGTGTTGCATCATGGGAGGAGCATTCGTGCACTGCAATATATATCAGGGTCACATTGTATAAAAATATGAAACTTAACTGGAAGAAATATTTATTTTGATATACGTATTTGAGAGTAATACTATTTGCATGTATTATTTTATTTTAAATAAACCAAGTATTGTTTATTTAATTGACTTATAGTTATTTAATACAGTCAATAATTGGCCAATTCACGTTTTAAAAAATAGATGCAAATAAGATATATTTATCTTATTTTGTAATGACATAATCACACACAGCTTTTTGCAGTCTTGACTTCCCACTGAAGAAACACCGGATCATGTTTTGACACATTTTCAAGAACTTATCCGATCGACCTTTGACCTCAATATCTCACAAACAGATGAGAATCACCGAACTCTTCCAACCTCTTCTCCTCCTCGGCATCACTGTAGGACCGTAGACTTTCATCTTCATCTCAACCAGAATCATCTCATCCTCCATGACAGCCTTTACTCCACTTCCTCTCTCATCATTTCTGCTCATTGTCTTCCTCTCTTCTCCCAACAAAGCTCTTTGTGTTTCTCTAATCCCTCTTTTGTATTTAAGCTTTTTTTTTTCTTCTCTCCAGAAGCCTTTTGATAACCTTTGGAACGCATGAGAGTTTTTTTTTCTTTTTTTCCCTGCCCTGAAGGGATGCTGCGGTTTTTACGACTCTTGCGACCTGACGTGGTTCACCTCGGTTATAAATCACAGATGCAGTCGTCGGTCCAGTTGTCAGAGTCATGGTCAAGGTCGTGTCTCAGCTTTATGTCTCTTCCTGGTCTGACCTTTGTCCTTAAAACGTCTTCTGGAAAAAAAAACATGTGATGTCATTCTTACATCTTCAGCATCTCGTTTTAACTCCTCGTAATTCCATTTTAAAAATCTGTCCTCCCTGCCTGCACTCTCCTCTTCGCCTCCTTCGATTTATGTTGAAGGAAATTCTTCTTTATTATGATTTTCTTTCCTTTAACTGATATGTTTTATTTAAAAATCTTTTGAAAATAAGTGTGTATATATTGTTCATGATGTTTTTCCTAATCAAAGTTAAGACAAGAAAAGCACTCAGAGAGCACAGACCTCTGCCAAGCAGCTCATTTGTAATATTTATGATGTTGAAAAAAGCCGTACTTAAAAGAGGCAACAGTAGTGTTCCGTGGGTAGAAATAGAGCAAATAGACTGTAACAAAAGTCTACATCTCCCAGATTATAATCCACCGAAAATGCTACCGTCTGTCCCCGTTATCAACATTTACTTTGAAAGGTGTGTTGAGAAGATCAAAATGTATAGTCCGTTCATAAATGTACTTCCTGTTACGCTGATAAACATCGTGTTTACATCGGAAAAAAAAACATTTGACGAGTGCGTGTCTCCTTCTGAGCGCCACACCTCGGAATCATGTTTAAACCAGATATTCCCACCGGCTGATCGTAAAACTTAACGACTTGTGCTCGTACACGGACCCGTGGAAGCGAAGATATAAACACACCCTTGACAACTGAATTTATTAAGGATGCGAGTTCAAATCCAATTTTCCAGATTTAGTTTGTTTGAACAATGTAAAAAAAAGAGGGGGTTTCTGATTTTCTCAAAGTATGAAAGACAGAATACAGAAGGTGTTGGATAGAGATTGTATTGTTCTGCTTAGCCATGACGAAATATTCAGTTCTGCACCTTCTGTCTTGAGGATACTAGCTTTGGTTAGCGCCAAAAAATACATCAAGATATCAGTTAGAATCAACTAAAATAAGTTTATTTTGAACGACATGATAAGAATCTTGGTCATCACAGGGAGACTTGAAGTAGAACCAAAGAGAGCAACAAGTTAAGGCACCAAATTTGACTTTTAACAAAAGTTGGTTTATTCCAACATTGAGTAATAAAGCAAGACATTTTGAGTCATAAAACCAGGACTGGCCCGAGGGCCAAATGCGGCCCTTTGGCTTCATTAATGTGGCCCTCACGATGTTAGAGTGATGTGCTGTAAATCTGATGTATAAATTATCATCCATCAGTATACACTACTGATGGATGATAATTTAAAATATAGTAAATATAGCTTGAAGTTAATGTTTTTCTCTGTAAAATTGACAAGAAAATTAAAAAAACAACTTTTGAAATTAGGGGGGTCAATGTCTCATCCCAACAGTACCATTATTGAGCCCTTTAGGAAATGTATTTTCCCGTCTTTGAGTTAAGTAGGAATTATCTAGAAACAAAATAGTTCCCAAAAGCTTTTTTTAATCCGATGAGACGTTGATGTTTTGTGAGTCAGTTCAAGCGTCCGTCTCTACTTCATGCTCTGAAACTCATCCAGGTGTATCATGTGGATGTCATTTGTCAGCCTGAGGCGGGATCAATGAGAACTGGATCTTTCTCTTCTTTCAGTTCTTATGAGTGTCGTGTCAGAAGGAATGTGTGAAAAGTGTGTGGTTGTTCTAATCATTTGCTTGATTGTTTTTCAAGATGGTTCATCAAGCTTTAGAAACTGTGTACAGTGATGAATATTTACGATCAAAAAGAACCAAAAACCTTGTAACAGTGAGTGAAAAATAGACTTAAACTGAATTTTTTCTACATTCTATGATTTTAGTATTTTGACAAACTAAAAACTATAAAAGCCCTTGTGTCAATACTGTCAGCCAGTAGATTATTCTGTCAATCCTCTAAACAACTGTAACAATGTTAGTAGAAACACTCTCAGATTTATTACACTGTCCCTTTAGTGTTGGGGTCCACAGAGGTGAGTCATCTGTGAGACACTAAGTGAAGGCATGGCTATCTAGTCAAGATGGTGCCTCCAAGGTGAGGTAATGTGGACATGCGTCCTGTTCCCCGAGAAGAGTTTTTATCTGCGCAGTTTTGCTTATGGTATGGTTCAAATCGCTATAATTTTACTTGTACAAGGAGAGAGAAAATACAGAACATACATTCTCGTAGTAAAAATACGTCAATTGTTTTCTTTATCTCTTTTTTTCGGGGGGTTAGGGTATCTTTATTGACAACAAACAACTATGATGGATTTGGTGTGAATGCACAGTTAAGCTGACATCACCTTGGAAACCCTTGGATGGATAAACAATAGAACATTGATCGTATAACTAGAGAGATTATTTTAAACTTCTTCATTTTCTGTGACATTATCCGGGGTCGTGTCGCTGGGGCAACAACTTCTGCGATCAGGCCGAGACTTTCCCCTCCCCAGCGACTTCATCCAGTTTTTCTTGGGGGACCCTAAGGTGTAGTCTCCGACTGATGGTCCTGAACACTTTACTAGTGAAACATCCAGGAGACGTTCTTTCCCGATCCCAAAGCCACCTCAGCTGACTCTCAAAACAGAGGATCTTTTTCCGACTAACCATCCTTATCAACATCATCTCTAAGAGACAGCTCTGACACTTTTCAGATAACTTTTTTGGCCCTTTGTATTCACAATTCCGTTCGTGAGTGAAGTTATACAGAGAGCGTTTTGTTTTTTTCTTCTTCTATTCATACATTGTACCGCTAATGAGTTCCTAAAATGTCACATTTACACAAACAGACGCCCTCAAACTATTTCATGTCTACACTTATTAGCTTAAATGGCTTCCCAGAGTTCAACGGAAATCCTTTCTATGGCACTTGTGTTTATTTTGTCTGTTGTTGAGTTGTGTGTCAAAAGTGCATCTGCCAGGCGGAAACACAAAAGAACTCCTAATGACCCTGGTTTGCTGACAGTAGGAGAGAAAAGGTTTCAAATAATGTTCCTATATTTCACAATGCAGCCCAAAACAAATGCAACCCACACAAACAGAGATAATGTAATGGCCCTCGTCTGAACCGCGGTTGACTGCGTCACTGCGTTCAGATCTGTTTTGTGCCGACAGAGAAAGTGTAATGTGAGATGACACACACGTACATCTACGACTCCAGACCAAACTAATGGATGAGAGAAAAAAGGGTGGAATTACAAAGTTACAGTAATCGCAGAGAACAAACTCCTGTTGAGAAATTATTGTTGCTGATCAAATTAGAGACAATTCAATCGCTTGTTTATGGAATTTTTTCTTTTTTTTTTTGCGTGCACGGCAGCACCAGATGGCGGTGCCTTGGGGGGGGAATAAGAAGGAGAGAGAAACCATGAGCTGTCATTTAATGTCATGCTGTGGACGTCTGCTGCTCCTTAGAACTGTACATTCCTCAACAATTACGGTGTAATGTGGAGAAAGAATTTCAATTAGGACTGGAAGGAAGTTGTTTAAACCCTGGCGGAGGAATGTCCAAATTACCAGTAAAAGCGCCACATATGTCTGGACCGGTTTATTCCGGTATTTGTGAACCGTTCGGGTGAATCAGTGGGTTTGTTGAGAACTCTAAAGACATTCACATCAAATTAGAGGCTGGATTGCTGAGGTACTTGGAGCAGACGGAGGATGCACTTACACTTATTTAGTATCACAACACGATCTGGAGCTTCTAGTCCATGCGTTTGTGTCTTCTCGGACCATTGTTATAGTTTATTTTCGTGTTTAAACAAGAAGTCTCATACAGTTAATACAAAACTCTGCAGCGATAATTCTGACGCGTTCTAGTAGAAGAACTCACATTTCCCAGATTCTTAAAACTCTTAAACTTGGCTGCCAGTTTGTTTCAGGATCAATTTTAAAATTATGTTTCTTACTTTCAGATCTATTCATGGTCAGGCTCCTCCTTACATCAGTGATCTGATCCAGCCTTACACCCCAGCTCGGGCTCTGAGGTCTGTGGATCAGAATCTACTGATGGTTCCTGGTTCAGGACCAGAGGAGAGAAATCCTTCCAGGCTGTTGCTCCTAAGCTTTAGAACGATCTTCCTCTCTCTTTGCGCTTGATGGATCTACTGACTCCTTCAAGAAAAATCTTAAGACATTTTTATTTGTTCAGACTTTTTCCCTATCTTTTGGTACTCCTGTGTTTGTCTTATGTGTCTGCCTTTTAGAGTTTCTAAATTTGTTGGTATTTTTAATTGTAAGTAAGTAATTTACTTTTGATAGTTCAAGTGCTTTGTGACCCTAGAAAGGCGCTTACAAATAACTATTACTTACTTACTTACTTATAATGGGAATATATTTGTTACATTCATCTCAGCTGTCATGCCAGCTCAGTGCTGGATTGTCTGCACCTGGATAACGATCGTCATTTTATTTTAATTGAAGCTACAAAGAGGTATGTAATCGATAAAATCACATTAAACTAAGACAATCATGTTGATAAAGAATATACTTGTTTGTAGGTAAGCGTTTTCCCGATTCCAGTCATCATGTGCAAGGCATTCTGGGATACCCCTTACTACCAAGGGAGGTCCCGAAGAATCTCAAATGTCCACAACTTTTAAGTATTGGAACAGCCCTCCCTTGACGGGGGTAACTTTTTACTCACATGTTTCAAATGTTGATGTTTAAGTCCCTCATCATGACCATGTTTTGAACGTATTCCTTTATAAAGTTCTCTCTCTGAGAACGAGAGGTTGGGAGACGTTATGATGTAATAATGTTCTTCACTCCTCCTCCAGCCAGCTGTTATCATGCCCCGCTTTGTTTATACAACAAGTCCCTTGGAGACTTCCCGGGATTGATGACAGACGTGACAAACCTCGGCGATCAGCCAAATTACAGTCGAGATAAAAAGTTGTTCGATTCAGAGCATGTGACGTCATCATGTAAAAAGTAACAGATGATTGTTGGACAATGGATTCGTTGTTGAAGTCGTCATTCAACCTTTTTCTTATCGTGATAACTTCCCTTCAATCCGATCTGAATCTGGCACTGTACCTGGAAAGCAAGCACTTATACTTATGGTGAAAAACCAACATATCCCGCTGATAAAATCAACAAAACAATACAAATATTAGCACCAACTTAGGTGGAAACAATATTTAACTATTAATACAGCTTTATTAAAATGGATCAAATGTCTACAAAACCACAGCTCTAGAACCCTGCTCTGGATCTTCTCCTGTAAATGTTCAGGTACTCGGTAGCAAGTGCTGTCTATTAAAAAAAGATCCCTGAAGCCAAACATTCTCCAAACAAGCGCTGCAGAGTCTCCGGTCCGGCTGATGAGGATGGAGACGGTTCACATGTTCGTTTACAGAAACGAGGCGCCACTCCACGAGTCACAGTCTGGAAAAAAGGGAAAAATAACTGTCTGAGCAGGAGCGTGTCAACAAACCCGCCTACACGTGAGACCGGCATGTTATACAAGAAAAAAACTTCATTAAACGAAGGTCTGGACCGTCCGTCCTCCCCTCGGCTCATTAGTGCCGACTTCAAGAGAAAGACTGTCGGCGGTTGGCGCGGGAGGTTTTTTTTTACACAACACTTGATAAGAGAATCATGAGAAACAAATAAAAACGTCCTCCCCGGCGATGAGTACTGTCTGCTGTGACATCGGTAAAGTTAACCCGAACCTAACGGAAGACGTGTTGCTGTTCGTCGTCGACGAGGTCGCGGGCGATGAAGCGCTAAAGCTAAATGAAGTGACAGAGCAGAGAGATGGCGACGACGCCAAAGACTCCCTCGAGGGTCTGGAGTCGCGTGAAACGAAAGTCGACAGGCGCAGCACGTGAGGCCGCGCTATGGGATGATATATATACGTGGTTTTCTGCCGGCGGGTTATCTATCTATAAGCTGCGTCTGCAACGGAGGGAGGCGGCGGCATGTGAGCTGCCGATCGTACGCCGGGTTAGCGCTGCTGTGAGCGGCTGATAAAAGAGGACGCACGTGAGGCGGGAGTGAGTAGGGAAGGAAGAGAGGAAGTCATTTATTTCATCGATTTAAACAGATTATTCACAGTGTTGATGTTAAAGCTGCCTCTCTTCAAGCATTATTGTTTGTAAGTAAGTAAGTAGGTTAGTAATAGTCATTTTACAAAGCGTCTTTCTAGACCAGGGTCACAAAGCGCTTCAACAATCAAAAACAATGCACTGTTAATATATATACTTTAAAAGGCTAAGACTAATAAGACAAACACAGAAGTTCCAGAAAATCAAGGAAAATCCTGCAAAAATAAGAAAGTCTTGAGATGTTTCTTGAAGGAGTCAGTAGATCCATCAAACACAGAGGGAGAGGAAGATTGTTCCAAAGCTTAGGAGCAACAGCCTGGAATGTTTCTCTCCTCCGGCCTAGAACCGTGTGCGAGGAACCATAAGTAGATTCTGATCCACAGACCTCAGAGCCTGAGCTGGGGTGTAAGTCTGGATCAGATCACTGATGTAAGGAGGAGCCTGACCACGAATAGATCTGAGAGTAAGAACCAGAATTTTAGAATTGATCCTGAAAGAAACTGGAAGCCAGTGAAGAGCTTTAAGGATTGGGGAACTGTGAGTTCTTCTACTAGAGCAGGTCAGAATTCTCGCTGCAGAGTTTTGTCCGAACTAATGCACGTATAAAAAAAAAAGGACGAAGACAAGTGAGCATCAGTTACTACACTAGCATGGACGGACATTTTTTCCTGTAACTCCTAAAACTACTACTTTGAAATAATAATCCCAACCCTTCAAATGACTTGAGGGTTAGTAAAAATGAGTAAACCTTAATAAAAGTTTAGTAAAAAAAATATTAGTAAAATAATTATTTTGAGTAAAGTTGCTTCTTCTCAGGAAGTAATAGAGATCAATAATGTCAACAATTAACCTGGAAAATGAAGATAACAGGACATTATTGAATGTAAGTGTTTTATTTGTATTGAATTTTCTTTTATTTGTCGTGAATGTATACTTTTTTTTTAAACTTATTTTCTTGTCTGTGCCTCACAGTACAAATTTTTGTTTGTAAATATTTCAAGCATAAATTTACTTCCAAGTTTTTTTATTTTATTCATTTGTGTTTAACAAGGCAACGTAGAATTAAGTATAAGGAGATGAACACCCTCAGATAGTTATGTAAAAATACAAAAAGGATACAAGAAACCTCTGTCTTTTCTACGTTTTTAACAATATTCTGATTGAGAAAAGTGGTTACTGTCTCTGTTTTAGAATAGAAATAGAAATAGAAAATTACAAGTGTGTTTGCTGGTACAACGTGTAAAACACATGGATCGATAAAAGTCGATCCATGTCACTAAACTAAGACCATAAACCAAAGTTCCTCAGATCAATTCACCACCACCTTGTTTTGTTGTCTGTTCCTGTGGACAGACCTGAGTATCGTAGTGTTTTCGTGGAGTCCTGGAGCAGGTAATTACGAGGACGATTAGAGCAACATACCGTCCTCAAGAACACACACGTCTGATCATTTGACGTCAGCGCAGGTGACAACGACGTAAACAAAAACATAGTTACAAGAAATATTACTTAACGTTTCTTTTTGAGCCACATCGTAAAAGTTTAAAGTGAAAACATTTTTCTCCTTTGCCTTTTCAAACAGAAACCCTTGAAACTAAACCTTTTTTTTATTAGATATCATACTCCTTTTATATCCTCTTGTAGGTTACTGAAAAGATATCATGGTCAGCACCAATAGTTTTCACAATTAAATATCCCAAAATAATAGAATTGAGGGGTTATGAATATTTATATTTATATTTAGATATATATAGAACTATTTTAATAGAAAAAGATTTAAATTAAATTATAAATATCATCCATTCAAGATGATTTAATTCAAAAATACTTTAAAAATAACCCAAAAACGTGGAATATTTTGACTCACTTATAACAGATAAGGGCCGAGCTAAGAGCCTCACGTGGCCCCGGGTCGTACTGAGGTCCCACAGAGTTATAATAATTAGAAAATGCTGATCATACCTTCTTCGCACCTCGTAGAGTGGAGACTCTCGATCACTATCATCAGCGTCAGGACGGAACATCTTGTTTTTTGGGAAAACACAGACTTCCCGACTGCTGGGAGGGAGGTTTTCATTCTTATCCTCACGATAAGTGCTTCTAGCGGAGCTCGTGGTGACTCAAGCTCGTTTCCACTTTTTGTAAATGTCGCAGCATTCAATGGGTGTAATTTGTGTTTAACACGTTGTACCAGCAAACACACTTGTAATTATCGTAAAGTTTAGCTGTTAAGTCAGAGCAGAGGATGACATTTTTATGTCGCCGGTCTTCTTGGACAGATTAACTAAAGTCAAATTTTAACTATTTTGTCCCACAAAATATATTCTCTTGATCTTGTTTTTCATCTTTTTTATTTAAGTGACTACATTTTGTTTTCGTAAAAAATGAACAATATTTTCAGAAGATAGTTCTTTAGACACACTGTAAAAGGAACCCTTGTGTTACCTCAGGGTCAAGGTGACCCGGAGGCCCCGAAATCAAATGTAACCGTTTTATCGCTTGTGTTCACCTTTACCCAGAAACAACACAAGGGATAAACCGATTACATTTGTTTTCTGGATCTTCGGGTCACCTTTACCCAGAGACAACACAAGGTATAAACCGATTAGATTTGTTTTCTTGATCTTCGGGTCACGTTGACCCAGAGACATAACAAGGGATAAACTGATTACATTTGTTTTTGGAGCATTCGGGTCACCTTGACCCAGAGACATCACAAGGGATAAACCAATTACATTTGTTTTCGGAGTATTCGGGTCGCCTTGACCCAGACACGACACAAGGGATGAACTGATTACATTTGTTTTTGGCCCTTCGGGTCACCTTGACCCAGAGACATCGCAAGGGATAAACCGATTACATTTGTTTTTGGAGCATTCGGGTCACCTTGACCTAGAGACAACACAAGGGATAAACCTGTTAGATTTGTTTTCTGGATCTTCGGGTCACCTTGACCCAGAGACAACACAAGACATCCCTTAAAATGTGGAATTATCATGAAAAAAGCGTTGATTTGTGGACTATGCGCAAAGTGTCTTTGAACGCATCACAGATCTTTCTCTCCCACAATATATCTGTAAAAAGTATTTTTCTGCAAACTGCTTCTTTTGACTGGGACGCCATTTTTACTTTTGCCACCAGCTTCTTCACAAAAAGAAAATCTCAAAATGATTAAAGAGACCAAAGTGTTAGATCTTCTGACTAAAGTGTTGCATTATAATCTGGATTTTATTCCGTCATGTGTAAATATCTTTCTTAAAAAAAATCTTTTAATATCCACTGCTGTGATCTAAGTAACGTTTGCATGTGATTCTAACACTTCAGAGACATAATCAGGCCAGAGATACGACGGGATGATCAATCCTGATGAGGAAGTGGAGCCTCAGATCACTGACGCTAAGAGGATTATTAAGAAGAAAGCTTCATATCTGCTCATCAGATTTAAGTGCGAAGACGCCACATTTATGACCACGTGAAAATAAACTCCGTCGAGAGTCAAACTTGTTTCGTTCTTCAGTCCCCGAGGCGACTCGTACATCCGGTCCCGTCTGGCTCCGGCAGCGGTCCGTGGCGCCCTTTTTTCTTCTTTTTTTTTACGGGACGACGGTCGTGTTTGTATCAAGCTGTGGGTCTCGAAAAAAACTGCATCCCGGCGCCGCTCACCTTGTTTTTCTGCGCTCCGAGGCAAATGTGTTGTCGGTGAAATGAGGTGATTCACCCTGAGCTCCTTCTGTTTGGAGGCTGTGGATGAACGCTCGCGCTGATGGCTTCAGTCCTGCAGTTTGTCAACGGAGGCACGTTCGGTGAATCGTTTCTGACTTCCTGTGTATATTACAACCGGGTCGCCATTTATTTTCTAAGATTTAAATACTTTTGGGCAAAGAAAAACTAGTTAAATAGTCATTTTAAAAGCCTCAAACTCTAAATAACGTCCAATACACATTGATATTTGACACAGTGTTCAAAATATGTTATTCTAGATGCTGTTTTCTAGCAAGTTAAGACCTTAAATATTCACAATTAATCTAAAAAGTTTCATAAACTGAAGAGAATGACAAGCAGATGTGCTCTGAAAAAAAACGGATGGAGTTTAAGTAGGTTTTTAAAAAAAAGTTGTTAGCTTTAAGCTAACATTAGCATTCACAACAACACATTCTGTTATGACATCCAGTACATTTAAATATATAATATGTACATATTTATACATAATAATAACAATAAAAGGTTTTCTCTCACGTTTAAAACTATAAAATAGATTTTAAAATTAAAATGGAAAGATTTTCGAGGTTTGATAGGAATGAATTAAATATATTTTTGATTTATTTACTTTTAGGTAAATAGAGGCAAATGATTATAAACTGTGCTCACAGGCAGGATATTACAACAAATTAATTTCAATAATCGGACATTTATTATACATTTAAATATGTTTTCTTGAGAAACTTAATTGATGACATACTTCATAAATGTATATATTTGATTATTTTCGTGTAAAATGTCCATCAAACATGATTTTAAAAAGTTTTCCAGCAAGTTAAGACCTTAAATATTCACAATTAATCTGAAAAGTTTCATAAACTGAAGAGAATGAAAAAGAAGATGTGCTCTAAAAAAAACTTTTGGAGTTTGAGTACGTTTTTAAAAACAAAAGTAGTTTAAAAGTAGTACATTTAAATATATATCATGTAAAGATGTATACATCATAATAACAATCCAATGTTTTCTCTCACGTTTAAAACTATAAAAGAAAATTTTGAATTAAAATGGAAAGATTTTCAAAAGTTTGATAAGAACTAATTAAATATATTCTTGATTGACTCACAGGCATGATATTAAAACACATTTATTTCAATAATTGGACATTTATTATTCATTTAAATATGTTTTCTTGATACATATAATTGATGACATGCTTAATAAATTTATATATTTGATTAAAATGTCCATCAAACATGATTTTAAAACAGTTTTCTTAAAAAAAGATTCACCTGAGAAATACTGACCTTTAAAAAAAAGATAAAAGAAAAAAACATTTTCCTTTGCCTTCGGCGCTTTTCAAATGTCTTCCACATGTTCCCGAACTCCCCCCCCTTCAATGAATTCAATATACAGAGAGGAATCGGACAAAAAAAAAAGTGGTCAAATTGTCGGAAGAGCCCACTCAGGCGAGCGCTCAAAAGTGTGTCATGAATGAAATTATGCACAGAGTAGGCGAGACCCCGAAACCGAAAATACGTCAGAGGAAGAAAAAGCACTTTGTTCGCAACGTTTCCTGTCCGGTTGTGACAAGTTTGAGAAAAAGAAATAAGAAAAGAAAAAATCCGATGGAGGACTATTCAGCGATCGTATCGAAGCATTGAATCGACACAAAAGACTCCTTTCTGAGCCGCCTTTGGCCTCTCGTGACTCATAAGCAAACATGACAACAAACGTCATCGGCAGCTGAACGTCTAATTGAAGTGTCTCATCGCTGCCTCCGGAGCGGCCCACGTTCGCCTTCGTCCTCCGTGATTCATGTGCATCACGCCACGTATGTAGTCGCACTATAAGGTCCATGTTGCTCAGTAACAGTAGCTTGTTGAGGCTGAAAAGTGTCTTCAAAACACCACAAAGTACTTGAAAAAACACGATTTTTAAACCGTTTTTAAGTCACGTACGATCAAAAACTGACCTTTTCTCGTTTAATTGAGCGATGATTCATATCTTCTTTTATATAACTGGTATTTTTTTCCTTCCATGGCATCCTTCCTTCTTTGTACAATAAACCTTTAATTCTTTTGTTCCGACTTAAAGAAAGGATCCTGCTGCTCATTTCCTGACTCGGACGGATCTGGACTGAAGGAAATAATCAAGTGCAGATCAGGATGATTGACAGCGCGAGATCCTTTTGATAAGATCCGTTGGACGGATACAAACGTTTTGTGTGTGTTTGTCAGACGATCTCCATGTCGTCGTCGTCCTGGATCATCGCCTCAGCTGTCGCTCACACTAACCTACAAGTGTCAGAGATGATGAGTTGATGGTTCCAACGCCGGTGACGGATCCACTTCTTCTGTTTCTCTGGAAAAACCCACCTGACACCACTTTACTGACACAAGGCCACACTGACCAGACACTGTTTGTGTGTGTGTTTGTTTCTGTGTGTGTGTATGTGAGTGTGAATGCATGTTTGTGAGTGTGTGTGCGTGCAGGAGTGTGTTTTTGTGTGTATGTATGTATAGAGTGAGTTCGCAAATGTGTCTCTCTTTTGGATGCATCTATGATTGTATATGTGCAAATGGGCATTTTTGTGTATGTATCTCGAGATTATGTGTGTGTGTGTGTTTCCAAAAACGTGTGTTTGTGTATATATGAATGTTTGCGTGTATTTCTGTTGTTGTTTGTGTGTGCGTTTGTCTCCATATGCAGTTTGTGTTTGTGTATTTGTGTATGCATGCATGTTTGTGTATGTGTGTACGTTTGTGTGTGTGTTTGTGTATGTGTGTATGTTAGTATGTGTGTTTGTGTATGAATGTATGTTAGTGTGTGTGTTTGTATATTTGTGCATATGTGTGTGTGCATGTAGGTGTGTGTTTATGTATGCATGTGTGTGTTTGTGTATGCCTGCATGTCTGTGTGTGTGTTTGTATATGTATGCATGCTTGTGTGTGCGTTTGTGTATGTTTGGGTTTGGGTTTTATGCATGTATGCATATTTGTGTGTGTCTGTGTATGCATAAATGTTTGTGTGTGTTTTTGTATATGTATGCATGCTTGTGTGTGCGTTTGTGTATGTTTGTGTGTGCGTTTGCGTATCGATGCATGTTTGTGTATCTGTGTATGAATAAAAGTTTCTGTGTGTGTTTATGTATGCGTGTGTGTGTTTGTGTATGCCTCCATTATTCTGTGTGTTTGTATATGTATGCATACGGGTGTGTGCGTTTGTGTATGTGTGTGTGTGCGTTTGTATATGCATGCATGTTTGTGTGTGTGTCTGTCTGTTCATGTATACATGTTTGTGTGTGTGTTTGTATGCATGCATGTGTGTGCGTATAAGGGTGGCATGTATGTGTCCATGTGAGTTTTTGTTTGTGTGCTTGCACGTTTGTTTACATTAGTGTTTGTGCGTTAAATCGGTATGTGTGTACTAGTGTTGTTTCACATTCATGTGTGTTTTATTGTGTATTTGTTTGTTTATGTAATTGTTTATATAATTGTTTTTGTTTGTTTGTTTGGTGTGTGTGTGTGTGTGTGTGTGTGTGTGTGTGTGTGTGTGTGTGTGTGTGTGTGTGTCGGGAGTAGCTCAACAGCCCCAGCACGGCCCGTGTTTGCAATTCCAAGTAGCCTGATCGTAGCGGCGACATAATGAGGTTACAAAGCAGCTGGTGTCTGTTTGTGTTGATGTGCTGGTGTGTGTGTGTTTAGCAGACACTCGGGACAAAAGGCCTTTATAGACTAGAACCTAATCGTCCTGCTCCCTGCAGAGACAACTGGTGCCGGACAGTGGTTTGGAAGCATGATGTGACTTGTGTTATCGTGATACAATGAACACGGAGCAGTTTATTTCAAATGCTTTAAACAGTTATTGAATGATATCAATGACATACATGTAGTTAGCAACGATGATTATGGAGTCGCTGGTTCGTGTCAATTTGCACGGGGGTCTAAAGTTAGCGTAGAGTCAAAATGATCGACTGAAAAGGCACAATTATACGTTTAACTAATGTGCAAATATGAATTATTATTGATTTTATCTGACCCTTGATATCTGACCTCTTAATTTTTGGGAGTGTTCAATACTACAGGTGTCATCCGATCAGGTGACGCACACGTGACCGGCCTCAGTTGTGCGACATCAATCACGTCTTCTTCTTGTCTTCATATTACACAGGTGTGTGCGAGCGTTGCTCCGGGAACAAAGCGGAAGTCTCGCGTGTCCATGTGTGGGTTTCCCCGTCTTTCGACCGAAACCGGAGGCGTCACGCCGTGTCTCGCGTGTCCGAAGGTTGTCGTGGTCAATTAGCGGCACAAGACAAAGAAGACTCGCCGGTGAATATTTCATTCGGCTCATCAATGACTGATGCTGGGAATTTGAGCCTAAATTCGTTTGACCAAATAAAGAGGAAGCTGCCAAAAACAATTTGAAATAAAAAGTTTTAATCGGGAGTTTATTGGTCCAGTGTCGGGTCAAACTTTAGCGTCTTAGCTCGGAGCCGGAGAATGAATTATCGTCGGTCATGTGACTATTTATAGATCTGTGTCGTCGTCAGGCGTGTGCTCTCTTTACACGTGAATGTTTCAGGAGAACGCTCACGTTTCTGTGTTTCCCCGATATATCTAGTGAGCACCGTGACCTACATTTAGAATCAGAGCGAGACCCTTTTTTATTTTTCGACGACACAAACGCTTGTTGTTTTGCTCGGTTGCTATATAATTTAAACTAGCTAGATAATGACGGGGGAATTTATATAATGTGTAATAATCATAGTTTAGATCAGTTTCATGCAACAACAAATTAAAAAAGAAAGAAAGTGACGCAACTGTGTATTAAGATGATGTTTAGCACGTTAGCTAGCTTGTTTGGACGAAAGCTAACTGTGGAAATGAAACATCACAACGTAATCTGTTTAAATAATGACGAACAATGTCTCTCACTGTGAAGCACATTTTTTTCATTCTCTATCACGGCTTTGCCAGGAACATGGAATATTATCCTCGTGTGTTTTTTTTTACTTCAACAGCAAAGTGCATTTAAGGATAAGATTTTCCAAAGCAATAATTGGGCAACGTCTTCCCTGCAGCTGTTCTCTCAAATATTCCATCAAAACACTGATCGCTAACAGATTTTAGACGCTAACAGCATTAATACTATGACTTTATTTCATTTGTGTTTAACCTGGATTTGTTTAGTAACTGAATAAAAAAACATGTTCTTCTAATTCCCATTGTTTGCAGAATATAATTAATCAATAGAAGTAAGAAAATAATAATAAAAATTAAATAAAAAGACAAATATAATACGAGAATAATCCAAATAAAAGTTTTTCCCTTTTAGTCCTATCTTGTTTCTCATCATAATAAAATCGTTACTATAGTTCAGGTCAGAATATTAATTTTAGAATATGTGCAAATGTTTTTCTTTAAGTCACATATAATTGAAATAAAACGTACACATTCTTTTTTATACAAGATGTATTTTTGTATATTTGTATAAATCCACATTTTATATACCTACATTACATTGTGTTTTTTTAATATAATGCTCAAGATATAGTTATTTCTCTTTTGTAATACTACTTATTGAATTTTACACATCATGGTTATCCCTGTTGCTCATTATTATACAGATATATTATTTTTGCGATAATAGTTAGCATTTATTTTTTCAAACAAAAGTAAACTTTTTTAATTTTCTGAACTGAAATTATGTTTAAACAGGTGGAATTTTTAATCATCAGGCTTTTAATATTATTTTTATAATGTCACATGTGATAAAATTATTTTTCTTATTTTCCCTTTTAACTTAATAAATGTAATGTATTGCGTTTTAAAACCCATAATTTTGTCAGATTTTTAAAGCTTTTTTAATGTTGATCTCCTCTAAAGCTTGATACTATATCTGTGGAATCCACTTTAATTCACATGAATGATAATCTGGATCGGTTACTGCGACTCTGCTGGAACTTGATCTGAGATAAAAGAGTAAATCGTTAAGTGTGTCACGGTTGAGGAACTTTCTGATTTATTACAGCCTTTTCAAAGTCTAAAATGACAAATGACTATGTGTTTCAATCTCAGTTCGTATCTTCACACAGCAAACGTTGAATGAGTCATTCAGGTCTTCAGGGCTTCTGGATTAAAAAAAAAAAAAAAATGGATGCATTTTCACTCAAGGCTGCCATGTTTGTGATCTATAGGAACTAATCCTCAAACTGGATCAAGATCCTGATACTCATCACATCAATGGAGACTTAAAATGATCGTAATGAGGTAAATAATGTGATATTAAATAAGATTTACATGTCATCAGAGAAGGTCTGAAACACTGTCAAACTTGGTTAGTTTTGACTATAAATGGAAGTCAAGAACCATCAAACGTCTCTGATGTTCCACCTTTGTTACAATGGGCTCTTCAGTGTCGTCCTCAAGATGCTTTTAACGACCCCCGTTTTTAATTGAATACCGTCTAGTTTCATCCAAAAAAACAGCCATTATCTCCGTCCGCCCGTGAACATGGTGTGCTTCACCTGCCTCTGCGCAGACGCAGCGCTTCAACGGACCGTCTGTTTACGTGTGAAGTGGCGTGGATGGAAGACGGGGATCTCTTCGCGCAAAACACACACAAATCACTTTGGGCTAAACCTGCGAAACGTTCTTTTTCAAGAAGACGAGTGAGTCCAAACAACCGATGGCATGTTTGTGCCGTCTGTTCTTTTCAAGCCCAGACAGGCAACGTAGTGTCGCTGCTGCATTCCACTCACACTTCAGGCTGTTTAAGGCAAAATCTTCAGCGTGGCTCCACGTGTAAACACTTTTATTCTGGCTGGATCTACGGAGGTGTGGAAACATTGGAGGACATCTTTGTACTTCGAGCTGGGATTTTTTTTTTTTTCCATTATTAACACCAGAAGATTCCTCCATCTTTATTTGAACTTTACTCTTCACATCCCGTCTCATGTTTCATCTTCAAACACGGAATCTTTTCTCAGGAAAAAAAAAGTATAGAAACTAAAATCCTTGTTCTTCAGAATCAAGACGGTACAGATATATTTAGTCACTAGAACCTCAATTGTTAAATGAAGGCCCACAAGTCCACAAACATTAATTGTGAAAAAAAAGGTTTCGTATTATGGTCCTAAATTAGAGTCAAAAGTTAAAAAGAAAAGGTTTAAAAAAGGGTTTGAAACATTATTAGATTTCCGAAACACCAACAAAAAGAATCAAAGACTGTTTGATATAGAACTTCGTTTTTTGAACAAGAAGAACACATTAAATACAAACAGTCAGTGGGTTTAAAATCAAAGAAATTCATGTTTATCTTCTCTAGGATTTTCAATTATCTTGAAAACAATTACTTCTAATGACTCGGAATTTACAATTTTCAAGAAGCTTAACTTTTTTGTGTGGATAAATTTGACAACCAAACCATAAGTCACAGTATGGTGCTGGATCTGGGTCAAATGTCTATTTTTTTTTTTTAACTTCTTTAAAAAAATAAAAAACATATCTAAAGTTGTGAAACAAAGAAAATTTCAAACAAATAAAAACGTTTTTTAATATGAAAATTGAAGTTTTAAATCTGCAATAACATTGCAGTCAAAACATTTTAAGATCTTTTTAATAAAAATGGTTCGAATACACCCCCCCCCCCCCCCAGAATTGGCATCCGATAGTGAATATATTGAAATTATTTTAGGAATAGTATTTAATTTCTCATAAATTATTTGTATCCATAACCTTAATGTTTCGAATCCAGGTCCTCCAAGATGGGGATTTAAATTTTTTGAAAGAGAAAAAACTGTTTTAAACCCAATTCAAAACTTTTTTCTACTAACGTCAAAATTCCCAGCTGTTGTGTTTGAATATTTAACTCCTTTATTGTTTGTTTCAAAGATGAGATATGAAAATGTGTTTTCTTGTAGACAGGTTGTGAAAAGCGGTTGTTGGTCTAGAAAAGCCCCATTAGGTCCAGAGGTCAATATCTAAATGTGAGTTATTAAGATAATTGCTTATTATCCAAGATGATAATCAGTCATTGTCCTCAGGTGGGGATTTAGTTTTACAACATAACGTTCAAATTTAGAACCAGAGAGAGAATGAAACGAGACACTGAATTAACGTTCTTTGCCTTCCATGTGTTTGTGTGTTTGTGTGTTTGTGTGTTTGTGTGTTTGTGTGTTTGTGTGTCGTCCATCTTTGCTGTCAGATTTTTAAAGAAACAAATGTTCGTGTAACACCTGCCACTTGTTTTCTCTCATTATCCCTTGACGTGAGCACTTAACTTTCAAAACCTGTTCCAAATATGAGATGTGATCCAAAGCTATTATGGATTTCCCTCAGGGGGGAAGCGAGCCTCACCCTTCGCCTCACCCCTGACACCAATGGAAGCCACTTGAGCTTCAGGAGCCAAAGACACTTTTCACTTAACTTCGTCCTCCCCCGTCCTGCCCTCGCTTCTGTCCGTGGCTTCCTGTTGTTGACCACATCTGCAACATCTGCAGATGCATAATAACATCTGCTCTATCATCTGTGTGTTTCCCCACATGACACAAGCCCTGTTTTATTTCAGAGTTTAACTCTTGCCAAAGACCAGTGACCACTGCAATTCCTTTTGTAAACAGTCCTAGGTGTGGAATGAATATTTACAATTTGTCTACGTTTTTTGAGCGGGAGTGGATTTATCAGAAATTCACCTCAGTGTTTCGCACACAAACATGCATATCCTCTTCAAATTTATGTATATATTGCTCATGCAGGGTTCATCAAAAGTCTTGCCATGTCAGTTTTGTCACATAGTGGGAAAAGGCTTTACTCTATATATTTTCAAAAATATGACAACATTTTGTTACACTTGGGTAACCCTAACCCCTAACCCTAACCCTAACCCTAACCCTAACCCTAACCTTTAACCCAAAACCCTAGCAAAAACCCTCATTCTTACCCTAACACAAACCCTAACCCTAACCTTACTCTAACTCTAACAGTAACTCTAACCCTAACTCGAAACCTTATCCTAACCATACCCCTAACTCTTAAACTAACCTTGAACCATAGCCTTACCATTACCCTAATCTTTACCCTAACCTTACCATTTCCCCAATCCTTATCCCCTTATCCTAAACCTATCCCTAAACTCGTACCTAACCCTAGTCCATAACCCTAAATCTAAACCTAACCCTAACCCTTACCCTTACCCTTACCCTTACCCTTACCCTTACCCTTACCCTTACCCTTACCCTTACCCCTACCCTTACCCTTACCCTTACCCTTACCCTTACCCTTACCCTTACCCTTACCCTTACCCTTACCCTTACCCTTACCCTTACCCTTACCCTAACTCTTACCCTTACCCTTACCCTTACCCTTACCCTTACCCTTACCTAACCCAAACTCTTATTTTGTCTGCTTTTATTCGCAATCATCTTATTTGGGTCACCACCTAAAGTTTGGTAAAACGGATTCATTTTTCTTGTCTCTCTTTTTTTTTTACCATGACAGACAGAATCACTCGCCCGTCATCTCCCTCACTTGTGAACCATACACTTGTTCTTCTTCACCTGGGGAAGCATCTCGGTTCCAACCTGGACAAGAGAGCCAACATGATTCAAACTGAGAACCATGGTGTCTGATTTGGAAGAGATGAATTTTATTCCAGCTGCATCACATTCAGGATTCAGTGAAGATAACCGGATGTGAGAAAATTCTTGAGAAAAGCTGGATTTTGAACTTTAATTTGACCTGATGATTCCTTCAAACCTTTAGGATCCAGAGACGCTCATGGAAGCCACACCGACGTCTGTAGGAGGTTCAGAAAAGCCCATTCGTTTCATTCAGTGTTCTCACCGCTTCACATGGTTTCCTGATCCTTCCTGACAGATTAATCTTCTCCTTCTCATCACCTTAAGCTCGATAGACGTCAAGCCTCATGCGATTGATGAAAACGACACGTGTCACATTGATGATCAGCCAATTTTCACCGGATCAAAAAGTGTCAAAGAAACCAACAAGACATCAATGATTCTAGAACAATCGAAGCGACTTGGATGGATGTTCTGAGTTGTCCTGAGGTGAATCCTCCGCCGCCCGCTCCCCTCAAATCTACGCTCGGATCTTGTTAACGTGTAGACGTTTCATGGCCGCCGGCTTGACTGATAACAGCGGCAGCCTTTGAGCTCACAGCGAAGAGTCCCCGGTGACTGATGATGGACGGTGCAATCCTGTGGTCACTCTGTCCCTGGTGGGAGTGGTCAGGACACCTTCTCAGGGCTATCTCTTACAGGTCAAAAGTTGGAATGGATAAAATGAAGTGAAACTATGAATACAAACCAATGAATCATGTGGATCCTTTGATGAGAGCACTAGGAGACCGCAGACCTCCCCCAAGCAAGACCAAGACCATGAATCTTTTAAAGACTTCTTGGATGAACCAAAAAATGCACATTACCTGAAGGTTCCTCCAATCAAGGTTACCTCTCCTCAAAACCAAAGCTATATACAAGTGATCTAGATATATATCTATAATTTTTTATATGCCACGTTTAAGTTCTTTTTTTTAAATTACGTTAAATAAATTACATTTTCAATATCATGTTATATTTCAACATTACTGCAAATATTTTAATGTGTCATACCAGTTTAAATGTAGGGGGAAAACATATTTTCTTCAACTTTCTAACGTGGTAATAAATCTATAATTTTGATTCAATTGCTTGAAAAGTTATTATTCATGTTTTATATTTAGTTCTGCAGATTGTTTAAGTTTGTGCAAAAAGTACTTAGTAGCCAAACGTTAAAAGTGTGTATTTCCAGGTACATTTTTTTAATGTTTCATTGAAATTTTCTGTAAACGCACTTTAACTGCAGTACGACTGTCTTTGTCTCGCTACCTCTCAGTGAACTCATCAGCGTAATTAGTGAGTTACCGCCTGGAAATCAATATAAAACAATATTTCTCAAAGATGTGTCTAGGAAGCTTTCCAGGGTGTTCCTTTTCGCTAAAACAAATTAACTAAGAGAGACCTTCAAAAAGGAAACCATCATTTAGTAAACATTCACGTTGAACCCCCTGGTGGTCACTGTCATAACTACAATATAAAACGTTATGCAAAAGATTTATAGGCCTTTTTTTTATAGAATATATATTTGTTCAAACATCTGAACGAGGTGAAAAACAGCAACAACAGCAAGAGAAGACGTGTGAGTCATTCGTTACACAACAAATCAGACTCGCAGAGACTTGGGGTCAAAATAAAAAAAAGGCTCGAAAATGACGATAGTTTAAATATATTACTGTAGCCGTGGGTTCATTTCTTCTTCTCTCTCTCCTCCAGCTGATGCATGTAATAGTTTCTCTTCTTCCTCCTCCTCTTTCCATGGACTCAACTTCTCCCTCGCAGTCCACAAGTGTTTTGATTCGCTGTCTGGCTGTGAATATTAATGATGCTCAGAAAGAGCTGCAGCTCGGCTCCCTTTCTCTCTCCAGTGAGGCAGTGAGGCTTCATCCCAGACCACTCAGTTGCACAATCTCCTCCTGCGACTGACAGACGCTGGATATAGCTGCACCGAGAAACTTTGTTTTCGTGAGAGCTCTGATTTCAACTTGCCAGGACTTTTTTTTTTTCAGAACTTTTATTTAAGAGAGATGCATCGAGGCTCAGCAGTACTAGTTTTGTTAGTGCTGGCGTTCTATGTGCTGAGCGCAGAAGGTAAATATACACTTTTTTCACTCACTAGTTGTGTCTATTCGGGTGTGTTTTTAAAAGACAAAATATTGGAATTAAAGAATATTGCAGGACATGATCCGGTCGTTGATACATTTTTGTGATTCAGTTGCTTTTATATTTTATATAGTTTATAATATACTTTTATTTTCATTTAAATTGAAGATTTCCCTAAATGCTCTTTATAATAATTTGTATTCACTTTTATATCTATAACGTTTTTTTTTGTTTGTTTTTTATAAATTATTTATTATGTTGTAATAGTGATAATAACTCAACATTTAATTTAATTGGATCTAAATAATGAACAAGAATATGTCATTATAGAATAAAAATATCAATGATTTTATAGGAGAAAACTTCAAATGTTATTGAATAAATATCTCAATCCATGGACTGTACACGATGGTTGAAAGATGGATGTGAAGATGTCCCTCTGTTTTGTTGTGACTGAGTGTAACATCATGATTGATGACTGGAACCTTGAACCATCCCGGACGTCCACTCACTGGAGGCGATCGTGTGGAAAACTACTTTAACACAAGAATATTTTATTTATCTTCCAGTAGTTTGATTGCAGCTGGCGATCATCTGCTGTTTGTTTTTGGGTTTTTTTGTTGGAAAAGTGGTGACCAAAGGGAAGACCAGTCAGAAGAGACACATGTTTGTTAATCTCGTATATTCAATGTTTTGATTTGACCTCCTTGTGAAAACATTCATACTTTGAACTCAAATGTATACATTTTATAGATTTCTTACCCACATATTAGTTGTTGCTTTTAAATGTATATTTTTATAATGTATTTCAAAAAAGAATTTCCCTTCCAGGATGATGATAATGATATATTATTTATTGATAATTATATTATATATGTATGTATCCATGTTTATATAATGCTTTAAGAAACATTTTTATTTGTACGCAAACATTGTTATATGATTTTTTTGTATTTTTGTTATGGTTTCCTGTGTTTCTTTTTGTCTTAATTGAGAACGTAGCATATTTCTGTCATTTTATTCAACAGACAACTTTTTTTTTACGTATTCCATCCATTCATTTTTATTTATAAATGTCTCAATTGTATTATTGTATTATATTTTGTATTTAATTTAATATTTTCTAATTGATTTGGGTGATTTATAAACAAGTACAAGCTCTTAAATTAATTTTATACATGTTGGGAACTCGCCGATTTTTATCAATTTGGTTTGGATCCACTGTTTTTTTTTTATGAATTAAAATGAATGAAAGGATGACTTGCATTTGTGTCAACAGCCTACAAGTGCCGGTGCACCAGGAAGGGACCCAAGATCAGATACAAGGACGTCCAGAAGTTGGAGATCAAACCCAAACACCCGTTTTGTCAAGAAAAGATGATTTTGTAAGTACAAAATAACACGTTCTTTCTATCTCATTTCAGTTCATCCCCAGTGAAAAATACACTTTTTATTTTATTTTTAATGCCTTTTTTTTAGATCTGTAAATATATGATGATATTTTAAAAGAGGAAATATTTAACATCTGTCTGAAATTCTTCACTTCATCAAGTCTCGACTTTGTTGCCATTAAAACTCACCACTGAACCGACTCAAACGATTCACTCTGTCACACTACACACTGTCAACCAACTTAATATAGAAAAAAATGCGCCAGAATTAGCTGCTCTGAAATCCTGAAAAGTAAGTATGTAAGTAAGTAATGGTTATTTGTAAATGTATGTTTGGTTTTGATGCCTGTATGTCTCATGACGGCCTTTCCAGGGGGTCCCCCTATTTTTCGAAACCACACAAACTTCTCAATACTGCTAGGGCCACCCCTCTGGCCGAGGCTGGTAGTGCAACTGTTTTCAATTCAATTATTTATTTATTTTAACCTTCCAAAAAAACCTTCCAATTTTCTACAATAATAAATTATATTAAATGTTGTGTTTTTTTTCCTCTTTTTGAGGGCTAAAGGTATTGAGGTTTTTAATGTTTTAATTTAATGTTTTCTTTTTTTTGTTTTTTTCAATTACGGAGCCTCTGTTGCTTCCATCCTTTTCTATTGGTTGGAACTTCTATGCCCCGCCCCCAATCACCTGTACTTTCCAAGACCAGCACATGAATCATTTAAAATACTTTCTGTGTATAACAAAGATAAACAGATACCCGCTAAATTGGTCTGTAATATTATTTTAAAGCTAAAATCTGAACTTTTTTTCTTTTGCTGATAGCTACACTTTAATCCAAAACGAACCTCAAACTTTTTTTCTACTGTAAATGAGAGAACTTTTGTTCACTTTTCTTTTTGTTTCCTCTATTGATGAAGTGTGTTGAAGTCTATCACATATAGAAGTTACTAGTCAGTGGCGATCTCTGCTGCCACCTGCTGGCGAAACGGAATAATGTGAGCTCCAAAAACTGCTTTACTCATCAATTTTAAAGACACTTTTCATAAGGCAGATGGAGATCAAATAAAAAGTAAGAAAGGTTTTAATTATCTTTCTTTTTTTAGTAGTTATTTTGGGGTAACGTGTGGACAGTTTGGTGTCAGAAAATTAGAATTAAAAACAATAAATTAAATAATAAATAGATAATAAATAGTGAAATCTCTTTGATGTTGTCCATAAAAACATATTTTCCCCACAATGACGGCATGAGTTTGATGCGATGGCTCACAGGTTTCTTGAGTCGCCGCCATTATTCCAGGAGGGTCGGTCATCTATTAGCATGAGACGGGGCCACCACCCGCTGGTGCTCGGTGAAAAATGAGTCCCAGCAGGCTCCGGAAAACCTCCAAAAGCAAGAGAGAGGTCGCTTCTTTGTTTTGGCTGCTTGGCTTCCAGCTCACAGTTTGGCATTCAGGAATGATACTACTAAGCACACACGTACAAGCCGGCCAGGGGGGCCTCAAAAAAGAGGCCATTACCTCTGAGTTTATTTTATTATATAACCTTGAACACCAACCCATTTGTTTTGTGGAGACAAAATAAAAAATATATTTTAATGTTCCATCCAGAGTGTACACGCAGCTTGTCTGAATGATCTGCTTTCCAGCTGCTCCCCTGTATGTGTAACATGAAACATTTCAAGGAAGTTTCTCTTCACGTTATGTCTGCAGCTGTTGCTGTCTGTATCTGAGGCCCAGAAGTATGCAGTAAAAGTACAATACAGCTATTTTTCAGCTGGTTTTCTTCACTAAGGAGCCAAATTTTCACTTAATTACATATATTTTCATAGAATATTAGGAAGTATAAATGTAGAAATAAAACAGGAATACTCAATGTGGGAACAATAAATACATATATTAAAATATAAACAAATAAAAAGGTTCTCTCAATATTTTTACATACTTTTTCCATTATTATGTATGGATTGACACTATTCTTAATGAAAAAAAAACTAAATTTTATATTTTTTAAATTATATATATATAAATACATACAAAATACACTACATAACAGTATGTACTACATTATGAATCAATTAAGGACGTTTTTGCTTCTATAAAATGAGTCTCAAAAATGTATTACAAATTATTTACATGAAAGTTGATTCATTATTAAGAAATCAATCAATCATACAATTAATACTAAAAAAATATATTTTTTAAAATGTTCTTAAATTGTAAAAAGAAGATTGATGGTGCTTTAAATTCTTTATATATATTTTAAATGATATCCTTTTTTAAAGATGTGTCTTTCCAGGTAATTTAATATTTTTTTGTTATGTCTTTATTAAAAGAACGCTTTCAATTGTTTATAATTAGATTTCCCTATTAAGGTCAATCATTCAATTAGGGCAAGTGATTGAGTTCAGCATTCAATGAAAAACTTTTGTAATACATTAAAAAGTCACTGAAGAAAAGACTAATTTGGAAGAAAGGCTCTTATTTGAGTTCATGACACACACGAGCACACATGAAGTCTGTAATCGTTTTAAACACTGAATGCATCTTTTCTCGGTGAGAGTCGAGTCTTTTCTTCTCTCGTCTCCCCGTCGAACATTCATGCTTTATGTTTTGTTTCTGGACGGAGGGTCTCCCTGGCACGCCGGCTGTTTTTTTTCCCACATTTCTCTTGTTGGGCCTGAATACGCCACATGCAGGCGGACTTTCTTCCAACGTTGCCCAAAGACCCGGGTTACAGTGATTCAGGGAGTTCAGATGTCGCATTTTTCAGTGGCAGCACCGAGCCAGAGCTCTCGCTGTGGCGTGGAAATCTTATTGTAGTACAGATGAGATTAAAAGCAAAAACATCTGACGCAAGTCATTATATAACCCAAATACATAATCCCTCAGAGGGTGCAGACCTCTGCCAAGCAGCTGCTTTATTCACTTGACATTATTGTTCTTTATTTGTACCAGCCTTTTTACCATTTAAATGATCAGTTGTATTGTCATATAAGCTTGATTGGATGTTACTAGTGTTACTAAACTTGCTTGCACAACACACATCTCAATAGACAAAGAAAGAAAAAATTCCAACTGTATTTGAAAATCAACCCAAACTCCCCCAATATGTAATAACATGGTTTTGATCACAATATAAATAAATGTTTTGCAATATTTCGCAGATATACAGATACTTATTGATGGTCCAATACCTCCTTGGCAGAAGTAATAAAATAAAATAATCATTTAAAGACTGTTGTTATTGTTAAGATTGTTATTGTTGAGGATTAATGGAGTTATTTTTGACACTCTTTTAATCAACAGGTTGATAATAATGAAGATACTATGCAGTGGTCCAAATATGTTTTTTTTTTTTAAACTTTTTTATTAACTTCACATAAACTAACTTCTTCAATTTAATTCAAGTGGACTTAAGAATGACAGATCTTAAAATGACTTAATGATTTGAAAAAAAGTTTAAAAAAACAGTTTAATGAAAGTTGTCAAATTGAAACTTATACAATGATAAGGCAGATGATAACCACGTAAACACTTATTAACACATCCATGTTTTCCTCAGTGTGACGATGGAGAACGTGTCAAGGTTCAAAGGGCAAGAGTACTGTCTTCATCCCAAACTTCAGAGCACCAAGAACCTGGTCAAGTGGTTCCGGATCTGGAAAGACAAGCACAGGTAAATATTGAAACCTAAAATAAGTCACCATAAAAATCCTTTATTTATTTTATTTTTTTTAAATAACATACAATGGTTGAATAGTAATAACGTAAAACGTAATTTCTCAATGTTCCTCAATGTCTTTACTGGTCCAACTTACTCTATTTATTTACTATTTATGTTTTATTACTTGCGGCTCGTTGCGACGTTGCACTTACACCCTGCTGACACTAGGGGCGCTAGAAACAATCTTTTTTACATTTCTTGTACTATTTCTGCTTCAACAGGTGGTCATAATGTTAAAGTGATGTGTCATCTTCTTTACAGGGTTTACGAGGCCTAAGTCTTCAGCTCTTTCACAGGAAAGTGAAAGTAAATATCTACAAAATCCTCCACCAGGACTGTTTTCGGTGCAGCACAAATACGTCATCTGCAAACAAGCTTCTTCTTCTTCTTCTTCTTTTTCTTCCTCTTTTTTCTTCAGCTCCAGACCGACAACCATTGTGCATTCAGCCATAAGTACAACTGTAGTTCCTCAAATAGATCTGAATGAGAAACTAGGCAGAGATAGACGTGTCAACATTTTGTAGATCAACAGCAGTTTTTAAAAAATATAACAATGTTGTGCCATTAAATTCATGCTATAAGGAAAATATAAGGATGATTTTGCAGCCTCTCAGCTCGAGCTAACAAATCTCCATAATACTCTGATATTTCCATTACACGATGACATGGACGTCTCCTCAGCTCATCTCACGTGACCCATTATCTGGATAACAAGATTATCTCAATGTTGTTGTGGATGACCTACTTGCATCGCTTTATTTTCATTTTACCTTCACGAGACCCCTTTCAACTTCTAAAAGTTCACCTTTGATGAACTACTTATGTAGTTCTGTGATGTTTAGGGGCTGATGAGAAAGATAAATAAGGGATAAAATCAATATTTTGGCCCTGGATCAAAATGTATCAATTTAATTAATCAGATTTATTGTTATTTGGAGAATCCGGGACCATTTTTTTCCGGTAAATCTCATGTTTCAATCGACTTTAAAAAAAAAACAAATCCAGGATTTATTCATGTCTCTAGTTTCAAACCTCCTCACTGTGTTCACCTGGAGTTCATTTCACACATATTTAACACCATTTCTATCACTTTTAAAGAATGAGCATTACTGTTGTTTTATATTTGCAGATATAAATGTATAAATATATCACGAGCATTTTGTAAATGGAACATGCTAGCCTATATGCTGTAGAGAGTAAAGCCACTCTTATGTAGTCATGTATATTGTATTACTGCATTATGCTTATTTTGATATTTAAATTTTGGGTTGGTAACAGATTTTTGTAAGGTGGGGTGTCCCACCAGACACACCAATGTACATTCCAATACATGTAAAACAGCAAAAAATATGAAATAAAGTGTCTATAGAGCAGCATCTGCTTCTTTGTGTTGTCTGTCTGTATTTGTTCATGTTTTGTACGTTAGTCCATGTTTGTTCATATTTAATTAGTTCTTGATGTTTGTGTTTTATAGATGACTGTGTTTAGTTCACAATTGCTTGTGTTAAGTTTGTGTTTGTTAGTTTTAGGTTCATTGTTAGTTTTTCTAGCTGTTGTTCTGTTTTGTTTTTTCTATTCTTTTTTTTTCAAGTTTATGTTCGTTGTAGTTCATGTTTAATACATGTTTGTTTTTCCTTACAAGGCTAATTGCTAATTGCATAGTAAGACTTTATTTATACATCTGTGAATAGGTTTTTCATTGAATAAAGATACATTATTTAAAGATAGATAGATAGATAGATAGATACAACTTTATTGATCCCTCTGGAGGTCACGTTCGGGTAATTGTGTTACCAACCAAAGCAAAGTTTCTATAAAGAGATAATGCAAGATTACATAAGTCTAAAGATAAAGAACAAAGATCAAAGAAAAAAAATAACAAAGACAAAGGATACAAAGATAAACATGGAATATCATCATCTTTTCGTGGAATGAATGAGTCTCAATTCATGGAATCACAAAAAATGCCTATAGTGTCAATAGAGATATAATAATAATAATAGTTACATAACAATAACAAATTATACACATTTTGGTTAACATTTAGGCCGTTAATGGTCCCTTAGAAACCCTCAAAACAGATAAAAGTTTAAATAATAAACAACAGAAGATGTATATCATTGTTATTTATTCATTTGGTTTGCTATCGATCAGATGTTGCAGAAGAAAATACGAGCCATTTAATTGAAAGCCTTTTAATAAGTTTATATTGTGGTGGTCATTACCCGTAATGCTGTTAAATATTTATATTATACATTTAATTTTAAATCTATTATCTCATAATGGACGAGAATATAACCGCATTACTCGCACACGCCACTAGGTGGCATGTGTCTGCTGCTTCCACATTTTGCTAAAAAAAATGTGTATATATATAATAAATAAGATCGAAATTCGGCTTTATATTTTGAAATTATAAGTTTCGTGTATTAATAATGCTTTTTTACGGAAATGCACGATCATTTATTTGGTTTTAGATGAGAAAATACCGAGGTGAGGAGACATTCCGTTAGTTACAGTATAAAAATGTAAATAAATTGTCTTCCCCACCTTTCTACATTAAAATAACATCTGTGTTTTTTTCAAAGCGTATATTACTCGTTATATTACTGACATTTTCTCATTTTTTGGAGGAACTGTACCAGGAAAAGGCGGGGTAAGTATTTGGCATCTCTCTCTCGCTGCGATGTGACTGAAGGAAGGAGGCGGGGTCACTATTTGGCAGGTTCGTCCCTTCGCTAAGCAACGACCTGCAAACGGGCATCCGAGCAAAGAAGAGAAAAATAAACATCCCTGCAGAAATTTTTAAACGCGATCCTGCCATGATTTCGACACCTTTCCTGCACTCGTGCCTGTGACCTCGTCGAGCTGTCGTCTTCAAGAGCATCGCCTGCAGAAAACGAGCCGGAAATCTCGCTTGTTTTGACCTGGTAAGGAAGCTCCGAGCTGCTGAGTAGCTAAGTAGGCTAAAGCTAACGGTGTCTCGCAGCTTTTGTCTCGTCATGGCCTCGGGAAAGTTTTGCTTTTCTTCGCTATCACCGCGAATCGGTTTATTTCCACGTGTACTATCGTGCTGCGATAACTTGTGCGGGGTTCCCGTGCGTGAATTTCAGTTTATTTTTTAAAAGCTAACGGCTAACGGTTAGCAGCCGAGAGAAGGATCGTCCCATCACATCTGTAGCTGCGCAGACACAAGCGTCGCAAAAGTCGTTTCCTAAACTGAAATAAACATTTAAAAGTGCTCAAAGCAAACGATATAACCATTTTAAGTGTGAATGTGTTTTAAGTTTCGTTTTCTATATTTTATTTCATTACTATATTTTTAAGTATATATATATATATTTTCGTTCAATAGGTCCGTTAAAAATAATTGTATATATTGTTTGGTCCTCGATATGTTGATTTGTTTTTATTCGACACAAATAGTTTAAACTTTTTAATAGAAAGAAAACGAAAGTGGTCATCGACGCCTACTTGTTCTGGAATGTTCTGGTACAACCGTCGCACTCGGTTTGACCCGAACATCTTAAAAAGTCTTGTGTCTGCTGCCGATTTAAACCCTGTTTTAAAGTTGATCCTCGATACTGTTGCCCTTTTAATTCATTTATTGTTATTCGTAACAAAGATATTGTATATATTGCACAACATGACAGCTGCCCTTAGGTAACAATGAATGGCCTCAACACTGTATCATGTAACAGTATATAGACTGAACCATGTGGTCTCAATGAAATGTTTTATTCTATAAACACCGGCATCAGAATGTATTATATTTATATTTGATGTAATAGAACAGAAGTACATATTTATAAAAACAATGCAGTTATTACAAAGTAGGTATTGTTTATCTTAAACATCCTGTATTTTGGGAAAAAAAAATGCATCTTGTTACAACTTTGCCAGCAGTTACTCACAGTTGTCATATAAGAAGAAACTATGCATTTGTTAAAAATACATTTATTTACAATAAACAATTAAATACCTTAAGACATGGATTTTTACTAAATTAAACTTTACATTTGAATTATCAGATGAGTCAAAGTTAATCGGAAAGATTAACACAGAATGGACAAACTTTGCTGAATGTCATATGCGACGTACAAAGAGGATTATCTATTGAATATTGAATAAGCACTTGATTAAGTCTCGTAGTGCACTGGGTTCAATGCTGTAAATTGCAAACATTTACAAGTTCATTCTCTTGTTAACCCGTGTTAAACATTACAGAGCCAATAACCCGGGCTCATGCTACTCAAAAAGCCTCTTGCATAATTTTTTTTTTCCATAAGGTCAGGAAGGTTTCGGGAGGTTAACAAAGCAGTAGTTATGTAAACTAGGGTAAAGTTCTATAGATGAGCAGGATGGGAGTAAAGGTCGACTGCTGTGGTGCTGATGTTGGAAAGCTGCTATCTTAAGGTGTCAGCTGACGTATCACTTTATGGTTTATTTATCTTAAGTGGTAATAACTGAAGTGTGTAATTATCAACATTTACTCAACTATAATTGTCAACATTAACTCTGGTTTTGTATTTACCTGTTTTACTGTCGTTTCCTAAAACTCTTCCCGGTAAAGGTGAGAGTCGGTAAGCAAAGGCGTCAACAGGGTTGAGCTGGATATGCAGCATCTCACGTATGCACATACCAGAGAGATACAATAACGGTGCCACGGCTCTCCGGAGGCTTCCTGCAGCGTGAGAATGTTTGTTGCTCAACATGACCTGTTGTTTTTGTAAAGTGGATAATCAGAAGCAGTGGAAAGTACACCTGAAAATCTACCTTGGAACAACGATTGTGTGGCACATGTTTCAGATGTGATGACGCTCATTTTATATTCCCTTCTTAGCCTCTCTAGATAGCAGCGCTAGTATCGTTGCAGTACGTTGTCGTTGATTCATGATTTACATCTTCAACAACAATACCTTGAGCAAAACATTCGTTTTAGATAGATGGAGGGATAGATAGATAGAACTTTATTGATCCCTCTGGAGGTATCCTTTGGGAAATTGTTTTTCCAATTAGCACACAGCAACACAGACAATAGATTCATAAAAATAAAAATGAGAACAAGAACAAAGTTGCTATAAAAAGAAAACGCAGGATGACACCATCTTGACCTTTAAAGTATATATTTTATTGAGTATTGTTTTGATTCTTTAAGCACTTTGTGACCCTGGTCTGGAAAAGCTCTATATAAATACAAATTACTTACTTACTTACGATCTAAGTCTAAAGATAAAGAACATGGATCAAAGACAAAGGATACAAAGATTGACATAGAATAGAATATCATGATACTCCATTTCTGACCCCAAACTTAGAATTATACAAACTAATATCACGAGGAATGACCATTGAATAACCAATTACTTCATAATTATAAAACGTTTGTTTCGTAAGCGCTCTGCTTGATTGGAAATAACATTTTTGTAAATGCTACAAATCAGATTTTTTTAACTCACAATACACGGAAAGTAGAAAAAAATGTTAGCCGTTGGCCAAAAAAACCTAAGAAATCTATGCCTTAGGATGAATTACTGTCCAAAGTGGTGGTATTACCTTCATTCTTATCAGATACCTACATCTTCCAGATACGAAATATCTAATCGGCTTCATTAGAATTGGCAAATTCACATGTCAACGATGGTCCAGTTTCAGCTGATTGTACTTTGTAAATTATGAACGATAGTATTTATAAACAGAAGCAAGGCCAGGGGAGTCAGATAACTGTTAAAGTGTCCCCCCAAAAAAAACATTTAAAACAAATTCCGTTGTCCAAACTGATGCTCATGTTTTTATTCCGCCAAGAAAGCTTGGTGTTTTGCTCACTGGGCTGCCTGCAGTGAGGCATTTTTGTTTCCTGTCCAGTTTGTTCAAGACTTTGTCAAGAGGTGCCAATCCAAGCCAAACATGGTCCAAATCTCCTCAAAAGCCTACTTAAAGCCTGGCAGAAATGAATCGCATTGAATCCTACTTTGCCAATGTACATAACAGAATAAAATTTACAAAAAAGAAAATCTGATTTGAAGGGTCCAGTAGTTGCGTGTTAATCTGTTGTTTTGGTGAAAAGGCTCTTGGTTTAGTTTAATTATGTATGCACTTGACAAATTGATGTATTACTTGTTATGGTTTTAGTAATTTTTTAATGCTTTTATATGCTTTTAAATAATCCTTTCCCACCTTATCCATGTAAGTAAGTAAGTAAGTAATATTTATTTATATAGCGCTTTTCCAGGGTCAAAACAATACTAAAAAAAGTATATACTTTAAAGATCAAGATAATACTGAGAACAACACAAGAGTTCCAGAAAATCAAGGAAAAGCCTGAACAAATAGAAACGTCTTAAGATGTTTCTTAAAGGAGTCAGTAGACTCCATCAAGCGCAAAGAGAGAGGAAGATTGTTCCAAAGCTTAGGAGCAACAGCCTGAAAAGATTTCTCTCCTCTGTAAACTGTCAACGTCTCTTATATATTAGTTTAGATTTAAACTACACTTACCCTTCCAAAATGTCAGCCCAAGTTGAAAGTTATAAAGATTATAACAAGAGTTTTCATTGATTCCAACAGACAATTTGGCCTTGACCTCGGCCGATCCCATCCTAGTTTGAACTTGGCCGACGCACCGCTTGTTGACTTTGATCAGGCTGTAAAGTCATTAGGTTGTTTCGCCCTGAACTCATTTGTCGCCTCATGGAATTAACCTCGTTGGCTCGAGTGTATTCGGACTCCAGTGTTTTCAGCGATCAGTTCTGTCTGACGCCTGTGACCCGATCTAAATGTCACACTGCAGACCTTCAAATTAAATTGAGATTTTTTTTTTTTGCTTCAATGTTTGAACATTGTATTTGTAATGAATTGACCAAAATCTTAAACTCCGTTAAGTTGAGAAAATATAATCAAAAGTCATACAAACACCAACCCAAGAGAGCGTTTTCTATTCCTCTCTCTTTGCGCTTGATGGAGTCTACTGACTCCTTTAAGAAACATCTTAAGACGTTTCTATTTGTTCAGGCTTTTCCTTGCTTTTCTGGAACTCCTGTTGTGTTATTAGTTTTATCTTGATCTTTAAAATATATACTTTATTGAATATTGTTTTGATTGTTTAAGCCCTTTTGACCCTGGTCTGGAAAGCGCTATACAAATAAAAATTACTTACTTACTTACTTATTGTAGAGATAAATCTTATTCTGTGATATAATTCTTGCAGGTTTAATCGAGCATATTATCTCTTCATTTGTCCTCCTTCACCAAACACACCACAAAGAAACTCCTTCAAGTACAAACATCCACTCACTTTCCAAATTCCCTTCATTCCACGTCAAGTTTTTGGACATTAACGATCTCTCTTCTTTAGCTGAAAACTAGATTTTGAGATCAATGTCAAGGGCCATAATATACACTCACTTACACGCACAACAAACAGAAGCACTTGTAGTTTGACACTTGTTTCTCGCTGCATTAAGCATTATGCCAGGATAGCTAAGGCTGAAAATAAAACATTTTTTTCCCCTTCTCCGTTTCGCCCGGTCACTTTGCGTCAGCTTTATTTAGCGTTGCTTATTGTCGCAGCTGCTGTTTTTGCATTTCCACTCAGACAGACGCACAGATGGAGATGACAGGGCCGTCCTGTGGCCTGCCGTGTTTGGGGAGCTTAAGTCAGTCATTTTAAAGAGGGAATTATGATATTTTTCAGGCCCGGACCCCCGGATTTTCCTCGTCGTTTTGACACAGTGGCTTCGTTTGATAAGAGCCAGTTTGAACAGTTTACATTAGTCAGAAGAAATTGCAGGAAAGGCTGAGGGATATTCATCGACCACGGTCTGGACTCTCTTGACGCACACAGAGATATGGATCGATGATAATTCAATTAGACTCGGCTCTGTTGTCTGTGACGGTGCAAAAGTGGGAGACTGTGGCTGCAACAGCTCAGGTTGGCACTTGTTTATTTGTAGCTTTTACAATGTTGTTACATGCTATTGACAACTATTTTGAGGTTTCAAATAGGGGGAGGGGGGGGGTGAGGGGTGAAGGAGTGAATCATTTTTTAATTTTGGTTCAAGAATTAACTAGAATTAATATTTGAATGTGGGAGGCGGCGCAGGGGAGAACCCACGCGTGCAACGGGAAATCATACACGCGGCAATGATTGACCTGGATTCTAAACGGTATCCTTTTTATTTTTAGCGCAAGGATAAAGAAATCCAACTTGTATGTTGACTTCTTTTGTTCATAATTGATTGGTGCTTTTTTTTGCCAAACTTCAATATTTGTTGCCCCAGTTTGCAAGATTTTTGTTTTTGTAAAATTGCAACCAAGCCTGTTTAGATAATTGAGTTTACCTGTTTCTCGAGAAAATGTGCAAACAAGCGTTTTGTTTTAATTGCATTTTTAAGTGTGGACGAAAGTCAAATCTAGATTCATGGTTTTAAACAAAACAAAGAGATACAAGTCCTGCTTTTCCATATCACACATCACAATTGTACGGCGGTGTGTCCTTTTGTTGACCCATTTGTGAACATTGAATCTGACCTAATCCACCCTCACAGCTGCCACCCTCACTTGACAATAATCGTTAGTCTGAAGTAAAACAGCATTAATCTGTATTAAACAGTCGCTCCAATCCGAAAACCCCCGTCTGGAACACGGAGGGATGTTCAGCCCTCGGATTTGCCGGAGCTGCAAATTCTATGTAAATGCGTCTTCTCCGCATCTCCCACACGTGTAAACAGAGCAGCGCTTGTGTTTCTGCAGCGTCATCGTCCCTCGGGCCGGAAAACAATGTGGCGTTTCTTCTGAGGAGCATTTCTGTGGCATTTTACTGATACACACACTTGCAAAACATGGATGTTTCCAATTTGTTTCCATCTTCACTTGTCTGAATTTATTGTAATTTCGGCATTTGAATCTTTTTGTCCATTTATCTTTTCATAAATCTCCATTATTATGATGTTATTGTTCCTCTTTTTTATTTTCTTCCTTTTTTTATTTGAGGGTATAAGAAAAATATTGATGCACTTAAATGTTAAAGTGATATTTTGTATTTCCCAAGATGCTGTATCCATCACTTAATCTTGCATTTATTTCTTCTCTTGTTAAACACAAATATAAATCCATCTGTTTAAATATAGTTAACTAATGATAAACATTTTGCAACGTTCTGTGTTTGCAATGCTATCTAAATTCTCCTTTCTTTAAAAGAAAGTTAAAATATCGTCTTTTCTGCAGTATCGCAGTATATTGCAATAAATCGTATTGTCGCTCCTGTATAGTGACAAGTATCGTATTACCAGATTTTTTTTAAATAGATGTGCTAGTTCCCCACATGACTCCAAAGTCTACACAGACAAATGTCTTTGCAGTCAAAAACATTCTGTCACGTCATCTTTATTTGTTGCAGCAGATGATTATCTTCAGTCACATGTCCTGTTATTGATTCGTTAGATTATCATCTGTGTATTCTTGCGCTCATGCTGATCTGGCTTTTCAGCGGGTCACGCTTTAAACCCTCTCGTTCAGATTCATTGAACGCTCAACATAAGGAAGTTGGTTGGAAATGTCCTTGCACTATTGGAAATGAAATGATATACTTTTCTATTATTTCTTTAAGGAAATTATTGCCGGATATGAGCTTGTTAGAAGGAATTTCGACTGTGTTGTGATGATGCTTATGTTGTTGTTGCTGCTGGAGTCGATTAATATTTGACTTGGTCTTACTTGTCTTACGTTGTCTTATCACCAACTTAACATCTTGTTATCAATGTGCTGATATAAATGCTGTCATTAGACACCTAATCCAGTTTGCAATAAGATAAAGAGAGGAAACTTAAACACATATTTGAGACCTCCTGAAGGAACAATAAACTTTATCTATCCATCTATCTACTTGTAGCATGCCTAAGCTCCAAAACGATAACTTTTACAATCTTCATATAATCCATTTTTTCAATCAAGAAGTTTTCAATGATCAAATATTTTTTTCATAATGAACAAATTATGCTTTTGTAACCCATTTCCTTGTCGCAGTTAATAGATAAATACTTCCTCTTTCTTTGAGTCGCCGAGAAGTCAATTTTTTTTTTTTAATCTTTAATTGAAATATTTATATATGTTTATATGGCCTAGATTAAAATACATACTTTTCATTTATTTGACAACCTTTTCTCAACAAGCAATGGATACTAATATATGGCTCCATTACAATAAAGTTTTACTTCTTCTTTTAGTGTAAAAAGTTATGTCTGGGGTTGTATTTTAATGTCATTGTCAATGAGGCATCATGTATATTCATCTTAAAAAAACTGTAAATATTTTAAAGAAAACAATGCCAGAGATGGTTGCGAAAGTTTTTCTTACCAGCGTTAGATTTTAATCCCGTTCTACGTATTTGCATTCCAATGCTTCCTTACTTGTCAACCTGAACTTTCTCAGCTTCCCTTCCAACAATTGAGTCATTGTTGTTGTCGTCCAAGATGGAAAATAAAGTCTTTCACTTCAGTAAATCTAGACATTTGTGGACTTTATAGGTCTGTGTGGACCCCGGTAGTATTTAAATTGAGTTTGACAGTAAATTGTAGTTTCTCAATATATATATATATATTGAACTTTAAACGTGTTAAGAATTGCCACTTAATCCGTTTGTTGGTGTTGTAATAGCTTTACATCATGATTAGCGTTGATTCGGTTTTGCCGTGAATCAGCCTTCAATGTTGTTTTAGGGTTTTAAGAAGCCAAACTCTTCTATCAACATTTGTCAGGTACCAGTAGCAGCAGAAATAGAGTCAGTTCTCCTGGCACTTTAAATGTTCTCTTGAATATTTCACTCGAGTGACGCCGGCGCGTCCTGCTCACGTCAACTCTGTTGTGGAGGTGATGCAGGGAGCCTAAGTAGGTCATATGGCTTGTGTTGTGTCAGCATGAATACGAGAAAGGAAAGTTCTATTTTGAAAACTTAGGCAGAAAAATGACATATTTAAGTATGTGTGTTAGTTCATACTCATGTACTAACATGAATAATTCATGCTTATTATGAAATTATGTTTAACAAAGGTAGAAACATGTCCTTACAGATATATTTTTTTATGTTTTTTTTTCCATCTTGGATTTTTTAGACCCTCAAAATTTAGTCTGGTCCTCCCATTTTATTTTGAAAATATGAATAATTATGGTTAAGAAAATGTGGAAAACAAAACTGGGATTAAAATAATTCAATCTCTTGTAAAGACTGATCTTTGCTCCGAAATACTTTTTAGCTTTCCCAAAACATGTAGAGAGAAACTTGAGCACTTCTACTGTATATTGACTGTAAATAATAGACCTGTTTTGTTTATTTAATTTATTTTGCCTTGTGACAAAAATGAATTCAGCAGTGATCTTAAACTCATATTTACAGATTATCATGCGTGTTTGCTGTGGATTGTCTTCGCAAACAAGTTATTATCTGACCGTTTCAGGTCACGGTTCAGTCCATCTATATCTTGATACATTCCAACAACAACTTCTTGAAAAAGTACAGTATTTATCAGCAGAAATGCATTTTGTTAAACAATCGGAAAACTTATTTTGTTTTTAGGCTTTTGTAGATCTTCATTTTCATTATTAGGAGTTACTTTTATGGACTTCACGATGACGCTTGTGCAGTGACTGATGACTTGATGTTACATAACTATTTTTTTTAAAAAACCTTCTCCTTGTCTCCTCACATCTGTCTCCTCCTTTCTGGCCTGTCATCTTCTCCCCCCCTCCATCTTCCGTCTTTTTCTGGCTCCTCAGTGAAGTTAAGGGGAATCCTGCAAGAGGGATTAGCGGTCCGTCAATGAGGAACTACCGGCTCATCTTCTGCCACAACCTGAAGCAGCCATAGATGGTTCACTGGTTCACTGGTCAGAGGAGAAGAGGATAGGACACACTTTCACTGCTACACGGTAAGAACACACACACACATGTTCACATCCCACGTCCTCTGGTATCATTGTGTTATCATTAAATGTTGAAAATATGAAAATATGAATATGAAATATAAAGTCAATCACTCAGGTGATTCAATAAATCTACTTAACCTTTATATTATATTAAACAATTTCCCGAAGTAGACCTCCTGAGGAATCAATAAAGTTTTTACCTTACCTTACCTTATTGACTTTAGATCTGAGTCTATATAACATTTCTATGTAAACACTCCTTCAAGGTTTGTTTCTTATTGTTGTATCACTTGTTAACATAGGATATCATTGAACAGAAAATATAAAATAACAATACAAATAACTAAGCATAATCATGTTCATTATGATTTTAAACATTATTCTTCTTCGGGCATTTAGCAACACGTCAATCAAACAAGCATAGAATAGACTTTATTTTTCCAAAAGGCGCTTTAAATACGTGTGAATTAAATACTTGACTTTCTCGAAGAGGTCGAAAGAGGATAGAAGACCTTTCGAAGGGCGTTTCAACAAACGCGCCGGCGAGTGTTGGAACATTCTTCGAGGCCCTCGACTTACAGGCCACACCCTCCTTTTGTTCTGTCCGCCATGATTGACACTTGTTGACAAATTGAACTTGTTTTCCTTCTGAACAGTTTATTGTCAGGTAAACAATTAGATGCATCGTCAAAGAAATCTTGTTCTCCCACCTTTTGTGTTTTATGTGTCAAAACAACTTTTTTGGTCGATTTCATTTGGTTTCCATTTTAGGAAATCCCGGTCATTTCTTTCTTATTAGTCTGAAAATTCCCTTAACCATGTGCTCGTCTAATTCCTGTTCCACTGATGACTTGATGGACCTGCTGCAAATACCTTCTCGGCCTCATGACCTGTTGCGACACTCTCTCCTCCCACTGCTCCACCTTGTTTGTTTGAAACTCATGGTCAGATATTGTTTGTTTGCGAGCCGTAGAGGAAGAGACCTCGATACACCCTCACCTCTGAAACTCTCTCAGGCTTTACACTTAAGAAAACAGTCAATGGTATGTTTCCAGTTCACGGTTCTGTGTCCACTAACTTGTATTTCATCTCCCTGTTCCGCCCAAGACGTTCGGTCTAGGCGGGTTCGGGGTGAGGAGGAGGAGGTGGCCATGAGGAAAAGCGTCTCTCCGTTGCTAGGCGATGAAGGCGAACGCTCGCCCAGCACCACGCGGGTATTTGGCGTCCCTTTGGAGGAAGTGACTCGCACGCACACCATCGGCGGCTACGAGGTTCCGGAGCTGGTGAAACAAATCGTGGAATACATCGAGGAGCATGGTTAGTGACGTCCTGTGTGTTTTTGCACAACGTTCAATACACAATTGTTAGTCGAGTCCTTCCAATGGAAGCAAACTCCAACCCTCTGGTTTCAGACTTAAGGCCGCCTCCATATTTCATCCAGAAGAAGAGTTGTTTCAAAATCAAAGTACATTATGTTAGTGTTAATATGGTGATGTAAGACGATGCCAGTGTTTAAGATAAGATAAGGAACAGAGATTATAGATGTGACACTCAACAATTAAACACTTCCATGGAGAGTAAACCTGATGATGATGATGTAAATTAATTTAAACCAGTCAAACATTTCCCCCCTTGTATGATTGAGTTTGAAAACCCTGTTTCTAAAGATAAAATCCAGGCTTGGTTAACTTTTACATTAAAAGTTAAAAGCAAGGCCTCACATTTGGAAGATGTTTTTTTAATGACTCCTTTCTGATTGAAAATTCAGCACATTTTGGTAAATATTTTGCCAAATTTCAACAGATATCTGTTTGTTTATTTAACATTTAGATCCCTTTGAAGTCATGTTGGAAGTAAAACACCATTTTTTTATGAAGGTTTTTAATTTATTTGCTTTCTTTAAATGTTCTTTACAAGCTTGGATCATAATTAAGGCTCAAAGGACATTTGCTCTTTTCTCAATGAGCCCTTTTGTCTTGTAATTTTTTGGAATCTATCACTAATGTGTCGTGACTAAATTGTGATTTTGGAAAACACAACGTTGACCACTGCAGCTTGATGTTGGAACAATCGGTCTGATCTCCACGGTCCACTTCCTCCTCGGTTACGTAACGGCAGTGTTCGGCTTCAGCTCCGCTCACAAGAACAGACGGCATTGACTGATGAGAGCCACTGACTGATGTCCCGGGCCCCGGGGGCCATAGTCGTATTCAGCCTCCGGAACATTTCTGTTCAAGCCTCGCAGAGCAAGGAATTCTGGTCTTATGTAATATTTTGGTAGCTTGTTGATGGTTCCAAGTTCCCCCGTTAGATCTTCGCTCATCCAAGCGAGCGCGAGACAGGATGTGACAGCAGAGTTACTTTTAGAATTGGATTAAGAATGTGTTGCACTAACTTGAATTTATAGAGAGGGATAATCTTTAGAGGTTACTATGTTCCTTCACACGCAAGTAATTATTGTTGTCAAATTACATGGGATTTTTTTCGTGTTGCTGATTTTTAATTGTTTGCAAAAAATATCTTTAGTTTTAACAAACTATTGAGGTCAAAATCTCTGGTCTCCTGTGTCTTTTCCAAGGATACTTTATTACAACAAATACATACTTGTAGGTTTTTATCATATTAATATTTAATACAAATATCATGGTGTTACTTTTTGCAATATTAAATTTCACATTGCTTTGACTGCATATTTCCTCTACCAATTTACTTTACCATAAACAAACTTTTTTTTTCCAAATGATTAAGTTTCTTATAAATCCTGTTTTTTCTTCTGCTTCAGTTGACCTTTGAGACAGGTTGGTCATTAGTGTCATAACCTGACCACCACATTATGTAATGTGGCTCAGAACCACTTTGTGGTTTTGACTTCCCTAATAAAGAGTAGGATTAAGAGTAAATGAGAAGGAACTACTTTTTAATATCTCTTGTCTTTTTGTTGATTTTTGATTTGTTTTTCTGGAAAAGGTTTTGCTGCAGTAGATCTATATTGGTGAACTATTCATTGAAAAGATGTACCAAATATTTAATATATTGTTAACTATAAAGAGTTGGCATAGTAAGTAAGTAAAGGTTATTTGTAAAGTACCTTTAATTATATTTCTTACAATCCCCTCCACACTTCAATTACAACCAATTACTTATTACCTCAAATGCAGGAAAAAATCACAGGTTAAATGTACGTGACTTTAAAAAGGTCGAAGATCATGGGTCAAGTATTATTTGATACACCTCTTCCCTCTCCCTTCAACTCTGTGCCTTTGGGGAGATTCTAAAGAAAGGGGGTCGGGCCTTTAACTCAAAATGTAGCTTCCTTGTGTAACTGTTTTCTGAGATTTGTTTTTGCATATATGGTCAATAATACTGAATATTTGCTTGAAAAATGTAAGGTATTTACAGTCATATATTTGTGTTTCAAGGACATCTGGACCTGGAAGGACTCTTCCTGGTTAACGGCAACGCAGAGCGCGTGGATTGGCTGCGTCAGCGCTACGACGGCGGCGAGGAGGTGGAACTGGAGAAGGTAGCAGACCTGGCGTCCGCCGTCAGTCTGCTCCGACTCTTCCTGCAGGAGCTGCCGGAGCCGGTGATTCCAAGGGCCATGCATGGACACATCCTTCAGCTACACCAAGGTGTGTTGAAGACAATATCGGTGTTCTTTTGTTTCACATGCATCACTGTTTGGAGTAAATTAGATATAAGATCGTTGTATTGGGTCCATCCAAACAACGGCAATATTTTTGTCACATTATTTCATCACAAAACCCAAAACTATACGAAATAACTTTCTATTTTTCTATTTCAATTAAGGGGATAGATACAAGTAAGTAAGTAAGTAAGTAATTTGTATTTATATAGCGCTTTTCCAGACCAGGGTCACAAAGCGCTTAAACAATCAAAACAATATTCAATAAAGTATATACTTTAAAGGTCAAGATAAAACTGATAACACAACAGGAGTTCCAGAAAATCAAGGAAAAGCCTGAACAAATAAAAACGTCTTAAGATGTTTCTTAAAGGAGTCAGTAGATCCATCAAGCGCAAAGAGAGAGGAAGATTGTTCCAAAGCTTAGGAGCAACAAGGATTTCTCTCCTCTGGTCCTGAACCGTGTGCGAGGAACCATCAGTAGATTCTGATCCACAGACCTAAGAGCCCGAGCTGGGGTGTAAGTCTGGATCAGATCAGCGATGTAAGGAGGAGCCTGACAATGAATAGTTCTGAAAGTAAGAACCAGAATTTTAAAGATGATCCTGAAAGAAACTGGAAGCCAGTGAAGAGTTTTAAGGATCGGAGAAATGTGAGTTCTTCTACTAGAGCAGGTCAGAATTCTTGCTGCAGAGTTTTGTATTAACTGCACTTTAACAAGTCAAATTAATCTAATCAAACACAATTTTCAAAATATGTGTTAAAAGATTCATACTTTGGGACTCATTGATGCGGACACTCTGCCACATATGGCCACGAGCGGCACTTTGACCAAGTATTATCTAAATTCTTACCGGCCCAGTGGCCCAAATGTTATATCAGAAGTCACAAGCTGTATAGTAAATTAAGTTCCGGCCGCATGTTTCATAACCGTCACCAAAAAGAGCATAACAATTTTGGAATTCAAACCTGAGGTTAAATAACTGTCCAGTCATTTTTTTCTGATTCTCTTCTCTCCAGATTTTTGCAGTCGTGACAAATTTTTACAATCCTCTTTTGCCCTTGTTAAAATAGATAATCTGTTTAAATCCTGTCTGAGTTACCACGCCTTGTCCTGTTTCTGCCTTTTTAGATTAAACATGCTCCGCGGAAGGTTGTCGGCTGACTCGACCCATTTTTCCATCGTGTAATAATCATAGAAGAAATATCCCTTTACTCGTAGATCATTTCCATTTTCAATTACTGTTATGTCTTTACTTTTTTATTGTAGCACTTACAGGCAGCAGCAACTTAACGCTTTCAATTAAAATCGGCTCCAACTGATTTGCAATTGAATGGCGTAAGCCAAGACTGCAGTTTAGAATAATTACAGAAACAATGATTAAGAGAATTTACTCATTATCGCCAACAGTCTGACAGTCAGATAAAGTGTTTTTAGAGGCACCAGCATAAACAATTAAATGCTTTTTCTCAACTGTGCAATATTTATTGACCTGTAATGTTTGCTTCCCTCTGGAATTTATGGGAACAGATAACATCTAATTTTTACAAGAAAATAGTGGATTTACAGGGACTTATGTTTGCTAAAGGGTTTCTCTAATGGTTACTTTTGTGACACTGGTGAGCTGAAATGATAATGTCTTAACATGATGATTAAAGTCATGATTGTAGCAATAATCCCGTGTGATCACAGCTTCATCTTTGACATTCCCAGACTTCAACAGCGAGGAGGACTTCTGCAGAAACTTGAAATACCTGCTGCAGCAGCTCCCACAGCTCAACTACGGGCTGCTGCGATTCCTCTGCCGCTTCCTGTCCAACGTGGCCTCGCTTCAGCAGGAGAGTTGGAACATTGGGGCGCTGGCCGCCGTCTTTGGACCCGACATATTCCAGTAAGACCCGAGTTTGCGCCAGAGTTAGCGAGTTTTTCCTCGCAGTAGACGGTTGTTTCTTTGCTCTGCGGTCAACCACGTCTACCCCTGATACGCCATGATGACACTTCCTGTCCTTCCTATCGCAGTCTGTCAACCGAAGGAGAAGATCTGTGGGACCAGGAGTCTGTCAGCAGAGTTCTGGCCGAGCTACTCGACAACCAGGAAGGCCTCTTCGACTCCGAGGACGACGATGTTTCCACCACGAACGACTACAGCTCCATCAACGAACAGGTACATTCTTTCGTCCACATTCTCTCTTTGCTTATCAAACCCCAGAGTTCCTGTGCTAGTCATCGGAAGATAAAGCTCGGAGGTAGGAAGTCTGATTGCCTCCTTTTGTTCAGATGTTTAATTGTTCCACCACTCCTGGTGGTTTTTTTCGACATGTTAAAACTTTTCCTCTGTTGCTAGGCAACTCCGTGGACTATAACGTTTTACCTCACAGCGGAGAGATTACATTGTGTTCTTAAATGGCACACAGAGATAAGAATTAAGCGACACATTGTGATCGCCGCCTCACTTTTTTAGCAGAGATGAAAGATTGAATATCGCTTAAAAGGTCACGTACGTTTCAAGACGCTGTGCACAAATCATAATATTATGTCATTATCCGGACGTTTAAAGTTTGTTAATTGACTTGATTCAGCTACATTATAAATTGCATAATCAATGTTTTCATTCTTCACCTGTGGTTTTGGTTTTGGATACATATAACGACGAAAATGCTTTCTGAAGTTACTTTTATACACTTTTATACTGTATTATATTACTCGTTTAAACTGTTCATTGCAATTGCGAAATTAGAGATACATTTTTTTCAGTGTTACTGCAGCAACCTTAAACTGTGAGTTTAGAGAAAACTCAGATTATGCTTCCCATGCTCAATGTGTGCCACAAATCTCACTAAAAAAAGAGATGATAAATAAATATACATGAAATTCAAATGTGATGAAATGCCCACAATTTATAAAAAGGTAAAGAAAGATACAACAAGCTGCCGAATAGTTTGACACCTGGACTAAGCTCTATTGGGAGTTTGGCTTGTTTAATACATTAAGGTAAGGTAGGGTAAAACTTTATTGATCCCTCAGGAGGTCTCCTTCGGGAAATTATAGTCGTAACTTAACAAAACTTTTAACTTTTTTAACTTTTTAACTTTTAAAACTTTTACTTTTCTTCAACTTGAACGGGGATTGGATGATGAGTTCTCTGCTCGTTATTACAAGTTATTGTGATTTTATTTACAATTTTTAAAACCTTTTTTTTTATCCATTTACATTCTGTCTATCTCATTATAACGTTTTTATTCAAGAGAATTGTTCAAATAATAATTAGTTGCCAGAGAGAAGAAAAAAAAAATGGTATTGACAAAAAAAACAACAACCTCCCCACAATTTATTTTTTTTTAGATATTTAACATAACTGCATAACCCCAAGAATCTAACCAAACGGTTTATTGTTGTTAAGCAACTTCTTATTCTCAATTTAATTTCTTCTTTTAAAAACTCATTCGTCATCTAAACCACCCTGATTTTCCTGACGTAAGAGGCGGAAGTCGAGCCGCAGGAAAAAACAAAAGGGTCCTAAAGGGAAGGATAAATAGAGCGACAGTGGGCTGCACAATCCAAACATCTGCGCCCAGATCTTTGCCACTTACGTAAGAGCCGGAACCAGAAAGTGTGCTCAGAGTGCAAATGCAGAGACGAGAGGGCCGCGGCACAATGTCTGTTTTGCACGGAAAGCGGCGAAGTCGAGAGAGGGGAGGCTTATAAAAAGACACAGCTGCTTATGTAACTATTAAGCCCACACCTCCGTTGCTCAAACAAGACCCGGTAATGGAGGATTATCTCTGTCGCACATATGCACGTACTCCACACGCTGCTCACATTCTTCTAATCTGTGCTACCAAAACCTGCATTAGGTCTGTGATTAGATCGAGGCGAGGCGTGCGGACTATTCAAATATGATGGAAATCTTGTGTCCATGAAGATGCAAATTGAAATTCAGCAAATGATCATATTATGTCACTATCAGGAGGTTTTAAATTTGTTAATTTACTCGATTCAACTACATTATTAATGGAGAGTTAATCTTTGTTCACCTTTGGTTTTAGGCAGCAAAATAATTTAAAATCACCATCAAAACAAAAGTGTAGGAGGAGCTTAAAGTTCACTCTTGAGCTGCATCCTTTTGACTATAAAGTTGGTGTTGTATATAAAGAATTATACACTGAAATATTTGAGGAAATTAAATTCCCTGATCTACCAGGAATTTCCTTAAAGACCACATTATGTACTTTGTATGTTTTGAGGACAGACGGACAAAGCTTGTGTAAAAGAAAAAGTGTCACGTCATTATAAAATAACATTGTTTTATAGTTAAAAACAACAAAATATAATTGGATTGATTTAGAGTAAATGCATGTTTTTCCGAACATATGTATTTCTATATATATTTTGATTGATATAAGAAGGAATTTTCACCAAAAGGTAAAGATAAATGGATACAAATAATTTATCATATTGGGTTAATCAAGAAAAAACGAAAGAACAAAAGAGGTAAAATAATAATTAACAATAAAAATAATAATACTTTTTTTTGTTGTTTTAATCTCATCATTAATGAATGAAAATATTGATCACAGCTGCACAATCTCAACAACTTTCAATTTAATTAACCTGTTTAATAAAAACATTTCAACGTGTATATTGATGCACATTCTGCGATGCAGTTTGATGCAAAAATAAGAATAGTCTTTACAACCGTAACAGCTTCTTGTTTTTTAACAGTTGAGGCACCAAAACTGTCTTTGTCTGTAGTTTCTATCATGAATGCAGATCACCAGGAAACAATCAGTGTTGTTCAGCCACTTCAAGTCGTCCATATAATTAAGATTTTTTTGTTGTTGTTGTTTTTTCTACCGTGTAATCAAACCACCAGGATGTTACCTTGTGTTACATCCTCGTCCCGACTTTATCAGCATCTTGATAGGAAGACCCTGCTGGTTTGTTCTGATGAGACTGTGAAGTGTGCAAATTGTTGAGATGTTAATGAGATAATGGTTAAAATTGAAAAGAAAAATTGATATGCAGCTTTTACAACCACCCTGGTTTAACAGAAAATAAATGCTAGCTATGAATCCTATTTTTACAAAAAATGTAGTGGGAGCATTTAGTTAAAATAATAATGTGTCTCTACTTGTTCTTCTTTTAATGAGGTTTGGATAACGGCTTAGAGCATCAACACGTATAATAACAGAGCGAAATGTGCTGAGCAGGATGAATGACCTGCTTTATTGTACCTGTGTGCAAATACAAAAACACCTCTTCCACACAAAACCACATCCTGGATTCGGCCGCCCACTCGACTCTTCTGCACACGGAGGTCAAAAGAATACAGATGACATTGATTTATTACATTTTCGTGTTTGGATTTGAAGAGCATAAACATACTTTCTCTCCGGCTGCTCAGGTCCTGTTCTATTGCCTCGTCTTTTTTGTTAGATGCCCTTTCTTTATCGAGTTATTCTTCCTTCGTACTTCCTTTTACCAGTGTTTCAATGCTTTTACTCAAATATAACTTTGTATTTCTTTTAAATATCTCTATATCGGTGCCTCCTAGATGACCTTCTGCTAGATACAAGTCTTTAAAGGCAGTCCGACACCTGCAGGGATTTGAGATAATTGATGAGTCAGCAACCTCTGATGACTTGATCCAGTCAGACTAATGGTATTGCAGGGCCTTAAATATCTGAGGAGGTCATTGTTTCTCTCGTATACAGAGCTTGTTGTCTCAAAGCAGACGAGTTAAAACCTTCCCTCAAAATGTGTTATTACGCATGAGGCGGGGTAAGTCCTGGTAGGACCACATAAGACGCCACAAATCTCTTTTGTCAGCACGACCACAATTACTGCTTTAATACGAGGTTTATATTGTTTATTGTGACCCGACTCCTGCCTCCTGTCGAAACATATTCCACTTTTATTAGGCCTTATTTATGTACCAGCTCTCAGGCCGGGGCTGCTGGTTCTGACTTGGTTACTGTACCAAGTGTTGCCATCACTTAAACTTGTGCTGCAGTTAAGTACCACTGTTGTGTTTGTGCAACACTCGAGCGCAACACAAACCATTTCCCAGGCTGCTTAACAACCTTCAAAGAGGAAACGCTCCGCTGGCGCTCACAACCGGTGCCTTGTGTCGATTGTTCTGGTGACTTTTGAGTCGGCGTGATGGAAAACAAAGGAGCTCCTGTAAGGAAAAAAACGTTTCTCCTGATCCAGGCCCACTTCAAAAAGTTTAACTAATGATGTCAGTGGAGCTTGTTTGTTAAATCCCCTTTTCGTGATCTGACGGCTGAATCCAGGCCAAGGTTAAGACCTTTTGTTCCAGAAGCGTTTGTCCGCCCGTATCTTCACCCCCTCACACTCCAGCCCCTCAGATGTGACCTCTGACCCACGTCCAGCAAGGGCAGCGCTCGCGATATGCTGACGGAAATACTGGGTAACTTCTCTGCTAATGCGATTAATAAAAATAAAAAAATGCCTTCAAGGTGGGCGAATATTTAAACCCGCGCCACTTCCTGCTTAGGTGATTAATAAGCAACAGTTATCCGCTAATATTCTTACGTCACCACAGTAGATTTATTGTAACTCGGCGCCGCCTTCCACAGAGTTTTGACTCTTTGGATGAACATCGATATAATGGAGCCACTGTTGTTTCGCTCATATTTCATCACGTCAACGACATTTAGTACACACAAGAGCATTTACACAACCAAGCACTTTTTTTCAACCGTTTATAAACGTTTCTGAGAACATAATATCTTAGTATGCTGTAGTGGTTTACCAGGTTTATCATTTCAATTTTTTTATATAATTATTTATTTTATAAGTTATTTATTTTTATTTAAGTTTTGTATTTATATGACACATACTTCCATCTACGCTACGGGTTAATCTGTCTTATTATGACCGGCTTGTCCAGTTCCTGCTCTGCTATTTGGTTATTGTGTTTTTCTCTTTATTATTTATCCATCGCCTAAAATATTTTGACTTATAAGGATATCCAGGCTAAATAAATGTCTATAGGTCATTCAATTTATTAAAATATGGCTGAATAGAGATTTATTTTTAACACAAATTCATAAAAAGAATGTATAAAGCCTTTGTCTGCCGGAATTAATATTCTCCTCAAGTGTAAACAAACGTTTTGTTTCCATTTACAATCCTCGTCTTACTTACACTTATACTTGACATAAATAAACAAGCAAACATCTCTTAAAATGATCTTAAGATTATAATGGTGGTAACAAAAACAAAACAAAAAAAGTTCAACAAAATGTGTGCAAAAGCATGTTCACCATAATAAATATGACAATATTCACAATATAAGTCCCAGCACATTTGATTATCTAATGTTTATGGTTTCTAGTACCGACTTCTTTCTTTAATATGTGTGTAACTCAATATATTTTTCATATATTTTAGGAATCAACTAACATGATGCATACATTAAAATGTTCTTAAACATTTAAAACACCATTAATAATTAAGAACTGGAAATGTTTTTTAGAATTTGATTGAAATGGCTAAAATCCAGGGTCTCGAGTCATTATCGGTGAGAATCGTATAACCTTTTACCTGATAATCTCCACAAACAACACACACATACACACACAGAATTTTGTCGTCTGACTCATCCCTCCAAGTCTCCACATGTGACTGCGCAAAAAAAAAAGTTTCTGTAGCCAATCAGAGCCACCCACACAAAGCCATGTTGCCATAGCGATACGAGGAGGGAGAACCGTCAGGTAGAAACGGGAAGATGACACGGTGAGATGGCAGATGTGTATCTTGTCACCTGCACCGCGATCAACGTCTGAATGTAAACCGGTTCGACCACATACTTCTTACAGGTGTTGCGAGAACATGATGTTTCCATGTGTTGGTTCATAATTTCGTTGAGGACAATTTGTGACCTGAATACCTAATAAACTCGCCTCATAAAACAATTATTGAACTCGCCGAATACCATTAAAAGTATTTATAAAGGCTCTTGTCAAATTCTTTTCAGATACCTCTTAGCTGCTCCTCCGTCTGCCCTTTCGTCAACATTTTACAAGGTTATATTTAGACGTGTTATGAAACTAGTAGTTATATCGTGTTGCTGTCCAACATATGACCACGCATGCATGGAAACTTATCTCTTCACGCCACCAAACATCCCCGACGTAAAGGTCACGAAAACAAGCGTTGGCGGTTTCCAAAAAAGAATATCAGTTCAGGGGTTCGTCATTATTTAGATGATTTGAAGCAATTAAAAATCAAAACACATTTTTTTTTTGGAGAATTTGAGGAAATAGGAGTTTTTTTTAACATTTCAGATTTTGGAAAATGACATTTTAATATGGTTATTCTCTTAGTTTATGTTAACAATGTTTTTACATGCCAATCATTTATCGCACAATTTCACATGAAATTACCATAAATACAAAACCGACTTATTATAATATTATTGTTATTTTAAATAATAATATGCAGGGTTTCTAAGACAGGACTCCTAATGGCATTCTGTCAAAGGAATTGATATTAAAAAATGTTTCTGCTCTTCGTTTTTTGGTTTAAAAAAAATACAATTTAATAAAAAAAAATACCATAAATCTCTCAGATTTAACATTTTTGTTGTGTTTTTTTTACTTCAAGTAAAAACGCCCACTGATTCTACGAGCTTTGATTCGTTGCACAGATCACGGAGCTGCTGGATGACGAGAAGTGCGAAGCCGAGTGTGAAGACCTGCCTCAGGACGGGGACAATTGTGCGACCTCCTCCGACTCACCACAACAGACACCCTCAGAAGAAAACCCCGACTCTAGGTGAGAGCTGACTTAGAACATATAAAAAACTTTTTTTTTTTTAGTTAATCGAGGCACCTCGGGGCCAACATGACAATTACTTTTAAGGTTTAGTAAGAGCTGCAAATACACCTCATAACAAATATGTAATACATATTCAAAGTGGATTAAACACATAGTCATAGTCAGTTGAAATTGTTTTATAATCCAACCAGAGAGAGGCTTTAAAATAATCGTCCTGTTACTCCCAAGCGAGACTGATGTTTATTCATCGACTATGAATTCTTTATACATTTGACCCTCTGACTCACAAGGGTTCAATCCCCCCCCCCCTGCTGGTACACTGAGTTCTTCTCGGTGTCTTCTGAGGATCTCCCTTCAGTCGATCACTGGATCAATCAAGCAGCTGCAGGAAGTTGTGGGGTACATTTGTGTCGGCGCCTCCTGGTGTTGCTTCATCGGTGCGACTCGATTTCAGTTTTCTTTCAATCATTTTATTGGAGCGCTGATGCCAGTGACACCAGGGAACTGAAGTTCAGAATCAGAATCAGAATCCTTTATTTGTCCCGCGAGGGGAAATTCGGTTTAAACAGCAGAGCAATATACAAACAAATAAAAACACCCAGAAATAAAATAATAAAATGAAAAAAATCTAAATAGAATAAAACAGAAATCTGCACCATATTATATATACAACATATTTACAAAAATAACAAGAAGAGGTGCTGTTAAATATTTATCTTTGTGTGTACAGCAACAAGTTGGATTAGGTAAAGAAGAATTTCAAGTGTTTCAAAGTAGATTAATGTTCATGTTGATATGATCTGCCTGTCTTTGAAATACGATTAGGGGACACTGATTATTATCATCAAAAATAAGATTAAAAAGTGAAGGATTATTTTGGTAAAGAAGGACAAAAACAAAGGTAATTCAGATTTAAGCCTCTTCCTGGTGGGTGTGCTACCTTTTCCCGGCAGCTAAACCATACATGCAGCAAATTATTTACAACAAAAAAAAAGTATTTCAGACAGTCTTGATCCCGCATTCTCTGGACGTTTTAGTTGCTATTAAGTCCACGTTATCCGGCGCTGGCCCGCTGCCACCATTCACACCGCAGTGTCTGAGCTCGGTGTCTAGTCTGAGGGATTACCGCTGCATTTGTTGGCCCCGGACTCAACCGCCTGTTTCCCAAAACCGTTTAATTAAGGCTGTAAGATTTACAATACACGAAAATCGCCCTCGCATCACTATATTTAGCAAGGACACTTAGCTCCATAATTCATGGTTTGAAGGTTGAGACTCTCGCGTCGGATCACAGGAATTAACCGTAAGACTTGGACTTTATTAAAAAGCAACAAGTTGAAATCTATTTTAGTTTCGGTTGCATCTTTGCCATCGAGTAACCCGGGTTTTTGCTGTCGTAACAAGAAAGGGAATCCGGGCCCTGATGTTCCAGTAATAGTTAGTCCGCTTCACACCTTCACACATCGTACGTGCTGACAGCCTCCGCTCTATATATAATTCCTGCTTTCGGCCTCCTGCTCCTCTCACCATTTCTCCCTCGGAAACTTGATTTACTCGTCCGACTGCTTTTTTTCTCATCAGTCTAATCGAATTTCCTGGTTCGCTGGTTGAAATACGGCCTTTATATAAAGAAGGCGTGCTGAGATGGGAGGACTTTTCCAACTGTGGAGAAGATTAGAACAAATTAGGGACTTTGATATACTTTGTTAACCAAAATCTGAAAAAATAAATCTAAAAAGCGATTTAAGTAGCTATTGGACTTAATGTCACTCAGAAAAAACAACCCAAAAAACCTCAATATGAATCTTAAAATATAGTTTTCTTTTGATGATTCTGATTTCAAAAAGCCTCAAAGCAGAAGACGATTATCTCCACCTGCTGATGCAGCTTTTAAACTAAAATGTTCAGCGTTTGAATTCTTACATAATGTATGTAGCAGTAGTTGTTAATGTGTACGGAATTTGGAGTGCGGTGTTCGCGCCCATTGACCTGGCAGAAGGCCAGAGTCAAGTCATCAGTCGAGGCTCTGCCATACAAACTTTGTCCTGCTGCTCTGTAATAGATTTGTCTGTGACCAAGATGTGTTTTTTCGCAATCTATACATAGATGGACGTCGCATATGTAGGTCAGTCTGTGTGCCGAAGGATCCAATTACCACACAAATGACCTTTCAAACCTGAAGGAAAAACCAAAATAATGTACTTTTTCATGTTTGATTTGTTTTTTTGTTAAAAATAATTGATCAAAAAGCTATTTACTCTTGGAATGTTGCCTTAAAAGATTTGTTTTCCTGAGACTTGTACGTCACGTTCATTGCGTAAGTTCCTATCTTTGTGTACTTTCATTGTCTGCCCCCCTTAAGTCGTAGAACAATGTGTAACGTGATATATTGTCTGGCCTCGATAAAGCTTTATCAGTCCGTGTGCCACTGTTCTGGTGGTGCTTCCAAGAAGCTCTCGGTGTGGAAGAGCGTCCCAGATTCGTGTCTGCATTTATCCCGGAACGATCCCGAAGCACCTCAAATCCCAAATCAAAGGCCCTTTTTTTTGCCGGTCAACGAACAAATCCTGACTGAACCAATTCTCCTAAGTGAAGCATTCCATTAGTTAAATAACACTGCAGTTATCTAATGATCTGCCATAATAATAATACTTTGAGTCATCATTCTCAGGATTTATCTTTCTTATTAAATTGAGGCTTTATCTAGAAACGTTTAAACTAGATTCTTGAAACATGTCATAGTCAGCAAAATACACCAATGGATGTATTAACTTATTTATGTCTCAATAAAATGGAGTCCCCATATTGTATCTCTTTATATATGTGTGTCAGTTAGAATTTTATATTCTAGTTTAGTTTTGCGCAACATTATGCCTTTCATTGATCGGTGAAACTTTATCAGAAAAAAAGAGATAACTCACTTTTCTGCCTGTGGTAATGTTTGTTTTGTTTTACTATCTCTGACACACGTGGAATAGATTCATGGATTTATTCAACCCAGATTATATTTTATCAGTTCTTTCGGTTTGTTGCTTCAAGCTTCATTTCAGGAAATTATTTAGTCAAAATTATTAACAAAAACCCTTTAATTTGAGTTAATTATCAAACTTTATTAATACCTCGCAAGAGGTTCTAAACTTATCTAGGAATCACTGATGTACTGTATACTTGTTTTCTATGTATTAGTAGTAGTTCTGTTGAAAGAGGTTTTCACTTTGTCTATAAAAAAAAAAAACATTACATTGTGAACAAACTGAACATTATATATAATAGCATCGTCAAGCTAATCACCAAGAAATACATGTAAAGAATAGTTGGACCGTGAAGCTGCTTTTCAGAAGAATTCACTGACAAACATTAATAAAATGAACATAAACATGAATAAAAAGCAAAAAAAAGAATTAAAGAAAACTTTCAAAACCCACCAAAGTTGTCAAAATTACTATCAAGATATTCTCCATAATAAACCGAATGTGAAGAGACACAACAATGACTAGAAATCCATGTGATTGTAGGTTAATAAAAAAAAGTAAAAAAACGTCATAAACAGTAATGGCATCAGTGGCCCCTCCCACTTTTTTTTTGGAATTACTGCTGTGTAATTGCCTGCCTCCGTGCGATTGGCTCCCAACTTCGGCCCCTCCCCTCCCATTGGTCCTCCCCGGGCTGTTGCCTGGTTACATTGGAAAACTCCTTGATGTGATCCGAGTGCTGGATGTTTACTGCAGCACTTGTGCAGAGTGCAGGGCAGGACCAGGATCTCCCCGTCTGGCTCTTGTGGACCCGGGTCTGACCGGCTGACGCTGAGAGCCACAACAGGGACGAGGTCGACACTGGAGCGCCAGATATCCTGAAGAAAGCGAGGGAGCGATCCTGTAGGACATGTGTCAGGTGGATGACAGGAAGGAGGAAGAACAAGACTGTGCAGAATTTGGTTAAAAAAAACAACCTTCCTAAGCAAGAGAACGTAAAGGAAGACAATCGTTAAACTATCACCGGACTTTGGAAGAGATAAAGGATTCAACTTAGTGACACGACAGGAAAGATGAGAATGGCCTGTGAGGTTCTGCTGCAGAGGTAAACATCCATGTTATGCAACTGGAAGTGAATGGAACATGATGAATTGTTTGTGCCGAGGAACTTATTCCTCTTTGTCTGGATGAAAAATGAAGCGTAAATATGAGACGGGGTTTGTGTGAGTGGATCTCTGCTGTGATGTAATGCCATGTTGCTAGAAATTGAAAGCTGCTTCTGAGACGGACCGGAGAAAAAAAAATCCCAGAATGTCGTCTGGATTACAGATTTATTTTTCTTTCCCTGCGTTTTTATATGGTTGTAGTTTTCTTTTTTTATTTAAATTTCAATAGTTTTTGATAAATTGAAGCCTCTACATTAAGACAAACATTAGGTAAGAATTTAAATGTATAAACAATTTTGTTTAATTACATTATTAATTGAAATAATTTGCTTTTCAAAACTAGAGAGCAAGACGTCTATTAAAAATAAAACTATTATTACCCTATGTTTATTTCATCTGTAAAAGTAGAGCACAGACCTCTAAGAGGCCCCTCATTTACGCCTACATTGTGATTAAAAATGTTTAAATTATTATTATTCTCCTATGTTTACTTCATCTGTTTAATTAAAATGTGTCAATGACTCGGAGAGCACAGACCCCTACAAGGCCCCTCATTTACCCCTATATTGTGGTAAAGAAATGTTTTAATTATTCATATATCCCTATGTTTATTTTATCTGTATAATCCAAAAACCTTTTTTCAAGGTTTTACATTACTATTGATCGCATTGAGCTCGATTGGAGCTTGCCCTGTGGCTCTATTTGTATTCTTCAAAATATTTTTGGGTCCAGATGGTAACGTAAAACGGCACCCAAATTTCCGATCCCCATCAGTTTTGGGGGGACGTTTCATCAAGAATCCGACGATCACATAACCTCCTCGGAAAGCTGCAAAACTCGCTCAGATCTTGTCACCTGCGCAAATAATGGTTGACTTTAAAGTTTCAAAGGTCGACCGGGGAAAAGTAGAGAAGGTTGTTGTTTTTTTTTTGTTTTTTTTTCCTCATAAACATGACTTCACTGGTCACACGAGCCCCGCGAGGCGACACCAGAGTCTGGCTGAGTCAGGGCAACAATGCATCATCGGCCCCGGAGGATTCTAGTGTTACAGCACAGACACCGGTGTGGCGGCGGATGTGTGGCGTAATCTCGGTGCACTTTTGACACGCCTAAATTTAGTCGCAGGTTAATTATGCTTTTGCCGCACGAGTGAGAATCTCTTTTCCTGGATCAAAGGTGTCCGTGTGTGGATGTCACTTCCCTACTGTTTATAAAACATTGAGAATTGGCAACAACCTGTGTGTGTGTTGAGGCAACAACAGACGGTCTAAAAGTAGGCGACAAGCCGAAAATGAATTGTTCCTCCCGCTGTGTGTGGGTGTGTGTTTGGGTCGAAGCCGTGTGTGGACTGCAGCAGTTTGTCTTGCAGGCAGGAAGCGGCGCAGATGCTGATGACAGCAGAGTCCCAGAGAAACCACCGACGATCTCTAACTCGTGCCCCTGTTGTGAAATGTTTATCTTAAACAAGCACCTCGGAAGACTCCGCCAGAGATACTCTTGATTCAGAGTCACCAGAGTCTGAGAGGAAGCTGCTGATACCTCGACTAAATCATTGGCTTTGCCTGTTTCTCAATCCTGACGCGCTTCTCTGTCACATGTCGCTTCATCAGCGCTTAAATGTTACACTAAAATGAATAGCTAAAGGACGCTGATTGATTAAGTCATGAGTTTGATACCGTTGTTGTGTTTATCGGTTGCTCAAAGGTGACACCTAGAGGTCTCTGGAGATCCTCTCAGGGATTCTTTTCACTCCGAACGTACCTCAAGGACATCAGGTGACCCTCAGGGCGACTAAAGCAACCCGGTTCAGATTTTCCTGATAAAAAGGACCTTCAGTCAGATGCTATCTCGCCTTCACGGTCTTCCTGACTAGACTAAACATCTCTTAAGGGCAAAGGTGTTACATTTTTCTATGTCCCAGAGGGGTCAACCAAGCAGGAAGGTCTTCTGTAAAAGACTTTATCTGGAGTTTCCAGCTCCAGGGCGCCTGCACTTTTAGTAAAGCTGTAGGTTCTTGTATTAAAGCTGTAAAATACTTCTTTGGTTCCTTTTTCCCATAATTTAAATTAATAAGCACTATATACACTATATATTTCCGTTCGAATTTTGGAATTAAATTGTATTTTGGATAAATAAATTGGTTACAAGACATCTTTGGATTGTTTGTTAAATGATATATATATATATATATATATATATATATATATTTTTATGCTATAAACCCTTGAGAAGAATATAAAAATCATTGTCATTTGGTGGAGTTGCTTCAGACTCCCCGTCACCTTTTCCATCTGAGATGTTTAAAAATCAAGTCACATTTTGCCTGACAAATTTTTCAAATTTCTTTTTTTTCCCCTGTGTGTCAAATGCGGTCGACCAAGTTGTGTGGCCCGTCGCCGGCTGTCCTGAAGTCTACCTGAATAAATGTTCAAGTCGATATGGTGACCTATAAGATGCCGGGGTTCCACATAAGATGAGGGGCGGACGTGATGGATGTCAAAAATACAGGGTTTTTTTGACATTTGAGTAAAAACAGCCTCAATAAATATACGATATTATTGAGTTTAACACCTCTGTGTGTAACTGAGTATAAAAAAAATCCCTAAAAAGATTTGTGGTTAAAATCAATATTAAGCCTATAATTTCTTTTCATGGAGATATTTGTGATTTCTTGTCTTGAAGTTCTTCTTAGCCACCTGACTCAGGGGTTGTGCGTGATAAAAAAAGGGGGGGCGCTCAGGTTTGTTGCGTAACCTCAGCTGCTGTCTCTCGATTAGAGACGAGATCAACGATCACGGAGTCGCGCACGGATGTTCATTCCAGCGTGTCCTGGGTTGCATAAAGCAGTCCTTGAAGAACAACTGCTTACTGACGAATCAACAAAGTGTCGACACGCACACGCACTAATACTGTAGAAACAAACGGCTCGAATAAACATGACCTCGATCGCGCACATCTATCTCATCAGCTCTGTAGCCTAAATAACAATCTTCCCACCTACTGTGGCGCCATTCTCCTGTGTGTGTGTGTGTGTGTGTGTGTGTGTGTGTGTGTTCTGAACATCCTTCTGCCATCTTCCTGTTTTGACCCTGGTCGCCCCTGGCGCACACGCACACGCACACACACACACATGTACAAGCCAAGGTCGATGGTACAGAAAGAGTTTGTGATGTTCTAACCAAGTTGTCCTTCTCTCGTCCCTGCAGCTCCCACCTCTCCCCCATATCCATGCTGCCAGCTGACTCTGCCGAGTAAGTACACACAGAAACACACAGAAACACACACTCCATGTGAGGAAACGTAAATGACATGTTTAAAGTTTCAGAGCTGGGGTGAAGAATAGAATGAAAGGAAAGAGTGGATGAAGTAAAATTGCCTTAAATTGTTGGGAAAAAACCCCAATTTAAATGTTCTTTATTTCAAATTGTTCCTTTTTTTATATTTTTTATTGTAATTTTGAGTTGAACTCGATGAAACATGAAGCTATAACACAAGTTATATGATTAGTCGACGATAAACACGACATCAGCAACATCACATGACTGTCAGGCTCTCCCTTGCATGACGCGGAGAGTTTTATCAGTGGATGTGACCCCGTGACCCGAAGTCTCGGGACCGCGGTGACTTTTCTCAGGCTCTCGGAGCCGCTGAGAAAAAACCTCATGTTGACGTCTGAACTTTTAAATGATAAACGGTCGACGTCGGAGGAGGAGAGTTATTTTAGACTTCCTTTCAAGTTGACCGCGGAGCCGACAATGACTCGACCAGAACGTTGTTTCTCAGAACCAGAGTAGGGACTCGTAACAAAACTTTGGTTAAACCCGCTCCACTATCTGAGCAATTCACGTCTAGTTGGATTGAGGATTTTGGATGGGATTTTGCTACAGTTGCTAAAATAATTGAGTAGAATTTATGACTCGACAGCTTCACAGTTCTCTACAGCAGTCTTCTCCACCTGTTCCACCCTGCCTGCAATCTCCTCTTCACCCCATTTAATCTCTGAAAGAGACAAATTATTCATTATGAAAACATGTCTTAGTTTTAATTTTTTTAAAAATAGAAAAGACTATTAAGTGACGACTTTAAAAATTGATATAAAGAGTCTTACTCTATATGGTCATGATTGAAGCTTGAGTCACAGCTCTGACTCAGTGATGCACATCCAACGGAGGTGAAAGTGCAATTTCCGATGTTACCTTTTATAGGCCCCTCCTATGATGTCATCCAAATCTCACCCTCCAACGGACCAGAACTATCAACAATAAGTTGATAACCAAATGTATATTAACAAATATGATTCTTGTTCGTTGCCTTGTTACAAACAGTATTTCGATTTCATTCTGTCAGAAATAATTTAGATTAAACTTATTTCTCCAGGATCATCGAGCGGACCATCAGAGCCGCGGTGGAGCATCATTTCTACGAGCTGAAGACTTCCATCAACCACGAGCAGAGCAACGTCGACTGCCGAGAGTGAGAACTTTTTCTTTTCTTTTTTTTTTTAACGGCTTCATCAGAGGCGTGTTTGTCCCGGTCAACACGAGGCGCTCGTGTCGGGTCGCCGGTTAACACTTTGACAGCGGAGACCACAAAAACATGGCTGTTTATTAGGGGCAGCTGTCGCTCGGTGTCTGCTGTGGACCAGGTTCTATTTCAGGGTTTGTGGCTCGAAAGGCGCGTAAAAAACTTTACACAGCATTCTAGGAAAGACAGTTTTTCCACTAAGTAAGGTCACCTTTGTTTTCTGGTTCGCAACAAAAACGTATTTTGAACTTTCAGGAGGTTGTTGTTTCTTTGTAAACACAGTAAAGGAAATATTAGAAATATCAGATATTAATGAAACAAACAGTGAATCATTAGCAAACATTTAATGAAATGTTGGGTTTTCATAAAGTGATGTGGAATGATCTCCTTGGCAGTAGTGCTGTCTTAGGGCGTGTTCTGTTAATTCCTCACTCTTTACTCGTGTCTCATAATGAACCGCAACATCTCTAGACACTTCTCCTTATTCTTTGAACTTGTTGTGCATTACAGTGTGTCAGAAGAGCAGCGTTGCTATGGTAACCACAGGGAGAGAACCGACGAGCAGGGAGATGAGGAGACCTCTGACCAGCACATGAAGGAGAAAGACCCAAATGTGAGTGTTTTTCAAAAGTTGTTTGTTTTATGATCGGTGCAAATAAACGTCATAATGTGAGAATCGATAGAAAAACATCCTCAGTCACAGGTTTTGTGTTTTTTTTTTTGAAAACTCTGTAGAAGAGGAAGCGAAACATCCCAAATGTCGAGTCACACGTTCAAATTTCTCTTTTGTCTGATCGACTCTCGCTCTCTCTGTAGAATTCATCCGACACCGGCGTTGCCCCGGAGGAGGGTTCCGGAATGGACCTGGACACCGACGCCAACACTGCCGGGTAAGAAGGCGACACAAAGAAAACGATGCTACCGTCGAAGAAGTGACGACTGAACAACTTCCTGTCTTTGTTCTGCAGGCAGGACAATCAACCCTGTGACATCATGGAGCAATCTGAAACTATAAGCTACGTAAGTCGCAAATTAAATCGTAGAATGGTGTCAATCAAGATAAATAAAATGACACATTAGTGCTTGTATTGAAGTGTATCGGTGTATTGGTTGATATGGTTGGATTTAACATTTTAAGACACTTTTTATTGTATGTTTAAGCATTTATTTTAAACAATATATTGAATTAAACTTTTTTATATTCAATTTAACTTTTCTTTTTTACTGTAGATTTTTTTTTAAGTATTTTTGAATTATTTCCTTTTTTTTACATATTTATTTTCATATTCTGATACTAATAATTAAAAATACTGATTTCAATAATTCGTGGACTAAATTCACTATCAAAAAACAATTTAACATTTTTATCTTATTTTAAAGCCAAGATTATAAAAATATTGAATTTATTCGAAATCATTTGAATTTCAATATCATTTCTATATGCAAATAAAAATAATTAATTTTGAAGATGATTCAATTCAATTGTTTAAAAAGGCTTAGAAAACCAATAACAACGTTTCCATTCAAAATGTTTGTCGTCCTCCTTCAGGATCCCGGTTCACAACGTTGGGACCAAAACGCCAACACCAGCAAAGCCAACAGGAACCATGAGCCTTCGTGTCAGTCCAACAGTAGCCACGCCCCCCGACTCAAGCTGTTCCCCGACCACCCGTGGGAAGGTACGAGTCCTCTCTCGTCAGTCAACTACTGAGGGACACCAGCACGTGTCGGAGCTAAAGGCTAATGATGTTTTATGCTAACTGATCTTTTGGACGTATATCGGTGCCGTCAGAATATTGAATAGTTGGTTATATCATTCCAATATTTCTTAAAAAGAAAATCAATATTTGAGTTAAAGAGTCATTGTTTCAACATTTGAAATGTTATCTTCAAGTGCAACCATGGCAACCATTTTTGGCCGTTCTCATCACAACACTTTTTTTCCGGATCTCTTTGTGGACGGTCGTGTGAAGTCCGTGGTCTCACCTCGTCTTCTCTGCTGTGTCTGTCTCTCCTCCTTCCTCTTTCCCTTCCCCCCCGTCGTCAAACCAAACAAAAACAAAAACAAAAAAAAGAAACCGTCTCCTCCACTTGTCATCTCCACGTCCCTCCCATAGACTTCTCCTCCATGCACCTGCAGAAGGAAGGCACAGGTAAGTACTTCCTCATCTCACTCCACCTTTTCCTCTGATCCCCTCTGCTCTCATTTAAAGTGATCTTTTGTCACTCCTGCATGTCTGGAACTTCTCCTCCACAACTACCTCTTCTTTCTTTCATCTTCTCTCTCTGCCCAGACTTCAAATATCAAACTAGAAGAGAACTGCCGACTCGGCGTTTCATGGATCTTGCAAACATCAGACGAACGCGACTTTCATCTGTATTTCTATTTTATTTTTTCTCTTCAGATCCCGTACCGGCGTTCAAATCCTGGCAGGACGAGAGCGAGAGCGGCGAGGCTCAGCTCTCGCCGCTGGCCGGTCGCATGGTCCCGCTCCCTCTGCTGCTGCCCCTCGAGGAGGACGCCGAGGAGGGCGAGGACGAGGCGGCCGGACAGGCGGAGTCGCCGTCTTCTTCGCGCTCGCACCATCACCTGCTCGCGCGGAGGTTCCTGGATTTCGGGGCGCACGGCGCCCAGCGCTTCCTGCAGCAGGACCCGGACGCCACGTCGCCCACCAAAACTCAGAGGTGAGACTTTCACATTGATGTCGACACAAATGAAAAATTAAGATGTTTTATGCACTAATATTAAAACCGACAACAACAGAATTTAAAGTGTATTCATTTGAATATGAAAAATAGTTAAAAATCATCATCTCAGTTTTATTATTCATGCGTGTTTATCGTTCTAATCATTATATAAAGTTGTATATTTGCGATTTAAACTATCAGTAAATCCATCAATGTTAAATAACTGACAGACTATAAATTGTTGGCTGACGTAATGCTATGACGATCGAGTGTTTCAAGAGATGCTCTAAATCATTGGATGAATGTCTTCCGCCCCCTTCAGGCCACGACGGGCATCGTTCGGCTCCAAAGAAGTGTTCCGAGGAGGAGATTCAATGACGCACCAGCTCACCAAGAAGCTCCAGCACCTGAAGAAGAAGATCAAGCAGTTCGAGGAGCAGTTTGAGAAGGAGAGGAACTACAAGGTGAGGCTTTGAAGTGGAATTCTACTTCCTTCTACTTCCTACTAGGAAGAGCACTTGCTGAGAGAGCAGGACTTTAGTGTTTATTGGGTTAGAATCTGAAATTAAACTTGAATTAACTTGATTTTTAGTCACATTTTTCAGAAAAAGTCCAGGATTGATGAATATGATTATTTAAATGATGATACAGTTTGATTATTTATGTCTGTTTAGAGTTCTTACAGTGTTGTCAGGTTGTATTTTTGTCTTTTTCCAACTTAAAAAAATGTGTTAAATTCATGGATAATAAATGACAGATGTTAATCATTTAAATAGTTATTTTTGTTTCTATTTCTATTTTTATTAGTACTTCTATTACTATTCTTACTACTTTTTTTTTTTTTTACTCTTTATTCAACCTTCTGTGTGCACAAAAATGCTGATTTCGGTGGAAAAGAAAATCAATATATATTGTTAATGTATTTTGCCAATAAAGTTTTTTTTCTTACTCTGATTTCCTGGTTACAGCCCTCTCACGGAGACAAGGCCACGAACCCCAAAGTGCTCAAGTGGATGACCGACCTAACCAAGATCCGGAGGCAGATAAAAGGTGCGACCCAAGTTGTCCAACTTAGTGTGTGTGTGTGTGTGTGTGTGTGTGCTCGTGTGTGTGTGTGTGTGTGTGTGTGGCATCGTGGTCCCTGCCGGGCAGCTTGACCCTTCCTAACCTGTGCAGCACAACAAGTGTGTCGGTCGAACACGAAAACACGCTCGGAGCGGACGTGACGTCCACACTCGTGACCCTCGTCCTCCAGTGTGCCGGTGCCTTTTGACCCCAACACTCGTGACCGGTGCAGGCGGTGGGGGAGGAGGGGGGGGTCAGCTCAGTATGATGAGGTCAACAGTATGAGCTGCACAACAAATAACTTTTTCTCGTGATGGTTAAACTTTCATTTTAAAATCCATCTACTGTGGCCTCATGATACTGACCGAACCCCCACCACCCCGACACCGGACCACCCTCCCCCAGTGCGAGGCGACCGGGACCAATAAAAAAATTCTTTGTTGACAAATTGAAAGTCAGAATAACGTGAGACACCGTCTCCTCCTCTGCTCTCCCTCAATGATTGGCCGCAGGACGCCAGCACCACCTTTTACCCAGAAGCACGCTGAGGCACCAGGCTTTGCTCCACTCACACAGGCGCCACCATTCCCCCTCCCCCGCCTCCTCCCCCTCATCCTCCTCCTCCTCACCCTCTCATTACACAGTTGCCCCCCCGGCCCACCCCCACTCAGGCCCGACCTCTAGACCGTGTCACCTCAGTAAGTACCAAAACTCTCAGTAAGTAGTCAGAACCAACGTCTTCGTCAGGTGGTTATTGTGAGCGGTGTTGTGGTGTTGTTTTGTTCCGACGGCATGTGTTTCTGTCCCGCGGGTAGAAGAAGGAAACCTTCATCATCATCGTTATCATCATCACTGGGGGCGGGGCTAATACTGCGCTTTAAGACACCAACACGATGGAAAATGGCAATACTTTTTTCTCCACAATATCAGCATCGATTTTTAATTTACAATTAATATGAAAAATAATCCGGTGCTGTGTCTCAAATCTCATACTTGCGTACTCAAAGTTAGTATATTTTAGTGCGTAAGTGCATCTCAATTCTTAGTATGCAAAATTGAGTGCGCCATGCACACTAAATTGGCGTACTTAAAAGCCCACATGGAATTCGATGGACACTATTTACACTAAAAGGCTGCCATCTTAGTGAGGTTGTAAACGGAGGTTACGTCATATATATATATTATATATATATATATATATATATATATATATATATATATATATATATATAATAATAATCTCTATTTATATAGCGCCTTTCTAGACCGCATATACTTACAGGTGTATTTTCAGCAGCAGTAGAAGGATGACACGTCTTCGGTGCTGATACCACCTTAAATATCTCGCGAATATTTTCATTCTCATATTTTTTCTTTATTTCTTTTTCCAAACTTGCAAAAAGTGCTGCCAGCAGGTGTCGATAGCGTTCAAACAGCTGGTTGAAACCATTGTTAAATAGTAGTAGAAGAAGCTGTCGCGTCATTTTCCCGTTAGTGCGTAGCGACAGTGTTTGATTTGAGACATACTATCTGTTGAGAATTTGCGTACTAGCTAGTATGTACACTATCCTGATGCATACTAACTTCTAGTATACTAAGAGAAGTATGCGATTTGAGACACAGCACGGGTGACATGATGGATGCTGCCATCTAGCGGCCGGAAGTTTTAATTGCAACACAAATGTTATTCAAAGCATTATTTTTGTTGCAATTGAACTTCCGGCCGCTAGATGGCGGCAACCATCATGTCACCCGGGCTAAAGAAGTGGTGAAATCCCGCTAGATCTCGACCATGTTAGAAAATAATGCACAAAATTAATTCTATTCATTTTATTTTGTCAAAAACCAGATTCCATATTTACACATTTTGGTCTGTTGGTATTTTCTATGTTTATGGTTGACCTAGTGGAGAGTGAAGGGTTAAACTTGAACCATCATTCACCGAATTCAACTCCATGTTCAGTTTTTTTTCTTCTCATTTTTCATGAAACTATATTTACGATAAATAAACCGTTATACGTTCGATACTATCGTCAGGTTTTGTTGCTCCGAGTGAGTTTAAATGGGGTCTTTCTGGCGTGGCAGCCATCTTGGATTTGTTTATTATTTCAAGCTTTATTTAAAATCCTGCTCCGTGAGTCCGTGTTGGGGAAAATGGAGGGAAAGTTTCTGGCCTTGTTGTGTCATGTGGGTCTGTGTTTGCTGCCGGTGTGTGTTTTTTTCCCCCCCCTCGCCAAAAAAAATAAAAGAAGCTCCTGTCTCACCCTCACGACTCACCCTCTGCATGTCTGACTCTCCACTCACTCCCTCCCTCCCTCCCTCCTCACGCTGTCGTCTGCTCCTCCTCCCCCGCCAGACGCCAAGCATCGCGCAGAGAGCGAGTTCGGACCCCTGACCCGGCCCCGCAGCAACACACTGCCCAAGAGCTTTGGCTCCACGCTGCTGGACCACGGCGCCCACGATGCGGCCGGCGAGCCCAGGGAGCAGCGGCCCACCAGGGAGGAGACCCTGGAGCTGATCCAGCGGCGGGTGACGGGGCGGCGGCAGGAGGACGGCTGGCCCGAGGACGTGAAGGTGAGGGCGGTGCCGAGGCGGGCGAGGGCGGCCCTGAAGAGGGCGAGCGCGGAGACTCACGAACTTGTCGTGTCCCTGCAGAAGATGACGAAGGAGCAGCTGTCCTGCGAGAAGACGGTGCTTCAGAAGAACCTGCTGCACTACGAGGGCCTGCACGGTCGCCCGGTGAGTCGACCTTGGCTTCACGAAGGCCCGCCCGTGACCCCCCTGGACCTGGCTCTGACCCCCTTCCTCTTCTCTTCCAGGCGACCCGGGAAGAGCGTCTGGTGGTGAAGCCGCTGTACGAACGATACCGGCTGGTCAAGCAGATGCTCACCAGAGTCAGCATCGCCCCCGTCACTGTACGTGAGCGCCACCTGTTGCCCGCTTCGCCGCTACCCTCGCTGACATCTCACGCCCCTACAGGTGTCGCCATCCAGCAAGAGGCGGAGTCAGACCCTGCAGCCCATCATCGAGGGGGAGACGGCGCACTTCTGGGAGGAGATCCAGGAGGAGGAGGAGGAGGAGAAGAGGGCGGAGCAGCAGCGGGAAGAGGAGCGCGAGGAGGACGAGGAGTACGAGGAGGACGAGGAGGGCGAGAGCAGCAGCGGCGGCGAGATGCAGGGCCCGGAGGTCATCATGGCCGTCGACCCCGCGATCCCGACGGAGATGAAGATGCAGAATGAGGCGGATGGTCGGACTCGCTACGGGGGGACGATGGAGGAGGGATCGGGGAAGCTGGCCATGGACCTACGACTGTCCAGCTCCAACGCTTCGTCTATGTGAGCAAACACACTAACACACACACTAACACACACTTAGTTTTTACTCTTGGCCTGGACATTTCTAATGTATCTGTACATGATGTCCATCTGAGTGATCATTCTCTTGTCTTGTTTAACCTGGACTTTATCCCTGAACCTAAGCCTTTGAAAGTTAGGTCTCAGAGGCCTGTTATCTCAGCTGATACTGCAGACAGTTTTTCTGCTATGTCTTTCCTTTGATGACTGCCCAGATGTGGACAGTTTGATTCACTGTTTCACGACTCATTGTGTTGATATTCTGGATCAAGTGGCACCTGTTAAATCGAACTTGAAAATTCAGAAAAAACGGTGCCCTTGGACAAATGAAGATCTCCTGAGTCTGAAGAGACTTTGTCGAAAGACTGAGCGTCTCTGGAAGTCCACTAAACTTGAGGTGCACAGACTTCACCTCAGGGATCTGATGACTTCTTACAATGAGATGGTAGAAAATGCTAGATCTGATTACATCAGAAAACTGGTAGCAGCAAATGGGAAAAACCCCAAAGTTTTGTTTGACACGATTAATTCTCTCGTGTCTCCTGCTCCTCAAATCACACCTGTCTTCTGTGAAGCTGACGGCAATGCATTGTTGAGATTTTTCATTGACAAAATTAAATTGATCAAAGAGAAAATCTCTCCCCCTTTGTTTGGAACCCCTACTGTCTCTGAGCCCCTCTCCTCCTTTTGGTCTTCCTTCACTGCTGTATCTTTGGGTGATATTTCGGCACTAGTGAACAAGATGAAACCCTCTTCTTGCTCAGATGACGTCCTTCCTTGTTGGCTTTTTATCAAAGTATTTGATGTAATTGGCCCCTGGGTTACCAATATGGTGAAGCTCTCCCTTTCCACAGGGGTTTTTCCCAATGCATTTAAACATGCCATTTCGGAGACTCTGCTCAAAAAGCCACACACTAACACATGCACTAACACACACACACTAACACACACACACTAACACACGCAAACACATGCACACACAATAATACACGCATGCATACACACAAACACACACACAAACACGCACTCACACATGCACACACACTAACACACACTAAAGCGCTATATAAATACAAATTACTTACTTACTAACACACACACACTAACATACGCACACACCAACACACACACACACTAAAGCGCTATATAAATACAAATTACTTACTTACTTACTAACACACACACTAACTAACACACACGCACACACACACAGTAACACACTCGAACACAAAAATGCCACAAATTAAATAATATTTAATTGTATTACATTTATTTGTTCAGGCCGGAGCTGCTGGAGCAGCTGTGGAAAGCTCGAGCAGAGAAGAAGAAACTGAGGAAGACCATCAGAGAGTTCGAGGAGGATTTCTACCAACACAACGGCAGGTCAGTGGAACCAGAACCTCTGGTGAAGACCAGCCACGGAGACTTGGGTCTGACTGTGTTTGTGTTTGTGTGTGTCCTGCAGGAACGTGCAGAAGGAGGACCGGGTCCCCATGCAGGAGGAGTACCGCGAGTACAAGCGGATCAAGGCCAAGCTCCGGCTGCTGGAGGTCCTGATCAGCAAACAGGACTCGTCCAAGTCCATCTAGACGAGCGGCGCCACCAAAGCACGACACGTCGTCACCATCAGCCGTCGACACTTTTAACTATTTATCATCACCGACTAGAGTTTTAAGAGTTTTAAACCTGTGTGTAAATAGAAGGTCGTCACCATCACTCGACTGATGTTCTCCTCACGTCGCAGCCGCTCGACTCACTGTGACTCTTCGTTTTTACTTTCTTTTTTTACTTCTTTTTTTTCCTCCATGACTTCCTGCGCGTGTGGATCCGCCGACGGTTCACGTTCTCATCCACTCTTAGTTCCTCTTCTACTTTGGCAATATTTGTCAGCGAGACGTTCGGAGGGTTTTTTCGGGGCGCGGGAGCGAAACGACGTTCAGTCGACAGTTAAAGAATCCGGCACCAAGAGAGAACCTCTCGTCTGCGATGCGTTCAAAAGCTAACGGGGGGGGGGGGGAATCACACTAACTTCACGAGGTCAGCGAACGCACCACCGTGTTGAGATGTTTCAACTTTTAGAGTAAATACACACTTGGGGACACAAACATGAATGTTTTATTTTCATGAGTTAAGGGTCAGTGAACGCATCGCATCACCAAAACCTTGCATGAGGTTGTCAAATGGGACCTTGAATGCACCGAAAACGTTCTTTTGAGCTTCAAGGTGCCGGATTCTTTAACTCGATCGACTGTAAACGAGGAGCTTCTCGGCTAAAAAAGGTTTTGCTCGTAGCTTTATTTAAAAAAAGGTGCCAACACTGCCAGCACTGATCCGAAAAGCAGCGGAGTGTCTTTTTATTTCCCTCCGTCGGTTTGATAGTTTTTACGGACGGTCCGACCCGGTGAGGTCATTTCCTGCTGGCGGGTCAAATCAATGGGTCGAAAACCTCTTGGCGTCACGGCCGGGACTTTGTAGGCGAGAGTGGGAACGTTTGCTGGTGATGATTGTAAAAAAAAACAAAAAAAAAACGTCTGGAGCTTTGATAGAAAAAAATACGAAATGTTATTTGCACAGCATTCGCTCGGATGTGATTTTTTTTTCTTTTGTTTTGTATTTCTAAAAATGAGGCACTACTTCTATACAAATATACATATATCCTGTACATACATTAAAAAAAAAAAACTAAAAAAAAAAAAACACCCGAAGGAATGAATGTTAAATTATTTGTTTGGCCCTCTTTGGTTTAAAATGTGTTTTTTTTTTTTTTCATTTTTTAAGTCCTTGCTCAAGCGATCATAACCTTTTTTTTTTTTGTTCCCCGTGTGATGACGATAATCTCCATGTGTCGCGTCATCCTGTCGCTAGTGTTTGATACGCTGACGTGTTCGTGCGCTTGCATGGCCAGACATGATCCTATAAACACCGTGTGTCGTTTTCTTTTCCCGTCATTCGTGCCATGATGACACAGCAATAATAAAAGCGGAGGAACGTCGGAACCACTTGAATGTCATGAGCGTCTTTTATTTCACTTCCTGGTGCTTTGGGTCAACGTTTTCAAAATGGTGGACGTTGTTGCTCAAATAAATGGGTTTGGGTTTGATTTTAAAATGTAAACAAAAATTTACGACAAAAATCATTTTAAATATAATTCACTTCGAGTAGAAGAGTAGCGAATATTGTGAACAAGGCAACAAAGACAACTTTTGAGGCTATAGTCTTGTATTTCTGCACAGGCAATAAAAAAACAAAAACAAAGTGTTTTTAGAAACTTACCGATGACGTCATGCTAAGAAAAGGCATTTCTTCGTTGTGGTTCAACTCCAATCTTGATTTGTATTGGCGCCCTCTAGTGGACATCAGGAAAGTCTCGCACAGCGGAAACTTTTTTCCAAGATAAAAAATAGGTTAAAAGAAAAGTGACGAAGAAACTATGAAAGTTACACCAAAGTTAAATCCAAACGTTGATTATTTTGACTTTTTAATCTACATTTTAATGTTTAAATCGCGTTTCTACGTGAACGTATGTCAGAGCAGGAGATGTTTGAAAACCTCGTCCTATTCGCTTATGGGTAATTTACGGCAGCTTTTCGCGACATGTCGCAAAAAATTATATTCTGGTTAGAAAAATAGCAGCGCTAGTTTTGATGTATTTTTTGTTTATATGCGCTTAACAGCTGTACTTATACTCAAAAAGCTTCAAAGTATCTAAAATGTAGTCGCTATATTTAACCGTCCGCGTTTTGCATCAAGTCCGTAAACAACATAACATCTCGCGATATTAACCCAGGGTTCGCTAAAACTGACGTGATTTGAATGAAAACTCCAGTGCAGTTTCAAGTTCTTTATCACAATGTTAGAATTACACTTTTTGTCCTTGAAATGACTAAAAACAACGTGATCTTTCTATAAATAAAATCTTCTACAGTGTGATTGACACGATGACACATGAGACATAGACGCCTGGTTGACGTATTTGAAACGGCGGATCTCGAAGGATCCAAATGCTTTAGAGAAGAAGTAGAACCTGAGGTCGTCCTCGTCGCGGCTCTTCATTCCTTCTTCTTTACATTCTCGTGTGTCCAGACGCTCCCGAGGAAAAGTCTCGACATGAACTTTTTAGCACGATAGCTTTGGAAATTGTGGCGACTCTATAAAATTGGCTCAAAATGTGCGTCGGCGGGTTCCGTGAGTCCACACGGGTTCCGTGAGTCCACACGGGTTCCATGAGTCCACACACGGGAACATCAGTCCAGCAGCAGCTCCGTCCTCTCCTGAGAGGCCGCTTCATGTGCTTGGCAACTACGAGTTCTCTCCACGCTTCGTGGAGTTTTACTTCTTCCAGTGCAACATAGAAAGTCAGGATCGGCTCCAGGTGAGGGACCCGGTCCCCCCCGGGTCTGCAGGGCCCTTCGTCATAGTGGCTTGTCGATCACAGCGACCCCTGCAGACACAACACTTAATAAACTTCTCTGACACTTTGACAATTTAAATTAAATACAAATGGTGATACAACTTCAGAAAGTTTCAATTTCAGATGTCAGAATGAGTTATAAAATATATATATAAATAAAAATAAAAATAAGTTATTTAATGGTTTTAGTTTCAATAAAGTGTGTGTTAAATAAAAAATAACTTTTTAATTTTACAAATATTTGATAATTGTGTTGCAATTAAACTTTCGGCCGCTGGATGGCAGCAGTCTTTACACCATCCACAGCTAAAGGAACAACTAAATACCATGAGATCTCGCTGGGGATGAGAGGATACAGTCGACCCCGGCAGATTTTGAAGCTGATGTTTGGTCATATTTTAGTTTCAAAACAAATCAAAGCAGTTACGACTTCCCAAGAGTCATATGGTCTGTAAATACTGCAACACTAGAGTCAAGTCAATCGTATCTCCGCCCCTGTATAGTGATGTGTATCAGGGCTGAACGATTAATCGCATTTGCGATATTATTACGATAATAAAATATATCCAATTATTTTATCGCAAAGGTTGCAATTTTATTTATTGTTATGTTAATTGTATTTGTTTAGTTTGTGTGTCAAAGTTTGTTACCGTGTACAATCACACAATACTAATTCTATAAATGACAATATATCGATATGACAGGAGATTTACTTAAATATGAGCATTATATAACAAGAGCAACTGTGTAAAAATGTGCTGTAAGAAAAGACAGAATAAGTGACTTTCTTTACTCCGATTTATCGACTAAAAAAAAGTATTTGCCGTGAATACATTACGTCTGTTTACAACTGTAAAGTTACTAAATTAACCTTCTCCCTTTATTTTAATGTATGTTTAATTTGCCTTTATCTTAAAAATAGACTTAATAACTTGATCTTAACAATCACAAAGAAATACATATTACTGTAAAGTGGATGAATAATTGTATTAGAAAAAAAAAAGCATAAAAAATATTATAGATATTGAAAAAATAATCTCATAAATAATTGTTCCGCCCTAATGTGCATCATATTCTTACCAGTACAAACCCATACTAGAGCAGAGAGTGCCCTCTAGTGGCTGTGAAAAGGAGACCAACATTACCAGCGTAGCTGCGTCCGTTGCTCATGTTGGTGGGGATGAGGCTCCACTTGTCAGTCGCTGGATTGTAAAACTCTACGGACGAGAGGTTGCACGAGCCGTCGTCGCCGCCGATCACGTACAGGAAGCCGTTGATGGCGCACACGCCTGCGGGAGGAAGCAGGTCGTCAGCGCCTCGCCGACCCGTTCAAAGACATTTGTGTGTTAACGTTTCCTGACCCGCGTTCCTCCGACACATGTTCATGTCGCACGCCGGCCTCCAGGAGTTGGACTGCGGGTCGTAAACCTCCACGCTTTTCCTCACCAGCGGCCCGTCGTGTCCTCCTGCTGCATACAGGTGACCCCCCAGGACCCCCACACCTGCAGGACCAGCAGCAGCAAAACTTTATTAGTTATTACTGTTTTATTAATGTTGTTATTATTCTTGGTTTATTTTGGACAGTGGCTAATGTGACGGGCCATCGAGCAAATATAAGTATAGAATAAAGTGATACAATCAAGCTAAATATGCAAAAGTTATTAATTTATTGTATTTATTTAACCTTTTCAAAATGATATTCTCACATAAAATCATTTTTATATTTCCCCTTAAATTTTTTGTGGGTCATAAAATACTCACAAAAATGATAAAGAATAAAACAAGTTGAGCAGAGTGAACGAATGTTTGTATCCTTTTAGGTATTTGTGTTATTTGATCTATGCTCTTTATATTTGCACCTTGTCATCCCTTGCTTTTGTTCTTTTTATTTGCGCTTTGTTCTTTTTATTTGCCCTTTGTTCTTGTTCTTGCTTTTATGAAACTTGTTGTACCTTCTATTGTCTGTTGTGAGCTGGAAAACTAATTTCCAGAAGATCACCAGAGGGATTAATAAAGTCAATCTTATCTAATCCAACCTAAGTATTGAATTAAATAAACCAATACAAAATAAAATTGTTAGTTTCTATTTAACCATTTACCTAATTTAGGGCCACATTAAGTCAAATCCAAGTCTGCACTGAGGCGTGAAGAGTAGGGTTTAGCAAAAAATAAATCTCATTTGTGAGATCCTTGTGATGACTGAGGACAAGAGGATACAGTCGACTCCAGCTCTTTTAAAGCTGATGTTTGGACATATTTTGGTTTCAAAACAAACGAATGCAGTAACAACTTCATCAAGAGTCATGTGGTCTGTAAATTCTGCAATGTCAGAGTCATGTACTCGACAATACTCCAAACATATCCTACAGTATCACAATATATCGTATCTTGAATCGTGATAACGTGAAGATACGCTCCAAGACTAGACCATTTGAGTATCACTGAAATAGAATTAAATTAATCATAGAAAACTTTCATTTTATTTCTTTTTAAACAAAAACGTACCTGCTCCACTCCGCCGTGTACTCATGTCGGCGACGTAGCACCACTGGTCCGTGACGGGGTCGTACTCCTCCACCGAGCTCAGGCACTGACGCGACGCTCCGTCGTAGCCGCCGACTGCGTACAGCTTTCCTGCGGAACAGAAGTCAAAATTACTATTTAAAAGTCTTGCAAAAAAAATGAACAACTCCTCACCGTCGACCACGCCAACGCCCACGCTGCTGCGGCGGGTGTTCATGGGAGACACGTACACCCACTCGTTGGTCTTGGAGTTGAAAACTTCTACTGTGGACAAACCTGAAGTGAAGGTTTTGAAATGTCAAGTTAAAAAACAATAATCAGCTTCATAATTGCATGTGTGTGTTGATAGTGTGTGTTGATAGTGTGTACCTATGCTGCCATTAAAGCCTCCCACAGCGTACAGTAGATCTCCCAGCACAGCAGCTCCCAGAGTGCTGCGTCTCTCCTGCATGCTGGCCACCGAGCCGCTCCACTGGTCCCGCGAGCCTTCGTACACGTCCACTGTCCGCTCCCGCGACGAGCTGTTGAACCCTCCGATGGCAAACACCCGACCCGTGATGGACACTACGCCTGCGGGGAGGAGATAATATTGGGAACCTTCATCCATTCACACGAGAAGAACACATTTGTAGAAGTGATGAAGCTTCATGAAGCACACAAGTTTTAAAATGTGTCTCAGGCCCTCGTTTTTAATTCGATTAGACTGAACTTTAGCCAAATAATAGAAACTTAACTTTCTCATTTAACATTTACTGACGGTTTTTGGCATGTTTATTTTATAAATAAATATCGTTCGGCCCAAGATCGGACTGAATCCTAAAACATTGCTTGACCGAGTTTGACACAATACTGTAAAACAAAATAAAGAAAATGATTATATCATGAAACCTCATCTGTCCGTCAAACATTAACCAGTTGACTGAACACAGTCCACTGGTTCTCTACGTTTTAAACAGTAAATAATTCACTTAACTGTTAAAAAAAACGAAAAATGTTCCATTGAGGTATTTGAATGAATATTCTTTATTAATAACAGAAATATATCTATTTTATTTCGAGTAGCGAATGTAAACATGTTTATCTATACATATTTCTAATTAATAGAAAAAAGGCATGTTGTGCTTTGACGACTGCTGAATAATAGTTGTTCCGGTATGTGTGTGACTGCAGCCACATGAGGGCGCTATGACCCATTAAATAAACCCTTTATTTTACAGCCACTCCATTTACACTAAAGGTTCATGAGGGATTTCATGTTTTATTCATTTATTAAGGGGCCATTAAACTAAACAAAACAAATAATAAAACGTGTAATAAACCCGTGTTTTACACAAGAGATCAATAACGTTTCATATATATATATATATGTATTCATCTATACATTTTCAATTAAATAATATAAATAAATAATTTATTTTGAGGGAAAACAAACACCAAATGAAAAGAGGCAAGAAATAAAATATGTAAAAACAAAAAAAACGATAGACAAAAAAATGTATACGTTTAACTAAAAAACAATTATTTTATTATATTCTGATGGAAAACAAACACTAAATGAGGAAAGAAATGGAAAAATATATATATATGAACATGTTATACAAGCGATTTATTGAAAAAGAGAACCATTGTTACTATAATTTATTTTTAGGGAGGAAAAAACTAAATTAAAAGAGGGAAAAAAGGGAAAATCAGTGCTACATTTTTAATTTTTTTTAAGTGTTTGTAATTGTATCTACAAGACAACAAGTTTCCTTGTTCTAGTCCATCATGAAAGTCCCTTACATCCGCAGTCCTGGGTTCAGAAAACCTAAATACGTCAAATAAACTTAAGGAGATGGTAAACATACATTAACCTTCCAACACACGCACGCAGACTGACCTGCTCTGCAGCGTCTCGAAGGAAGGTCCGCGACAGAGTACCATCGATCCTCCTGGAAGTCGTAACACTCCACGTTTCTGATGGCTTTAGGAGCCTGGCCTCCCACCACGATCATCACCTGTGGAGAAGAGCGACGACACTTCAGCTGTGAACGCTGCTGCTGCTGTGCTGGTGCACCCGGGCTGGGGATCGAGACCTTGGGGATGCTGACGGGAGTTCTGGGCCGGGTCCGGTCCGTCTTGATGAGGTGCCGCTGGTCGGCAGGCAGCAGGTGATACTTCATCGCCTCGATAAGAAAATCTTTGCACGTGTTGTTGTTCTTTATCAGTGCTTCTTCTTCTACGATCTAAAGAAATACATAAGTCAAAGTGGAAGAAGGTAGAACTGGCAAGTGTTTTCTCGCCTCACCTGAACCAGGTAGTCCCTGGACAGCAATGGAAGTCGAACATGCTCCATCAGAGTGGGCATGAAGTCCAGGCGCGCTGGTTTATCGTACTTGATCCACGAGATCATGGCTTCAAACACCTGAGAGAGAAGGAAAGAAGAGATGTCACCAAGTCAAGTGGCCGTTTATTTTATATTTCATTTTCAGATCCAAAATAACAACTCGAGCAAAAATAAGTGAATGTATCATCTTGTATATCACAATACTAATGATGTTTACATGGATTTTTTATTTTAAAAGTTAGCTTCAAAATGAACCATTTATAAAGAATCCTGTTGCTGCTCAAAAGTAATTCACTTAATAAACATCAACTGAAAGCAGGGAACCGGAGTTGAACTCTCACATAACTGTCATTACAGCACCTCCACAGTAGAAACACAGACTAGATTCATCTCCTCATGCGGCTACGCACAATAGAATTAATGCAATGTAAAACAAATTATGAAAGTGTCTCAGTTCGATACATGCACTTAGGCGGGTGAGTTATAGATAGATGGATAAACTTTATTGATAGGGATCAAAGGTCTTCTTCAGGAACACAGCAACACAGACGATAGGTTCATAAAACAAGAACAAGAACAAAGTGCAATAAAAAGAAAGTGCAAGATGACACCATCTAAATCTAAAGAACATAGATCATAGTAAAAATAACAAAGACAAAGGATACAAAGATTAACATGGAATATCATCTTTTCACTCCACTTCTGTCCCAAAACTCAGAATTAAACAATCTAATAGCACAAGGAATTAATGAGTCCTTGAGTCTCTTAGTGTTGCAACTGGGAAGAAGCATTCATGCTCCATCTGTTTCTCTGCTCACTGATGACAGTGTTCAGAGGATGACTGTCATCATCCATGATGGACAGTAGTTTGTTCAATGATCTCCTCTCAGCAACTGTCACCAGTGAGTCCAGCTTCATGCCAACCACAGGGACACTCCTCTTGGACACATTTCCAAAACACCACAGCATAAAACAGGACACGTAGAGGAGTTTCCTACAGATGTTAAAAGGATCAAAACCTCCTCAGAAAGTACAGTCTACTCTGACCAGTCCAGTTTACTGTCCAGCCACACACCGAGGTACTTCGAGTTCACAGAGAGGAAGTGTGAAATTTGGAGCGCGAGTTGTGTTTAGTTGTAAAGTAAATTAATATTAATGTACCAGGCCATTTTAAGAGCGTTGCCAAACATTTTTGAGTGGAAGCGTCACTTAAAACCGTCATAAAAGTATATAATTGTCAATTGTAGCTCAAGAATGTCACTAAACATTTTCACCTACACATTGTTTGAAAACATAAAAGATCCAAGTCCAGTCCCTTCATCTAATATCTGTCAAATAGTCTAAAGTTTAAACCTAACTTCAGTTTGCTTATTCGTGTCAACAACAAGTACGTAAGTAAGAAAGTAAGTAATATTTATTTATATAGCGCTTTTCCAGACCAGGGTCACAAAGCGCTTTAACAATCGAAACAATACTAAAAAAAGTATATACTTTAAAGATCAAGATAATACTGAGAACAACACAGGAGTTCCAGAAAATCAAGGAAAAGCCTGAACAAATAGAAACGTCTTAAGATGTTTCTTAAAGGAGTCAGTAGATCCATCAAGCGCAAAGAGAGAGGAATGAATAATGAATAATGAATAACAAGTCATTATCATGTTATTATAAACAGTCATTACACAGTTACAACTTGTTTTATGTTCAATTATAATAATAATAATAACTACAACTCATCTTGGAATAAAAATGGTGCCAAAATCCCTCACCTAATTTATTTGATGTCTTCAGCCGTTAAATCGGAATAGATTCATGCTGCTTATATTTCAACAAAGGGTAAATTTCAGATTAAAGGGTTTAACAAACTAATTGCACAAAATAAAATTCTGACCAGGAGATAATTTCAGTTTTAATGGAGTCTCCACAAATATAACAGTCCATTAAATGGCTGCTGGATAAACGTGACGGTCAGTGTTCTCTACAAAAGTAGATTGTTTTGTGAACACTCTCCCTCGCGGCGGTTCTGCTGCTCTGACAACAGGATGTCGCACAGATGCTCTCAGGCTTCCTGTTGACGGCTGCAGGCGGACCCGCTCCCCATCTGACACCAACATCTGTCACTCAGGAACCGTCCGGTTCTGTTCTCCCTTTGTTTGGTCGACAAAAAAACTAAAGGGTTTCTTTTTATAATTACTGTTGTTGTTTTATCTGATTTATGCAAAGGTTTATAAAAAAAATAGAATTTATATAATTAAAATAGAAACTTTATTTTCTTAATTAAAAGTAATAGCAACTATAATGATAAATGTAATAATTAAAACTAATAATAATTTCAGACCAACTGCTGTGGTACATGTTATGGAAGTATATCAATGCCATCATAGTATGTGAAAATGTTGGTTTAATAGTTCCAACATTTTTATGTTGAGTTTAAAAGGCTAAGCATTTTTTTTTAAAGATTACATTTAGAAAATTTGTTCGTGAATTTTTGGAATTAGAATATCAAGATTTATGTGAAAAATCAAACTCTTTAAATTAAATGATTTTCGTTTTTTCTAATTAAATTATAATTAGAAAATTGGACATTTCAATAAACACCTTAACAAATTCAAATATTAAATACAAACCTATTCAACTTTTCAATAAAAAACAAAGAAATACAAATATTTAACAAACAATTCCATACTTAAAAAAAACCCATAACATTTTAATGGAAAACGTTTTTAATTTTGAAATATTAAATTCAAACTTTTAACACTCTGATCGCACTGATATACATATATGACACTCATATACTCGATTTTTTTCTCCTCCTGGATATCTTTCAATCATGCACAGGCCAAGATATTTTTAAAGAGTGTACATTTCAGATGTTTCCTAGCAACACATTTGTAAACCTTTCTGTAAATATGTTGTCAGTAATTGGCAAAAGTTCGCATTGAAAGTATGGCTAAGAGTTTTACCTTCAACAAACACCTTGAGAACATGCAAGTACAAGATTTTTTTTTTGTGTCATCTGTGGGTCAAGGTGACCCGAGGGCCCAAAAACAAATGTGTTTAAAGTATACCTTGTGTGGCCTCTGAGTCAAGGCGAACGAGTTTGCCCACACGTTTGTTTACAGGCCACCGGGTCACCTTGACCCAGAGATTACAAGGGTTCAATACAATTTGTACTCACTCAGATTTGCTGAAAAATACATTTTTTGGTGAAAAAAAAATGTAAAAAGAAGAGTTCGAGTCTAACCTTTTCTTCTGTTGAAACCGTCAGCTTGTCGCTGGAGATCAGGCTGCACAGCTGCTGAAGCGAGAGACCCAGAAACTCCTCTCCCTGGACCACATCTATAAAATGCTGCTCTGAGGACACAGAAACCTTCACCGTTACCAAACATGGACATTCAAAACAAATCAGACACATGAGCTCCCGTGTCGCGACTACAACAAAGATCTACCTGCATAGGCGTGTGCTTGGTTGAGGAGCTGTGTGCAGGTGTGCAGGTCGGCGAACGCCAGGATGCCCAGACAGTTGGTGGGGTGAAGCTGCGACTGCAGGAACTCACAGCAGACCTGACGGACGTCCATCAGCTGGAGGAGACTCGCTGCTGGAAGAAGAACCTGCAGCAACAGAAGGAAGTCGGTATAAAAAAACATTTTGCCAAATAATTCAAGTTTAAACGTTATTTGAATGTACGTTTAGAGTTTGTTTATACATTTTTATCTAGAGATTCTCATTCTTACTCATAAATACGAGAAGAATTTCCCTTTAAGGAGACAATACATGGTCAAATAGTTGTTCTCCGTTTATTTTTGAGGTATTAAGACTAGTTTAAGAATAATTTGATTAAAATATAGATAATAAAACAGCCTACGATGAAAAAAGAAAATTGTTGTTCAGTTGATGTTCAAATATTTGTTCTCTGTTTATTTTGAGGTATTAAATAAGATTAGTTTAAGAATGATTTGATTAAAATATAGAAAATAAAACAGCCTACGATGAAAAAAGAAGAGTGTTCAAATATTTGGAAACAAATTGAAAGCTAAATTTTTTTTTCCCATGTTCAACATGTATTTATGTAATTAAATAAGAAAATGTAACTAAAAAGTACATTTTTAAACTGCTGTGAATCAGCAATTACTTGAATTTGTCGCTTTTTTTGTGGTTGACCTTCTGAATTTCAAGGGCCAACGAGAACAAAACTAACCAGAGACTGATTAACATCCAAACAAGGCTTCGGTCTGTGGACGCGCCAAGTCTACGGCCGTGTGGTGAATTATTATTCACTCTTCACAAAGTGGGTCTTTGATGAAGCCCCTCGTTCTGGCTTGACTTGGTCAGCAGGACTCTTCACATGCAAAACCATCAATTTGTCTCACAAGGAACACAAATAGGGTTGTTTTGTTTTTTGTTTTGTATTTTTACACGTCCACATCCCATTCAAAACATATAAAGTGTCCATCAAGTGCGTCATCGAAATACACATTTTTAAAGTGAGCCAATCAGGCGCCACAACAGTGGGAGGATTTCCTGCTTCTCGTGGTGCTCACTTCCTGCCGTAATAATCAAAGGAAGTATCCAAACTGAGGATTCAGCCCACTTTTGGGATTCAAGCAGAACAACATGTCTGAGATCAACAATTCCTACAGTTAAAAGTTAATCACCGTTCCTCACAAGTGGAGCAAAAGATATATAAAATAAACAAGTACTATTTTTCCGCCATGAATTATCAAGTCGAGTACATTTAATTTTACTTTACTAATTACTTTCGGAATATAAAGTGGTACATTTCATAAATGATATGTTTTAAAACAAGAGAGGGAATCAAATCAAGTGACCACAATATATACTAGGACTTTTTTAATGACGCACTATAAAACGCTGTAAAAGAAAATAAGGGATATAGAAAGGAAAGGTGAGATCACTCGTTTTTTCAATAAAATAAAATAAAATAAAAATCTCTAATTAAGTTGACATCCTTCTTAGTTATGAGATAAGGAGATGAGCCATCGTTGCACCAATTCATTTTGAGTCTCTATTCTTAATACAAATCAAATAGAAGATTTCTTATACAAGTGGTTTTAATTTGAGTAAAAATGTTACGATATAAAAACATGATTAAAACGCTTTTAATATTTAACATTTCAGTTTCTAAATTATACTTTACATTACATTCTTGGTGTTATCGTGACCTTTTAAGTATATATTTTATTGAGTACTGTTTTGATTGTTTAAGCGCTGTGTGACCCTGGTCTGGAAAAGCGCTCTATAAATATAAATTACTTACTTATTTACTTATTTTAAAACATTTACTCCTAAAAAAAAAATTAAAATAGTAGGATTTTTGTTAAAGAATAGATTAAGTTTTACAACTTTTAATATATATTTGGAACTCAAACATTCATATATTTATGTGGCCCACATAAATATAGACAAAGGGTCGGTTCTGTCCACAAGTCTTAGGTTAAAAAAAAAAGGTTGGACCTCTGAGCCACACACCTGCACGTTGTCTTCTGTGACCTCGATCTCTGCCGTGTAGATGTAGTCCACCAGCTTCCTTAACGTCTGCCCGTCCACCTCTCGGATCTTCACCTGCTGAGCTTTGCTCTCGCTCATGTCACCTGTTCACAAGTCCAAACACACAACCGTTAGCTTCATTCACACGACGAACAAATGACATATATATAGATCTGGACGTACCTGTAAACATGGCACAGAAGTAGGGGCTGCAAGCAGAGAGGACCACCCTGTGAGCCGGCACCTCAACACTGTCCGCCACCAGCTGGACGTCACAAAGCAGCCTCTTACTAAATGAAAATAAAAAAAAAATCAATTAACTTTAATTTCTCATCTCATTATCTTTTACTGTCGTCGACTCAAACACCTTCTCAAGTCGTTCATCAGCTGGAAGGCTTTTCTCATGTGCGTCTGGTTGAAGGTGAGCATCCCTCCGCTGACCATGTCCTCCTCTGGGTCAGCAGTGTTGTTGGGATGCGGAGAGGCCGGCATGACTGCGAGACTTGGGGCACAAAAGTAACATTAGTGGTGCAGTTTAACATCTAAATAGTCCATAACTTACAGCATAACAAATCTGTTGACACCAGTGTACGGCTACAAATGCCAATCACTTTAATTTAATATGGGAACATCTACTAATGGTTCCTTTTTTGGGGAATTTGTTTGTAGTCAGATTACACATTTAACACAAAATCCTAAATTTTTATTTTACATTTTTTTCTACAACATTTTGTCCCGAAATAAAAACAACTTTTGAATATTTGTCTGTTCAAAGCCAAGAGCTGTGTAGCCCAGTCCTGGAAGAATCTAAAGACATCTGGATTCTCGCAAAGGCTCAAGGGATTGACTTTTAATGTGGGACTCGACTCACAAAGAACAAACTGGACATATTCTATAAAATTCAGAGTTTATTTAGTGAGTTTCTTTGACCAAAAAAGGGGCATGTCAATGAAAATGTGGCCTGAGCAAAGCCGAATAACGTGCTTATATTGTGAATTTCCCTTGTGTCTTGTTTTTATTTTTATTTATCTTTACTTCTTTGTAGTCTGATAGTCTACTTCCTGGAAAAACAATATATATTTAGATTCCCAAGGCGTTTATTTTGACTACCTACAAAACATGTTAGTACGTTAGCAATAACTTTTCTGAATATCACAATCTGGGTCGGATGTCTTCACTTTTTAAGTCGTTTAAATTATTTACCACTTTGATTACTGTATTATTTTTTTATTTGCCTTTAAATGTTGTTGTGTTTTTAATACAGTGTTGTTCAGATTTATTGTTATTATAATTTAATAGGTTCGTGGAATCAATAGGAAAATTAAGAAAATGGGACTTTTTGTGTGTGTTTTTAAGTTACTATCAAACAATTGATTCTTAATATGTGCCTCAAATTCAATAATTTATAACAGAATACATTCTAATCATTAATAAATGTGTATGTTAAGTTGTGAAGGGGGTGTTGTCTTGTATGGAAGTTGCTCATTTAGAGATTATTCATCTTTATTTTCCTGTTTAAAGATAAAAGTTCAAACGCGTTCCTCGACATAACGGATCATAAAAAACAGGATTTGGAGAAAAACGACAACAAACGGTAGTTGTTTGTTTTGATTGTTGAACGTCAAGTTTGCTAGCTTACAGCTAACAGCAGCTTAGGACGCAGACAGCTGCCGTTAAAAACAATATTAACAATAACCGGGACAATAGTAAACAATGATATATTGATAATAAATGTATTTAAAAATAACTAGCATCCGAGGCTCCATCTGGTTGTGTCTGAGCAGCATCAGCTGGGCGGACATGCTATCGCTAAACCCCTATAGCTAGTCACAGACAGCTAGCAGCAGGGAGCTCATGGACCGAGGCTTTTTGGGGATTAAACACCCGGGAATGGAGAGGGTTAAGCGGGCAGCGGTGGGAGCCGAGAAGGGGGGAGAATGATAGCGACACCGAGTAATCCGGAAGCGGCGAGGAGCGAACTTACCCCGGCGACACTCCGTCCATCCTCCCGGAGCCTCGGAGCACGGCGGGCATGAGAGCAGCTGGCGCGCACACGCCTGGGCGCGCGCGTCGTCTTGCGCCCGCGCACGTACACACTTGGACCCCACACACACACACTGTTGTTGTTATTATTTCGCAACATTTTTTGTCATTTAAGTGGAATAAAACAGTAATTACAACCACTATATAAAAGCTCTTAAGGTGTTCTGGAAATGGGATGTATTTATTATTTGTATCTCTGTGACTATAACTAGTATTTTATTTGTTCGCAGATATATTCTCTTTTATTAATTTTTTATACATTTTTTATAATCACTGATTTGAAAGGTCCACACTTTTCAAATTTAATCCTGAAATACGTAAATAGTTTAACTGTATTTTATATTTTTGTTTATGTTCAATATTGTATTTTTTCATGATTAATGTTGCACAATTTGAATATATTCTCTTTTATTCCTTTTTTTCTCCTCCATCACTTATTTTAAAGGTCCACACTTTTCAAATTTAATCCTGCAATACGTAAATAGTTCAACTGTATTTTATATTTTTGTTTATGTTCAATATTGTATTTTTTCATGATTAATGTTGCACAATTGAATATATTCTCTTTTATTATTTTTTTTTCTCCTCCATCACTTATTTTAAAGGTCCACACTTTTCAAATTGAATCCTGCAATACGTACATAGTTTAACTGTATTTTATATTTTTATTTATGTTCAATATTGTATTTTTTCATGATTAATGTCGCACAATTGTACCCAAGCAAATTCCTAATGTGTGGAACCCTTTCACGGATAAAGGCAATACAAATATTTTTATTTCTAGATCATGGACGGTTGACCTCAATGCATCTTCACTTGTAGATCTGCCTCAATTTCATTGCAAAATAGCAAAATGGTTTATAGTATTCAAGAATATAAATATGAACTTTGACACCATTCTGCAGTATAATGCTTATCTTTATTTTTTTATTAGCTTATATATACAGTATATAATATGTATATGAAATTATTTTTTCTATCGAAAAAAATGTCCTCACTCGTTCAAATTTTTGCCGTTTTTTCCTCTTGCTTAAATAAAATGCAATATTTTAGTTTTTTTTATGTAATGTATTTGTTTGATTTCAGGTTTTTTTTTTTAAACGATGACTCTTCTTCCTTATGTAGTTTGAGCTAGTTCCACTATCTTGGAAGTGCACTTCTGCCACCTGCTGGATTGGCGACTGGAGCGGACTCTCCTGCATTTCCAGTTCGTGGATTTCTACAACAATGTTTGCACTTTCAAATATAATATTTCAACAATTATTGATTTTGTTCTGGTCAGAATCTCTCTCATTACTGTTTATTCGTTTGGCTGAAATCTCTGTTTAAGGTTCCGTGTAAGATGCATGTACCAATTCTATAAAGATAGTTCGTTTTTTTTATTATATTAAAAAAGTCCATGTACAAACAAAGGCGTAATTTATTAGACTATTCGTTGTACAGAAGTACAGATAACATTAGGCTTAACAATCCTAAATTATTTATTGTTTCAGACAGAATACTTTATTTTCACAATAGATAAATTGTTCTTCCCTAAAACTGACATTTTTTGCCATTTAAGTCCCATTCAAATGCTGTTTAATATATGGGTTATATGCTAGATGTTTAATTAAAAAGACACACTTTGAGGTGCAATAACCATAAAAGTAGTAGCTTTGTGACATCAGCGCCGGAGTCTTGTGTGGAACTAATGTGGTTTGAGAGCTTCCAAGAGAATCATCAGCACATACTGTAGGTGGTCTGGACAACAAAGAGTTCAAAATAACAAATGGAAGTGATCAATGTGTGAAAGGGGGCAGATGGGTTCCAGGTGGACGGAGGCCACTTGATTTGGTGTGGGTGAGGGGCTCGGCCATGATTATTCACCCTCAGCTGTGTGCTTTGAATGGAAGAAAAAAATAATAGTCGACAGAATACAACATGTCCATTTATACTTTGGTACATATAGCAGACCCTTTAATCCATAGTGATGGATATATTCAATGAATTTGGGCATTTGAGCAGAATAATTGACAACGTTCTGATCACATTGTTGAATATCACTATGGAAATGTTGGAACTTGCCCACAAAAGTGGATAACAGAATGCTTACATTTAAAAAAAAAAGGAAAACAACTCAACACATTTTAAAATGTGAATGTAATTTTACAGATAGATTTAACTTGAGGAATAAACGTTTACATAATGTAAATTTAAATTAAATGTCTGTGAAAAAGTCTGGTTAATTTAGCAATCTTCATCTGAAATACTCAAAAGGTGCAAATGAACCGGCTAAGTGGTCAGGAGAAAACACACCTTGACACACTCAAGTCTGATTACTTCCCAGCAGGACACAAGCTCTGTGGAGGTCTTTACGCTTTGCACCGAGATTCATTATTTGCTTGAGATGGCGCAGATTTAAATGCAAAGATTGCCCAACACACGCCTGTGTCGTGCAGACCTGTTGTGCAGCTCCTGAAGTGCAAATGAACCCACAGAAAGATGTTTAGAAGCTCACAAGAGCCATGTTAGCAATTTTGAGGTTACATGGCAGACATTGCATCTTATAAATTTTAATTTACTGATTTTGATTTAGGGCATGGAAACTATTGGAGGCCGATTTCCAGCTGCTGCAGTTTAGTTCCCTTTACTGAAATCCCAGAAGCATGACATTATATAGCACTGACCAGTGCTATATAATGCAGATAACAAGGCCTCGATTTTTTTGCAGGATGTCAGTTCATGATGCATTATATTGTAATATGTGGCTTTATATAAAGGTCTTGTACTTGAAGATGGCAGAGAATTGATGAAACAAAGACAAAGTGATTTTCGAACATTAAAAAGTTTAATAAAACCAGAACATAGGGGGTCAATTGAGCACTTTTGTTACATGTTTAATTCAAAACAAATGAGCCTTATGGGACGGGAGAAGCAAGAAATATATGAGCAACTTACAGTCTTACAAAAAAAGAAAAAAAAGAAATCCATCTATCAAAAAAAAAAATACCATCACGGCCTGGTGTTTTTGGATCAATAACCTCCCAACAGCGACCTCACTTAAAACCCTGAGTTCAAGAAGCGACAGAACAAAAGACTTGGTTTGTTAGACAAACTCAAATGAACGTTGAGAAGCAATGACTTTTACAAAATAAAAACTTAAAACAATTCTTTGTAAATAAAGTCCATACAAATGGAATAGGAGGACAGATGGAGGAGAGGGTCCAGGTGGGGGGCAGATGGGCACCGGTGGAAAAGTCTCATTCATTCGGGTGATAGACGCTGCTTTCAGTCGACTCACCCCCCCCACCCTACATGTGTGTGTGTCCAAGTTCATGGTATTCGGGTTTACATCTTGAACTGACTTTAATAGCCGCCGCCGCCGAATCCACCCCCGCGGCCGTACCCGCCCGCGCCGCCTCCCCTCCCCTGGGTGTACGGAGCCGACCGGCTGCCGCCGCCGTAGCTGCCGAAGTTGCCCTTCATGGCGCCGTAGTTGGAGTGCTGCTGCCCGTAGCCCTCGCTAAAGTCCCCGTTGCTGTACCCGCCACCCATCTGGTTGTCGTAGTCTTCGTAGCCGCCGCCGTATCCCCCGTAGCCGCCGCCGCCGCCGTTGTTGTAGCCGTACCCACCGCCATAGCCGCCGCCGCCGTATCCACCTCCGTATCCGCCTCCACCTCCGTAGCCGCCGCGGCCGCCGCCGTAGCCCTGCATCCCCCGGCCGCGACCCCGGGAGTTGCGCGGCCCCGTGGACATCTCCTGCTTGGTCATGGCCTTCTTCACCTCCACCTTGTTGCCGTTGATGGTGTGGAACTTGGTGAGCACCGCCTTGGTGGCGGAGTCGTTGTCCTCGAAGTAGACAAAGCCGAAGCCGCGCTTCTTGCCGGTCTGCTTGTCGGAGATGATCTCGGCCTTCTCCACCGTGCCGAACTGCATGAAGAACTGCGTCAGGTCGTCCTCCTCGATGTGGTCCTTGACGCCGCCGACGAAGATCTTCTTGACGTTGGCGAGGATGTCCGGGTTGTTGGCGTCCTCGCGGGCGATGGCGCGCTTCAGCTCCACGTTGTTGCCGTCCACGACATGTGGCTTCTCCGCCATTGCTGCGTCGGCCTCTTCGGGCGCGGAGTAGGTCAGGAAGCCGAAGCAGCGGGAGCGCCCGATCTGGGGATTCATCACCACCACGCAGTCGGTGAGCGTGCCGAACTTCTCGAAGTAGGCCCGCAGGCCCTGGTCCGTCGTCTCGACGTTGAGGCCGCCGACGAAGAGCTTGCAGAGTTTGGACGACATGATGGCGAGGATCTCAGGAGAGGATGGAAGTCCTAGACTGTCCCTCGTCTTCTTCAATGAACAACGAAGGGGCGGATCCGTTGACGCGCGCCGGGGTTCTTGTGTCGTGGCGGCCGCCCATTGGACCGCTTGAACGATAATCGCTCCCCGGATTGGCTGGACGCAACGTCATCGCCATGCTGCCTTCATGTGCGTCGGATATTTTGAACTCCAAAGCCGGCAATGAGTGAAAGAAAAATCACAATATTCGACTTCTAAAGACGGTTTAAAACATAAATTGTTCAAAGCACATCAACAAAGCCAAACATGACGAGTCACGTACATTTTGAACAACAAAGATGCTCAAAATACGTCAGAAACACCTCGAACAAGAACGACTTCAAACATCTATGCGTTTAGGCGCCATCTTTGACCGAAGTCTGCTTTAGCGCCACTATTGTTACGAGCATGTTTATTTACTTCAAAACTATCTTATTTAAAGAAATAAACGGGCAGAAGTTTGCAAAATCACCCGACGATTTATCACGTGTGACTATTTACACGTTAAACCGATGTGTTCTATACGATTTATAACGGAATGTTGTTCCACGATGAATTAAAACTACGTGTTTATACGTGTTTTAATGCGAATAGAAACCTTTATTAAATGATCAAACATGGCGTTTAGTTAATCCACTGCAGCAGCTGAGCAGCGACGATATTACAAAGCAACATTAAAGGCCGCATATGAACCATCTGTCCGATAATCGATACGTTTTTTCAACCAAAACCTCGACGTAAAAACACCTCAAAGTATCCAGAAAACAACGTCCTTTGCCCCAAAAGACACGGTGCTTTTTAAGCCTTTTTCAAATATACACCAGGTTCGAAAATGCACATTTAAAAACATGCACACGGGGGTAAATAAATAAATACATAAATAAGAAGGAATAAAGTTGCATAACAAGAGTAGTATTTGTGGAAAAATAATCATTTATTTAAAAATTCAGAGAGTCAACAACAGATCCTAAGTGTCGGATCAAACACTCTGTCAACACCACAGTCCTACAGAGGATAAGAAAAGTCAAAATTAAAATCCAACCATGTTTTTGTTTTTCACATAAACACTTTTCAAAATGGCCTCCAGGTCACACATACGTGTGAGAAAATCCACCACAAAACCGTTTGAAAACATAAGAGCAGAACTGCATTTCACTTCAAGACACCGTTAAACCAACTCTAAAGTCTGATTTTAAGATGCGTTAGTCGTGAAATAAATGAATTTACACCTCATTGTCTTTGGAGGTTTAGGGGGAGGGGAAGCGGCTGGTTTCAATGGGGGGGTTGGGCAGGGATTGAGAACGGCAGCCCCTGGACAGCATCAGCGTAGATTTGGAAGGTCACACAAAGGTAATCCCAATTAATCAACTAAAAAGATGATTTTCATTTACAGGATAAACCTGCCCCGGAAACCGGTTCGACCTTTTCAACACATGAGACGTCAATCGATCAAGACATGGAGAGATTTCCCTGCACACGAGAATCCATCGGATGAACCTTCATTCGTCTCACGAGCACTTTTGGTTGTTTTTGTTATAACTTGTGTATCTTATTTTAAAACGTCCTGAACAAATCATGTGTATGACTGAACCAGGCTGATGGTACTTAATCTATTTTAATCAATCTAATTTAAGACGGGAAAGATTAGACATTTTTAATTTAATTTAAAGTCATGTAATGCAATCTTCTTAAAAGCACATTTATACAATGATACTTAATGTATTTAAAAACAATCAAAATAGACTATCATATGTTTACATTTCAAAGTTAATATAACTGCTCTGCAACAAAAGGTAAACAGTAACATCTATGCTATAAAATGTCCCTTCCCAACAAACAACACTGTCTATGGTATTATCCGACCTTCTATCATTCAATGCCAAGTATCATGATTTAAAATACATTTGTTTTATAAACTGTTCTCTCTCCATCCTGGCCGGTCACAGCAGTAGATTCTGGATCAATGCCTGTTAAAAATAGGTTTTCCTCACTACTGCCACTCATCTCAGTGATTAAATAGTGTAATTTAAACTTTGACATATCTTAAGATAACTCTATGATCAGACACTTTTAATACAATTAAATTTAGCTTCATTTGTATTTGCAAGTTCTTAATTTTATTACGGAAGCTCTTGATGTTATTATGAAATACCATCTGTATTTAACAACCAATACTTTTTATTAATAAAGCTTTAAATGCTATGCATTTTTGTGCTGGACTTACTTACAGATGTTGTATCTGTACAGTTGTATCTGTACAAACTATTGAGTAATAATAGTTAAATGATTGTCGATAAAAGGATTGAATGATTGTCATCTCCATGAAAAGCATGCCACTGTTGCTCAGTGTGATCAGCTGGAGTATGTTTTCTCTTCTCTTATAAAGTAATATTTTAACTCTTTGAGATAACTATCACAATTTGACACTCTCGATAAAAAATAATTCTGCTCAACTCCTTTTACACAGCAGAAAAACAACACATTAAGAATGAAGATAGATATAGATTCATAAAGATAGAGATAGATAGATACTTTATTAATCCTGTTATTGCAGCTTATGTCCAGCAGCAATAACACATCCATAAATACATGTAAGAACAATCAATCAAATAAATACAATAAATACATACAAAACATATATTTAAAAAAACATAAATAATTACAAACAAAAAGTCAAAAGTGCATGTCAAGCCTAAGTGTTGTGACATCTTATGGCAGAACGAACCAAGAATGTCTTAAAGCGTTCCGTTCTGCAGTGCATGGAGAGGAGCATGTTGCGGCGGTTACAACTCCTCATTAAAACCTGGATTTGTTGTTGTTATTCGTAAACAAACAAAAATATTTACTACTTCTTCACTCAATGTTTTACAACTTTCTGGAGTCAAATGCTAGTGATACGTTTTCATGTGTAACACAATTATCAAATACTAATAAACTAATATAATATAATACATGAGTTTTGCTTTCACTGCAACATATGATAAATAAAAACATCCTTAAAACTCTAAAACTTTCGCATGGAAGTTCCTAGATCTATAATCAAATTTGATCTGTACTTAACAAAGAACATGTTTAATAAAGCTTCAACTGAATGATTCTCAAAATATGTATTTGGGTGGATCTGCAAAGATGTTATATCAAGCTTTTCCATAATCATCCAAAGCATAATCATCCAAAGCATTGAATTATCCTCGTCTACATTATGTGTGTGTTGGACATCAGCCACCAGAGAGTAGTACAATCTGGTTTCCTGGACACTGACCTTGACCCATTTTAAAGTTACTGGTTACCTAAATACTCTGACAAATAGTTTTGTTTGTACGCCATTAAATATTGACTAATTCACAATCCTGTTTATGTTGGAGATAAGTTTGTTCCGTAGAAAAGGTTCAGGCCGTCATTGATCAACTAGTATTAGTCCTTAAGTCCTGTCCTTTGTTACCAGGCTGTACAGAAAGAACATATTAAAATGATTTTTCTTTTATTAACTCAAAAAGGAACATGTAAACTGGTAAAAATAAACTTATTCTATATCATCTGTTACATTTTCTATCTGAAGGTCATTCCATTAATAGATGAACCTGCTCTGCGGTACAAAAATATTCAATGTTCGCCACCTTCATCCTCGCTACTGTGTCCCTTCTGAGAGATTTGCTTCCACTTATCACACCTCATCACGTGTCCAGCACAACCCCTTACGTAAGCATCTGACCGGCCTCACTTCCTCTTACAGTTACAGACGTATATCTTCTCAAGAACTAATCTATGAACAACTTCCAAGTCATTACATTTACACGTTCAATATTTGTCTGTTAACCTAAAGCAGACTATTCATCATACGTGTACATTTTAAGGTGAATATATCTGCAACAAAAGGAATACAGTAACATTTATATAAAATGTCCCCAAACAATAGTGTCTATGTTTTTATCCGATCTTTTATCATTCAATGTCAACTATCATTTAAAATATATTTATTTGGTAAACTGTTCTCTCTCCATCATGGCCGGTCACAGCAGAAGATAGATTCTGGATCAATGCCTGTTAAAAATAGGTTTTCCTCACTGCGGTCACTCATCTCAGTCATTAAATAGCGTTGTTTAAACTTTGACATATCTTAAGATAACTCTATGATCGACACTTTTAATAGAATTTAATTTAGCTTCATTTGTATTTGCATGGAAGTTCCTTATTTTATTACGGAAGCTCTTTTTTGTTCTGCACTTACAATGACAAGTTAACAGAGATTGGATCAAACCAATTTGCTTATTATAGTAATAGTTAATAGTTAAATGATTGTCATCTCCATGAAAAACATGACACTGTTGCTCATTGTGATCAGCTGGAGTATGATTTCTCTTCTCTTATAAAGTATTAAAGTGTCTCGAGACTAACTATTGCAATTTGACACTTTCGATTTTTCTACTTTTACAAAGGAGAAAAACAACGCATTAAGAATGAAGAGATAAATGGACTAATACATTTGTATAGTATAACTAACACACCATAGATCAATGACAATACTAGTATAGAACTAGTTTTGTCATCTGTAAATCATCTCAGGTCTAGGTTTGGCTATTATTTTTTTGCCTTTAAATGTTAATTTAGTGCAGCAACTTACTTAGTGTCTGGTAACACATCCTTTTAATAATGCAGAGCGAGTGTCAAATTCAAAGTTTATGCTTGAGATGGTTTCCTCAAAGTAATTGTTCTTTGAAGGTAAATGTACTGTATTGTTGACTTACTTTTTGTCAGGAAATGCATCATTATAAGGTACACTCGAGGTTGGGAGCTGTGTGGCTGAAATAATATTAACATGATCCAAAATAATTTACAGAAAAATAACTTAATTTCATTATACAATGGAAAGATTTAAGGAAATACATTTGATTAAGGACATAGATATGATACATGTGGCCCCTATAGAAACTTAGTCACAATTAGAAAGTTCCATAAAAACAAAGTTTGCCTGCAAAATTATCAAAGATATATTGTGATTGAGCTGATGTAGAGAATCAATTAACTTCATGACGAACTCGAGTACTTTTTCCCCCTTTTATGAATACACAAGCATATCAAGAACGATGTCTTATACAAGGCAGAGTTGCTGGTTCCAGTTACAGCGATCCCTCAGTATCCTGCTGTAATTACACCCTTGTGCTCCATATAACAGCTGTCGGACGAATAAAGGTTCATTACGGACGCAACACAATCTTCTGTCCTCCAAGAGCAGTAACCCCATCCATGTCTTGTCCACGGCGACTTTAAACAACTTGTGGCCCGGCGGCAAAAGGAGAAACCCAGTTCTGCTCAAGCTGTCACTTATGGACGGGGCTCGGTGGGTTGATCCACCCGCACAATGAAGACTCACTACAGACAATAAAATACATACAATAGATATCATAAATCAGTTTATTAAAAAAACATAAAGACAAACCCGTCACAGTAGGTGATCCGTAAATACATGTGTATTTAAACACACAATACCTGGAAGTTAGGAGGCGTCTACTTTGGAGCGGCGTTACAGACTTATGACCTACATTTATGCAAGACCATATAAACTTACCAAAGTCTGCTTATCCTCTTCGTAAATATCCCCATAGCAACTACGAAATAATTACAACACAAAGATAATAGACATGTTTTTTATTGTACTTGTGCAAAGGAGTAATAATTTGTGAGCCTTCATTGTGTTCTTTAACCCCCTGTGGTCCATGAGCAACAGCCTAGGAAGTTGATAGTCTTGAAGTCTAAAAAACCTTGATCCTTTAAAACCCAGATTGATAACCCACTGGGGAATCCTGTGCGAAAACATCACCTTTGGGGGGGGCACGGCCTCAAGGGTCCCCCATCAACGAGCAGGCACACCCCCGTCACACGGTCAGGGTGAAATCCCCCCTCAAGTCCAGGTTAGCAACCTGGAGGAGACGAGAGAGAATTAGTGAGACATGGAAAAACCCAGGACAAATCAAGAGACTCCATGTGACTTCATACAGAATGGCGGGGTCTCCTTCCACCGTCTTAAGTTGTTTTTTTTTAAAGGGAAGGGGGGCCACGTCCTCGTGAGACGCTCGTCAAAAGCTACGATTACGACCAGATAGTCCAGGAGAATGGGTGACCAACACAGAGTAAAGACAGGTTGATTACATACCTAGTTTGCTGGATGTGGATATCCTAAAGAGATATTTCAGACGGCCTATCACAACCGACCCCTGATGTCGGGGTCCTGACGTAGTAGCCTACAAACAAACTGCTACGGCTATTTTGGCCTGGATAGCCTACTGGAATACATGTAACACCTAAATGTAAGAATAAAAGATAAATGACAACAACCCTTAAGGTTACATAAAGAGAAATAAATGTTAGGAAAAAAGAAACAGTTAAAGAAACACAACCCTACAGAGCCTACATGCATTGGCTGTGGGTTTTAATCTGAAACCATTGCACCCACCTTGTAAGTAAGTAACTGGGATAGAAGCCTATAAAGTCGACCTGTGGATAAACCTGGTTAAATAAGTAAAATAACTAAGCTAATTTTTATAATATTTTATTTAAAAAAAAAATGAACATACAGTTGCATACCAGAGCGTTTTTAGACAGTAAATTTGATCTGCAAAGACATTGAATTACACAATATACATAAAATTAAGGAAACTAAGACTGCATGAGGGAGGAAAGGGGACAAAGAAACTGGATCCTGTGTGGTTTGGATTTTTAAGTACAAAATAGATGTAACAACAGGCTAATTGTTCATACATAAAAATATCACAAATAGCTGCTTGAGAAAACAAAATGTCTAAATAGAGGGAGGAGGGGCCAAAGGTCAAAGAGCCAACGTAAATAAAAATAAAAAAAAATCCTCTACATCTGTGTATAAAAATGAGTTTATGAAGTAAATCGAGTCCTAGTCGAAATCAGGTTTTTTCTGGGAAGTGACCTTCCTACCTGTTTGGGTTTTGTCGTGAGGGGGGTTTCTGTGTCTTAGCCATGGGTGGGATTCACGGCAGATGTTCCCCCCCTTTAGGGAATTTGTCGTCCCGGATGAGGGGGGTGGTAGGAGTAGTAGTGGTGGTTGTGGGGGGTCGCTTTCCATTCTTGCAGTCTCGCCCCCTTTAGTAACCCCCACCGTAGCCCCCCCTGGGGTATCCGCCGCCTCCCCCTCTGGCGTAGGGGGCCCCGCCGCCACCGCCGCTCCTCTGGCCTCCGAAGGGCCCCCCCTTCATGGGCCCGTAGCCGGACGAGTGCTGGCCGTAGCCGCCGCCGAAGTCGTTGTAGCCGTTGCCGCCATTGTAGCCGCCGCCTCCCTGCTCGTATCCGCCGCCGAACTGGTTCCCGTATCCGCCCCCGTAGCCGCCGCCGCCTCCGTAGCCGCCTCCTCCGTTTCCGTAGCCGTAGTCTCGGCCGCCGCCGAAGCCGTTCTGGCCGCCGCGCATACCTCTCCCGCCTCGCCCGCCCCGCGGCATCATCCCGCCGCGGCCGGAAGCCTGCATCTCCTGGCGGGTGAGAGCCTTCTTCACCTCCACCTTGTGGCCGTTGATGGTATGGAACTTCACCACCACCGACTTGTCGGCGGCGTCGTGGTCCGTGAAGTAGACGAAGCCGAAGCCGCGCTTCTTGCCGCTGTCCTTCTCCGTGATCACCTCGGCCTTCTCGATCTCGCCGTACTGCGAGAAGTGGTTGATGAGGTGGTCCTCCTCGATGTCGTCCTTCAGGCCGCCGACGAACACCTTCTTGACTTTGGCGAGGGCCTCGGGTTTGTTGGCGTCCTCGCGGGCCACGGCGCGCTTCAGCTCCACCGTGTGTCCGTCGACGTTGTGCGGCCTAGAGTTGATGGCGTAGTCGGCCTCCTCCGTCGTCGAGTAGGTGACGAAGCCGAAGCAGCGGGAGCGCTGGAGCTGCTTGTTCACCACCACCACGCAGTCGGTGAGCGTGCCGTACTGCTCGAAGTGCTTGCGGAGGCCGTCGTCGTCCGTGTCCACGTTCAGGCCGCCGACGAAGAGTTTGCAGAGCTGGTCCGACATTGTGTGTTGAGAGCGAGAAGCTGCTGCTGCTGCTGGAGCGAAAGGTGCAGGAGCTCAAAATGGTGGTATGGGCAAGTTTCGGGTCTTATTTATACTCCGCTGTCACGTGACAGCCCCCTCCCTTTTCCGACCCCGATGTTTTTCAAGCTACGTAACAGTGAAGCGAGAAGAAGGTACACGTCTCTGTTTATTTTCTCTTTGATCGATTACTAAAGGATTTTAAAGGTATGTCTTTATGATATACACACACGTAGCTTATTATAATTTTACAATTTATTATTGATTATAAGTAAGTAAGTATTTTTTATTTATATAGTGCTTTTCCAGACCAGGGTCACAAAGCGCTTAAACAATCCAAACAATATTCAATAAAGTATATACTTTAAAGATCAAGATAAAACTGATAACACAACAGGAGTTCTAGAAAATCAAGGAAAAGCCTATTATATCCATATTAATGTTCAACTTGAATGCGTAAAATAATAAATACATTAAATCTTGCTTTTTTAATTAATGGAGAGCTTTGAAGAAACTATGGTATACATATGATTGTATTGTTTTCTTGACATTTTATTTTAACACATATTTCTAGTTCTGACAAAATAACATTTTTATTTAATGCAGTTTTTTATTATTATTATTGTATCAATCTCTTTTTATTTCGTTCGTATTATTTCATTTGTATATTCCTTAATGCCATCACAACACATTCCTGGCCATGAAAGTTTTCTGATTTTTACAGTGATTTTTAAAAAATTTATATTATTGTTATTATTTAGATACCATCAACATAGTATATAAATAATAATTTAAAAAAAAGGAGTTCGGGTTTATTTACAATCAAGGCATTTCTATGGCCATTATCAGAATCAGAAACATTTATTGCCAGTGATGTAAACACAACATAGGGTTGTTTTTGTGGTCGTCGTACAGAACAGAAGAACGAAATAAGATCAAAATAAGAAGTAGAAAGACAGAACCAAGCAACAAGACCATCCTGCTGTGCCTATTATGATTTAGTTACAAATGTATTTAGATAGATGGATACACTTTAATGATCTCTCTGGAGGGATTTATCTCATTTATCAATTTAACGTGAGCTTTTGTCGCCACCATATTATATATAGAGTATATATATTCTGTGTTGGTGGGTTTTGCGCCGGAAATATTGTAGAATATAAATTTGACAATGTAAAAAAAATACTTATTCCATAGGCTGATAATTCTAATATTGAAAATATGTTTACAATTATACAAAAGGTGACATTATTTACAACAGAAAAATAAAGTAAAATGTAGGATATAAACAATAAGAAGGTCAAAGCATGTACAAATATATACTGCATTATGGGAAAATAAACTCATCAACTAATTTCTTTATTGAGTAGAAAGAAGTGATCAAAGCTGATAACATTCCCCCCTCCCCCCCCACACCGTTCACTTCTTCATTGTCATGTTCCTCCTCATCTGGCCTAGATTCACAGAATTACCATGTGTGTGAAACCTTCACAGGCCTGGAGCTCCGGAGAGAAGCCCACGAAGACGAGCGGCCTTTAAGAAATCTATAGTGGTTTCAGGTGAGAGACGACCACATTTACACGACAACGGTCGACACGTTTCTCTCCACACCTTCTTGCACGAAGGTCATGTAATCACAGCACTGTAGAAACTTTGAATTAAATCTATTTCAATTGAAAAGTTGTAATTTACAGAGCAAAACATGAATTAGAAAACTATATGTTGTATGATTATATGTATATAGATATCTTTATTTCAGACTCAGTGTTGCACTTGCATTTCTGTTAATTGTTCTTTATTATTTTATTTATTGCTTTTGGTTATTTAAAAATGGTTTGTTTTATCTGATGTGTGTCTGTTTAATTTAACCGTTTAATCAATTACAGTAACAAGGATTAAACCCTTTTTTTATACTCAACCATCTATTCTTGTTGCAAAAATATTCAGGACAAGTTTTAAATCCCTTAGTTTAATAAAGAACACTCCTGTAAGAGGACTACTGGGCCACCAGTGGGAACAAGCAAACCCACAATTACTAAATTGGGTCCCTCGGGTGTGGCTGGTTTTACTCTGACGACTCAATATTCTCAATTGCTTTTGCTGAAAGAGAATCTCCGTTGGAGGTTTTGAGGGGGGGTCGAACAGGAAAGAGGTTACTATCTGGTTTTGCATGAGAAAGAGTCTCCACACACACATCTTTTGGAAAACCAAATGACAACAATTCTGACCTGAAAGAATAAGTGATCGCTTTAAAACCAATTTAAATGTAAAGGGTCACTTACAGTTGTCACGTTCAAGACCCTAAATAAAGGCATAATAAGTTTAAAAAAAAATAGGACAACATTTGAGAATTCCCACACAGTCTTCTTTATTGTCTGGCACATTCTTGCAAAAATAGCTGTCAAGTTCAAAATAAATCGTCAATACTGAACTACAATCACTAAGAAATGAACAGCCTAGTCTTTTCACGAATGGAAGATGAGATCCTCACGCACGAAAAGGGAAGACGAGTTATCATATATGTACACACAGGCCGTGAAGAGTCCCGTTCAGAGCGACGCAGATCCTCGTAAAGTGTCAATTTGTTTTCCTTTTTCCTCCATCTTCTTCGTTCTTTATCGACAAAGTATTTGCACCCAATTTTCAAGCTGCAAGTCACATGACCACCGTACGACCAATCATGTACCCTGGAGTCATTGATCAGTGGTCGATCCAGCAGTCGTATATTTTTAAATATAATTCATGAAAGCAAGACCGAAATATGGTGTTTCTAACAATACCAACTGAGATTAATCCATTTAACGATTCATCTGCTAGACATTTTGCCCAAAAAATTCAATAGACCGAAACAATTTGGACTTCGGACTCCTCTATATTGATAAATACGTCAAATAACTCATAAATAATTATCACGTTATTAGCTGTACCACCATCAGACTTTTTAAAACACATTTGTTTGTTTCGAGATGACGCCAGAGCGACTGTTGACAAGTACGAGGAGTTGATGCGTGCAGGATGGTTTCAGGGAATACACTCTTCGAAGAGAAGGCCTGTAAGGATAATATCCAAAGTTCTGTGTGCTTGAAAAGGTTTCTGGACAAAGTCATGGTGCCAGTCTGCAGATCCAGTCGAGGAAAGTGTAGCACGTATAAACAAGAGTTTATCATGTATGTATTGAGTTAACTTAATATCAGCTGCAGTGTGGTTTAAAATAAACAGAAATTAAATATATTAAGGATATAGACAGTTTTAAAAAAACCTAATCTTGGGTCCAGTATTTATTTTTCAGTGGAATTAGGAGACAATTGTTAAGTTTTGTTATTGTTCAGAAACATTACTAAAGATATCAGGTGTTTTTCTTCTACTATTTAATTCTCAAACATTTCAAACTTTTCTTTCTTTTAATACCTCAAGAACAATTACTTTTACGTTTCCTTTTTCTTTTTTTGGGGGGGGGGGTCAGATTACTCAACAGGTAAAGAATATACTCTTTGAGAAGGTATTTGAAAGTAGGGAAATCATACAAAGCCCTTTTTTCAAAGTCCTACAATCAGTATTGCTTTTTATTTTGTACCTAAACACACCACGAAAAGCGGAGTCGCTCGTAACCATCAGAACTATCTTACAGTCGTCATGATATCCACTGTTGAATAACAGCACATGGAATGACAAATATTAAAGTTTAAAAGGAGCATCAGATTTTCTCAATGCGATTCAATTCTTTCATCGATAAAAGTTAACGTGGCGGGAGATTATATTAAATGATTTTAACGTTTGACAGGTGTTAGAAAATTGTGTTTCCAGTCAAATCATAAACCAATTGAAGAAGCCAGAACGAAAAGAACAAACTGTCACTGTGGTCCTGAACCTGCAGCTGTGGTCACCCCGGGTGTGTGGTATTAGTTTGAACTGGTATTTTTTTGTTTTTTAGGGGAGGCAGAGGGGTCACAGCTCCACACGGGGGCCCGGAGTCAGTCGGGCCAGGTCACAACAAACTAGGAAGGTGTTACTGCTCAGGTGTGGCTGCTGAGCGAATCACATTATATAGACCTTCTCAGCCTGGGAGAAGCTGAAGACTTCTTTGGTTCTGGGGCATATCACCTTGTCGTCCTGGCGGATGGACAGCAGGGACTGGAAGAGAGTCGCCACATTAACCCAAATCAACTTCGACAGAGGTTTGTTTGTGGCGCAGGAACTCACGTTGTAGCCGTACACGTATCCGTTAGGCAGCATCATCGGAGGGTTGTTCTCGTTCATGACCTCGCCGGAGATCTTGCACACTAGTCTGGAGTTGGCGCAGTGGGCCATGGGCAGTGGCTGGGCCAACTTGTTCAGGGATTTACTGCAGACGGGGCAGTCGGGGTTCTTGGAGGTTCCGTCCTCCTTGTAGCACTGACTGTAGAGACCACGAGTCAAGGAAGAAGAGGTTTTATGACGAGGGGGGACAACAAATGTTGAAAAATCTTATCATATTTTAAAATTCTATAAAACAAATACTTCATTAACAAAATAAAATACTATATATATATATATATATATATATATATATATATATATATATATATATATATATATATATACACGATAACTTATTCTAGTATAAGATGTGTCAATTAATCACAAGTATAGATTTAGAAATTATTGTTTGGCAGCTTTTACTGTATCTTGGCTTCTGGAGCTTGGGGAGCAAGGGCTCCATCTAGTGGAAGAAATAGGCACATTTTACTTTTACATTGAAGGGGAAAAGGCTTTTTAGCATAGAATGGTCAATTATTTTTAACTGTCATTGTAAACATGTCTTTAAGGTAATGATACATATTTTACATATCAAATAAACCAGGAAAATTAGTCTGTCTATATATATATATATATATATATAAAGTCAATAATTTTCTATATACTATGACATTCTGTCCAAAACATAAATAATAAAAAATGACACTAACAACTAAATGTAAATTTGAATCTAATGAGATTGATTGAGTTTTTCTTCCTCGTAAAATGATCAAGTTTGTTAAGTTATAATTGCATTCTGCTGTGACCAAGTCAACTTGACTGTGCCGAGTCAAACATGGGAGGATACGGTGTCTTGATGGCAGACAGACCAGCCTGCAGTGTGATGGTGAAAACTGAGTTGTTCCCCAGCTGGTGAAGTCTGTAGTTGTCGTAACGGAATTGCTGGATCAGCATCTTCCAGCGGGCTGGATCCAAAAGGTCCTGGTGGAACAAACGAGAAAATGACGAACAGGAATAACTTTCACTGTGAAGTCAAAGAGCTTGGTTAAGTTCATATATCAAAATCCTTTTGAATATACTCAGTTTGAACATACAAGTCTGTGTTTCACTCACTAGTTTACAGGTTTATTTTTGAGGAAACTTAACTGAAACAATTGTCTTTAGGTCAAGAATCACAGGCTAATGTAACTTTAGAAAAACTACCATCTTCTTTTCAAACCTTCAGGACAGTAATCATCAATAGAACAGAAATTATTATTTTTCTTTGTGGTAGGTTGGGGTTCACTGCCTTATAACAATATCTATTTTAGTAATGGCTTGTCATCACAAAGTCAAACCAATAACTCGGATAAAATAGTTAAGTTGCATAAAGACACACTATATCTGTGAGAAAAAAGAAGTGTTTTAAAGCAGCACAACGCAATGCCTCAATATCGTGAAATCTTTGTTGAAACAAACCACAAGCATTTGTTGACATAGAAAAGAAGGTTGTGTTAGTTTATTTGTTACCTGGTAATTTCAGAAAGTCTCACAGTACTATAGTCATTTGACAACTCGGTCTGTTGTTAAGCCATGTAGACACTCAAAGACTACGGGCAATAAAAATCATAGCTAGAGAGTTCTACTGTCAGAATCATGTTAAACATTTAATAACAGAAAATATGCAAAGAAAACATTTAAAAAAAAATCTATGCAAGGTCAAAATCAACCACGACTGTCTTATTTGTTATCACTGCATTCATTCATTCATTCATTCATTGTCAACAGCTTTATCCCGGGGTTCGGGTCGCGGGGAGACTGGAGACTAGCACAGTATCATAGGGGACACCCTGGACAGGATGCCAGTCTGTTGCAGGGCACACAAAGACAACCATTCACACACACACTCTCATACCTACGGAAAATTTCCCAAAGTTCTCAATCAATCTCTGTATGTTTTTGGACTGTGGGAGGAAACATGAGTATCACTGCATAACATTTAATACAATTCAAAACCACTCCTGAGCAAAGATAATTATCCAATAATTTAACATGTGAATCGCTCTTACCCTGTAAGGACTGATGTGTGTGTCTGATGGGAAAGCCAGCATCCCCATCACCTGTCGGACCTCGTCCAACTGCCCCCCCTCGGCCTGGCTGAAGTGTTTCCGTGCGTGTCTGTGGTGCACAATTAGAGAGCCGAGAACAGCGTTAGATTGATTCGGTAAAGAGCCGGGATTAGACGATCAGCACTGGGGACTTCTGGTCCGTTACCTCACAGCGTCCATTCGCTTGTTCTGTCGTATCAGCTCAATGAACTCCTGGATTCTAAGGCTGAACTCAAGGCAGCTCTGAAAAACAAATTAAATGTAGAAGCTGCTTAGACTGTGAAAAGCTTCATGAAGGCCTGCACTGAAGCTTTTTTTTTATGGTGTTGGGATCATTGATCAAATGTGATAATGTTTATATTCATACACGCTGACGAATATAAAGAACTTTAAGTTATTAATAATTCAAAATAAATTAACAATGTACACGTGGATAAGGTCCACTAGAATAAAAACTTTTTCATGCTCCTCTTTGACACATGTGAATGATGCATTCATTCAATGACGTAAGGATTGCTATGGAGCGTTCAAGAGCGTAGGATATATCAATACACAGAACAAGCAGGGACCATCTAAAAATTGCCATTTTGTTTTATTGTTGGTATTCAATGGGGTTGTGTGATCAACAATAACAAATGGTGAATTTTGTTTGTGGTCAAGTTGGTAGGAAATTAAGAAATTTGGCAAAAATAGGCCTGTTGAGACTCCCTAAAAAACAAACAAAAAAACATGGTATCCATTGGTATCGGCCACAAAGATGACCTTAATTCTATGTAGAAATATTAGCTGTAAATTAAAGAATAAAAAAAAACGAAGTTAACAGTCAAACATTGCTACCTTCATCTTGCGGAGGCGTGACTTGTTGTCATGACACCAGGCGAGACAAGTAGCCGTTTCCTGCCTCTCCAGAGACTCTTCCACCTCCTTAGCTGTGAGAAACATCTCAATATTCACCAGATCCTGCAATAAATAACAGGTTGAAGTTAGACCTAGTCACAAACATATCTCTACTCAACTGGAAACTTGTGAATTCTCAACAGAATATATCGAAACACAACCCAATGGTTGTTTGAATATGATCAAGAATCACCTCAATACCGCTCTGTCTGGCCAGTTTGACGGCCGTGTTGTAGTAGCCGCAGCGCAGCAGGTGCTCCACCATCATGCGGTCCATGCGCTTCTTCTTCCACAGATTGACGGAGGCAGGCTGGTCACTGCTGTGCTCTTTCAAGTGCTCGATGCGTCGCTTGCATAGTTTGGCACTCTCGTCTTCAGCTTGGATGGATTCAGCAGCCTGAAGGACGATAAGGAAGACAGGAGAAGTTTTTATACCGAGTCTTAATTAGCAACAATGATATGGACTTCATTTGTTGATTTAGTAAACTATTTGTCGTTTTATTTTCGTTTTAAAATTGCAGCTGCACTTTCAGCTGAACTCTCCGTTTCGCTGTTAACACTTACATTACACAGCTGTGTCTGTCAGGGTCTGCCTTGACATCGCTCAAAGTTATACAACACAAAACAGTACAATAGTGAGCAAGCCACGGAGCTCCAGAGTGAGGAAGCATTTCACTGAGGTGAAGGAAAAGAGTGCAGCAGAATAATGTTGCACGGACACCAGAAGTAAAAACGTTTGAGCCGATGCAACTTTAAGGAAAAATGTATAAGTAGTAACCTATTTGTCTGGTTAGCCACTAACATCAACTCTTGATGCGATGACTTCATTACCCTTTACACACTTTTGCTGCATTGATATTATTGGAATGAAGATAAAAATAAATTGTGTAGTGGATATAGATTATAGGTGTAGTGATATGTGGAGTCGTCCCGTTAGCACAGGTCATCACACCAACATCCTCCTGTGTTTTATTTACCAACATTACAAATATAATATGGATGTTGTGTTTGTATGAAATTAAATGTTTATGAAATGAAACGTTTCTTCTACAACTGTTTATGCTTGACGGCCACTGCAATTTATATCCTAATTCTTTATATTCTTTTACCATTTAAGGTACAACTGAACTCCAAATCCAACTCTCCATTTTGAAGTTATTGCATAATAAAGTTTTCCCCGTCTGAAATCTCGGATTGAGAGCGAAGCCCATTATAACATTATAACGTTTTTTGCTCCAGCTGTAACCAGAGACGGTTTTACACTTTGTTTTCATCTTCAGAACAAATTGAAAACTCCATTTCATAGTAATAATTTTGTTTACTTTAATTATTTTCCTTGTTTTTTCATTTAAAAAAACGATGATTTTATAAAATATTCTCCATGCTGGATTAAAAAGCTAAGAATTATGCTAAAATTGTATTATCCAGTTATTTGCCTAATCAAAAAAACAATAGGCAACAAATCCACATTATCAACAGAAGTACCCTTAGAAGTATTTCGTAAGATCAACAGTGTCTTCGATGGGTTACAGTTCCTGCCAACGCTCCTCACTGAGTAAGTGTGCAGGTGTATCTTCTCACCTTTCTTTTGAGGGCACTGAGTTTTTCCACCACTCCGTCCAGCAGGGACACAACAGAGTCCACAACTGGGAAGCTGCTGAGCGTCTTCTCCAGCTCTGCGACCACCATGGTCACATGACTGGTCTCTCGGTCAATGTTCTTCTGTGCAGCCCTGAAACGTTTGTTCAGGGTCTCATAGGGAACCTGGAAGATTAAATAAAAGAATACATTTTATTTCTTGTGCTCTTTACATCAGTTGATCTGAAAAGGACAAGGACGATAAAAATCTAAACACAGGATATTTGTGAAACCAAAGAATACCATTTGAAGACATTTCTCTAGTCCTTTTAAAAACATTAAATACATTTTGATGCCCTCAAAGTTTCAGGGTGGTTGTTCCTAATATTTGGTGTAGCAGCACAGAAGGCCTTATCTACCATGATTCAATTAAATTGTGTAAAAAGGAACTGAAAAATGTGAAGCCGTCACTGACATCCAAATAGACTTCCTGTCATGCATTAGAAAAAAAAAAAGATTCTAGAAATATATTATGTGGTCTGTATTGCCATCTGCAAGTCATAGACAGCATCCTTCTGACTCAATGCAGAGTCCAACATGACAGAGCAATGTGAACATCATTATGGACCTTCTGCCATGAAGCAGTTTCTGTGGTCTTGTTGATAATAAGAGTTTTAAAATGCAAACCATTAATTACAGAAAAATATTTAAAGCAAATGTTAAATATCAGATGCTGCTGATTTAAATATAGATTTGGATGAGCACAATCTTCAATGATCACAACAGAAAAGCATAACTATGAATCTTCATTGTTACTCGCATTATTCTTTCATTCTTTTATTCTGTACCGACGACACTGCATGGTGGCAACTATGCTGCATTTAAAATAAAAGTCTAATTCTGATTCATCCAGTTTATCTTAATCTCTGTAAAGAATGTTTAATATGTAAAAATACATCTATATTTGCATAAATAAATGATTTTAATGCAAATATTTCTCATAAAATGACAACCTTTAATACATTCATTTTTACTTTCATCAAACCTACTTTGTATGTCAAATTATAGTTCTGTTGGTTAGTATTATCCTTATATTACCATTTTAAGAAGAGGCCTTATATTGCTTGTTTTCAATTCGATTTTCCCCAATTTAATTTAAAACATAACTCTAGGGGTACATCCAGTGCACTTCCATTATATAAAATAATCACGTTACATGTTTTTGACTCAAACATGTCATATTTGATACAAATATCACCTTATCAAAATAAAGATTAATCAGAAAACAACCCACAAACTCTATATTGTAATATTTACTTAAATATGCACCGTTAGTCTGGTTAGACGACAATCAACATCAGCCATTATGATTGTCTAAATCCAATGATTTTTTCTTCCATTTACCATTCAGCATTGCTGGTTGTATTTCAAGTGCATTCCTAAAATGACTCCCACTAACTGCGGAACCCCCCCATTTGATGCCTCTTTCAGCAGGAAGATCTGTCTTAAAATGGTGCCCATCACGCTCCTTGCTGCTGCAGCATCCATCCCTACATTAATGAATTGAATCACGTTTGACACCGTCTCACACACACACACACACACACCCATGTTAGCCACCACGACCACATGGACGAGCAGGTCTCGCCACATCTGAGGCCGATATAACCGTGATGTCGCAGTATGTTTATTAAATTCTCTCGCTGGCCATTTTGACGTTAAGCCCACAGAAAAAAAAAACGACGAATTATCTGTCATACATGTGGAAGCATCGCGACGTCACTCCTTTACATACACGATTAAAAAAAAGCGAGCATCTGTTGGGGACTTTAAAAATGTCTCCTGTCTATGAATATCACAGCTACAGGACGGCTAGCCAGCTGCTAACATCGTCGCCATGTCGCATGTGTTTAAATATGACAGACGGATGAAGACATGGAACAAAAGCTTCTAATGTTTATTTTATTTTATCGAAAACACATCAACGTTTATTTCGCATCAACACATGTGAAGCTTATCGGTTGTTAGCATCGCTATATCAGTGAAAATCATGGGATGGGAGACAAAACCACTCAAATATACGATCAATATAAAACATTTTAACTGTAAAATACGTTCACGGCGCGATCAGAAAATGTTTAAACGCGAATCATACGTTTGATAAATAAAATTAATTTACTCAACTGATTCTCTTAAAGCAGCGAGCAATATTTAATATAAATAAACGTACAAAAGGAACACACGTGTAGGACAACCTTCCCTATATTAGGATTACACACGATCACTGCTATTTTCTAATAAAAATACCATTTAAAGGACGTTAGCTAGATAGCAACGCTAAGTCTGCTAACGTTAGCCTCCCTGCCAACCTCGCTTATCTTCCTCCTGAAATACTAACAAGTCTTTATTATGCGATTGGAAAAGAAAAATGTAGCTTCCGGGAAAAGCAGAGGGATTCGTGGCATCTCGCCGAGGTGTCGTTGTTTTGGTTTACCTTCAACGTGGGGTATTCTTGTACTTTAAGAGCCATGGATAGTTGAGATGCTGTCTCTTGCACCGCCATCTTGGTTTTGTGGCATCTCTCTGGTTGTTTGTGTTTTTTCCCCCAGATCCAGTCAGCGCAGGCACGTTGCCGCCCCCTGCTGGCACGGTGTAGTTAGAGTGATAAAAACGTCATTCCTTCAACCAACAGAAAATGCGTTAATAAATTAATATTTATAAATATTTATTTTAGGTTTCATGATACAAATGACCATGGTGCTATAGGAAACACAAAATAAATGTTCCTTTTTTATTTTACAAAAAGTTCGATTTGGCACAAGGAAAAACCATGAACCTTGAATTAAGTAAGTCATATTTATTTGTATAGCGCTTTTCCAGAACAGGGTCACAAAGCGCTTAAACAATCAAAATAATATTCAATAAAGTATATACTTTAAAGGGCAAGATAAAACTGATAACACGACAGGAGTTCCAGAAAATCAAGGAAAAGCCTGAACAAATAAAAACGTCTTAAAATGTTTCTTAAAGGAGTCAGTAGATCCATCAAGCGCAAAAAAAATAACAATACAACATAACAAACTACTAATTTTACAGCTTGATGGCAATCAATCATATCAATCATATTTTTTTGTGGATTAAGTATATTTTACCTTAAAGCAAAATAAAACATTTTTGGTGGTGTATAAGTACAGTACTAAGGATAATTAGTTGTACTTTTACAAAAATGTTTTGTACCTAAACAATACAATGAATTATCTAGTAATTAATCATAACAATAAAGATTAAATATCACCAATAATAAAACTAAACTGGCCTTTTTTTTATTTTGCAGTGACTGATCCAGTGTAAATCTATGGCATAATTTATATTTCTTAATCATGCAGTTATTTTCAATGTGTGAAAAAGCAATTTTAACACAGTGTTAAATTTGAAGGAAAACCATCATCACATCTTATGCTTATTACAACACTTTCCTGTGCTGGAGTGACTCTGGAGTCAACATATTGTCTTTGGTTTTCCTCCAAGTCGGCAGCCTAACCCGTCATGGCCGACGCTTGCCCCGCCTTGTTCAGTTTTGGATCAGACTAGACGAGTGGACCGAGAGAGAAAGAGAGAAAGGTGAGGATCGGTGAGTGATGTATCTTCACACACACGTTGTTTGATGCTATCTTATGTGTTTTTTTTGTGTAAATGTTTAACAGAATCTTCTGTGATCAACCTCCGTTTATGTCCGTAGTTCAGCTCCTGAGTAGAGATTAAGTCCTCGGCCAAAACAAATAAACCCAGCTGTACACAGTGAGGGCTTGTTGCAGGTGTCCTAAGAAAACACTCTTCTGCCCTTGTGTAAAGAAACTTAACAAGTTATTTGGACATGAAGACGTTGCGAAATAAAGTTACAACTAAACATGTTGACGAGATCTCAAACTTAGAATGAGGCATTCTTATAGTTGGACACCTTCGTAGAGTTAAAACATAAGTTTAAACGATGTATCTTCTTATAAATATTGAATTAAAAAAACTTATTTTTCTTACAGTAAACATTTTGTGTGCTTCAATGTGATTAGATTGTTGTGGTGTGTAGTTCCATCAAGATTTGGTAAGGTTTTGAAGGCAACTTCATATGTGTATGGCTTTCCCCCACTGTTTAAAATAATAATAATAATAATAATGAAATAAAGGTCTCTGGGTTGGAGCAGAAAAAGAAACTGTCCTGTAACTTTATTGACATTTTTAAATCTAAAAATAAATTGTGTGGAGTCAATAAAAATTAAGAACAACTAAACTAAAGGTAACTTAACGTATTTATCCAACCATGTAATGTAAAATAAATGTTTTTTAATGTACCTGTTTAAATGTCACACAAGTTTTTATGAAAAGATTTCAATGAAAAGAGCTCAGAGTCTTTTCGTGTGTTGATTGTTATTATAAAATAGCTTTTTCAAAATCAGTTTTTTGTATATCTACGAAAATATTTGAAAATAATTAAGATAATATAACCTTTAGAATAAAATTGATATTCACCGCTATGGACAAATATGTATTTTATTGGGGCGGTAACAGACGGCGAAATAATTTTGACCCTTTGTCTGATTGACTTTGTAACCTTTGCTATAGCCACGATGAAGGTCATTTATTTGATTCCATTTTAAACTGTTTTACTAAGTCAAGTTTTTATTCTTTTTGTTAGTGGTGGCTCATCAAAGCCAGACAAGAGAAAGACAAAACCTTCTAATCTTCCTAAATCCACATGAAACTACACAACATTTACTAACCAATCCTGAGAATCCATTCACAACTCTCAGTTACAAACAATCATAATTATGCTCTATACTGTCAACTTGAAATTATTACCCTTAGTGCCCAGTCACAGTTCATTTGGCCCCTGTCATCCAATATGGTCCCTCAGAAAAATCTCTTGAGACGGATAATGTAATTGACGCCCATGATTTCATACCTGTGTTATGTACATGCAGAAGTGATCATCAATCCATCCATTTGTCCATCCATCCAAAAAAAAGAAAGAAAAAAAATCAGAATTTAATCTAAACATGAACCTTGTGCTGTTTGATATCCTGCATCTATTTCCGCAGCAAGTCACCTTCTGTGAAACACAGAATGTTTCTCTTCACATGCTGATATCCGATACTTCCTTTGCTCCCGCTAACAGTATCCATAAATCAAATTCTGTCTGCAGGTCGTCATACGTCTGCGAGGGTTTTAGTAACATGTTTTGCAGAAGTGCAATATTGCAGAGGCACATGTTAGCGAGCCATGTTTGCGCCATCGTTCTGTTTCAAACCGCATCTCTTGTGTGTTTATTTTTGCTCGCAGCTCCTTGTGTGCATTGCTTTTCCCCCTATTTTTTTTTTTCGCAAGCATATTTGTCAGCGAGCGTCCTTGTCATCCCGTGCATGTGCGGCTACTGATAGCTCCAGGTCTATCAGGCTGTCGGTCCTGATAAGGCCAACACTCGCGCAGGGCAGCAGTTGTCGGTGCGGCTGCTCGTCTTGCCTGTGCTGGGGAAGGAGACGCACCATTAGACATGCTGCAGTGACTACTGAGGAGGAGGAGGAGGAGGCAGATGTGGAAGAGGAGGTGGGGGGGAGAAAACTGATGCTGTGATAGAGGGAGAGACAAAGTGAGACCAGCTGAAGATGAAAAGCAACAGCAGCTTCGGTCTGGAAGAGAGAGAGAGGAAAAGGTGGGAGGACTGATAAGAGAAGAAATGGGTGCGAACAGGAACGTGTCAGACGGACACAATTTATGGCTCAATAAATTCCTCCGTTTCAAGCATTAGAGGCAGGAGTTTCTACTCGTGGTTGGATACGAGAAAATAATTAAATGTGGACTAGATAATCGTTTTAAATGAAGGAATTAGACCCTCTTTTTTGGTCAAAATGTTCCCTAAAGCAGCACAGCATCGACGAAGAAGGAGGAGGAGGACAAATGATGTGTTGATTTAAGTGTCTTAAATAGATCTTTGGACCTCTATTGTATCATCAGTATGTGTCTGTTTGTACAAAACTCTCTTTTCATTGAAATATTTACAAAAGAAAATGTTCTTAAGCCCCACGCACTGAAAATACATTATTTTTCTGGAGCTTAAATCTTTTTTTATTACAATAACCACACCCACTCTGCTGCGATTGTTCAAGCATCCAGATTTGTCACTTTGCATCATCAATCCAGGAAGTCTCCACCTCCAAGGGACTCGTTGTTTTAACAAAGCGGGTCGTGATTACAGCTGGAGGAGGAGGGAAGCCCATTTTTATGTCATAATGGACTCCTCTCTTTTGGTTTAAGATAAGAAGACAATTAAATGTGGACTAGATAATCGTTTTTAAATGAAGGAGTTAGACCCTCTTTTTTTGGTCAAAATGTTCCCTAAAGCTGCACAGCATCGACGAAGAAGGAGGAGGAGGACAAAATGACGGTTGAGTTTGATTGACATGTCATTTAAATAAGAGACGTTAAAAAAAGTCCAGGTGGAAAAATAGTGATTTATTACAGTTTTCCAAGCGTGGTATTCAGTTGGTTAGGTGATATGAGGGGGTGTTGAGAACCTTTTGGATATCGGCCCACAAGCTGCCGGTGACATTTACCGCCATTGAGAAGGTGATGTAACCGTTACTGCTGTTAAATGAGGTTAGACCGTGGCGGGAGTGGTCGTTGGTGGTAGAGAGTTTATAAAAGGATGTTCATGTCACTATATATTTGATTGTTAACTGTTTAATGTGAAGGTTTTTTTTGGATCCATTCAACCGATTTCTGATGCATATCTATGTTGTCAGGTTGGCAAGTATGACCAGCTTTTCTCCAGTGAAACAGAGCCATGATCTCTCTGGTGTGTCTTGCGTCTGCCCCGGGGCATCCTCCCAGCCGTGTCACACATCACACTACCATCATAAAGGCACCGGCAGAAACACCAAAATTAAGATCCGTGTGCCTTTCCCGTTTGCCAAAACTCAGGACGAAGGGTTGAGACTGTCAGTAAATTTGGAGCTTTGTCTTTTGGCTCAGCTCTTATTTCACCACGAGTGACCATCATAAGAGAATTTGATCAGCGATCTGTTCATTGATCAATCTCCATCCCTCCTTCTGGACGACTTGAATCTTTAATAGCAAAGCCCATTTTTAATAAGCATCTTATGTTAGCGTTACACTTATTTCACTTATGAACGTTGGAGCCTGAAATGTTCAAAGAAACATTAATCTTAAGTTTAATTGGTAAATATGGACTCAAACATGGATACTGTGACCTTTTTTAATTTTAAAGAGAGACCTTAAGAGGAGGTCTTCACCTTTTACATTAAAATTATAACTTAAACGGCAACTAATATATATATTATATGTATCACCAGTATGTGTCTGTTTGTACAAAACTCTCTTTTCATTGAATATATTGACATAAGAAAATGTTCTTAAGCCCCGTCCAATGAAAACACTTGATTTTCCTGGAGCTTAAATCTTTTTTTAATCTTTCTTTATTACCATAACCACACCCACTCTGCTTTGATTGTTCAAACATTCCGATTTTTCGCTTTGCATCTATCCAGGAAGTCTCCACCTCTAAGGGACTCGTTGTATAAACAAAGCGGGGTGTGATTACAGCTGGCTGGAGGAGGAGTGAAGCCTATTATTATGTCATAATGGACTCCGCTCTTTTGGTTTAAGATAAGAAACAGAGGTTATCAATGTAAGCTATTATAAAGAGACTTCCAATTAGATTAAAAAAATAAAACATAGCTTTTTGAGTGTTGTTTTAGTAAAGGAGGACAAACACAGAGAAAACATAAGATAAATATTACCTCTAAGAATAAAATTGATATTCACAGTTATGGACAAATATCTAGTTTATTTGGGCAGTGAAAGACGGCGAAACAAATTTGACCCTGTGTCTGATTGAGTTTGTAACCTTTGCTATAGACACGATGAAGGTCATTTATTTGAGTGATTCCATTTTAAACTGTTTTACTAAGTCAAGTTTTCATACTTCTTGTTAGTGGTGGCTCAACAAAGCCAGACAAGAGAAAGACAAACCCTTCTAATCTTCCTAAACCCACATGAAACTACACAACATTTTCTCACCAACCCTGAGAATCCATTCACAACTCTCAGCCACGAACATCATAATTCTCATGTCGGAACTCGGGCGGCTTCCTCCACTCACTTCCCTTCATCTGATATTCATAGTTTTTTTGGCCGAGGGACGATCATTTTCGAACTCTTCTGGCGCTTCAGGAAACAAAAGATGGCTCCTCCCTGTTCCTGCTCTTTCACACACTTCTTTTTTTTTTTTCTTCTTCTTCTTTCTCTTCTCCCTGGCCACACACTCGTTCTGCTTTCATAGAGGCAGCAGAGCCTGAATTTTGGGGCAGTTTTTTTTTTTTTTTTTTCTTGACAGAGAGGTTTTTTGCTGTAACCCAAAGTGAGTTTTGGGAGGTAGGCAGGGGAGGGAGGGGTGAGGTATTGAACGGGCGGGAGGGAGGGAGGGAGGGAGGGAGGAGAGAGACAGAGAGAGGGGAAGAGAGAGAGAGAGAGAAAAAAGAGGGGGAGCACATGTGTATGCTTGTCACTGAGGGGCTGGGAGAAGGACCGAGGGAAGCGAGGTAGCTGGCCACGGCCGCCATATGCTGACTGGATTTCTGTTCATGTCTGCCGTGTGAAGAAGGTTGTGTTGGCCGGCGGGGGAACACACCATGGGAAGCTCACATCTCCTCAACAAAGGCATGCCTCTAGGTAACCTCTGCTTTCATGTGGGAGCACAAGTGTGTGTGTGTGTGAGTGTGTGTGTGTACCTGCCAATTTTTTGTGAACTCAGTGTACATTATTCTGCCTTCCTCCTTCCTCCTCCTTCCTCCTCCTCCCCCCTTTCTGTCTCCTCCTTCCTTCTCTTAATTCTCACTCTATTATCTTGTTCATCTGCACGCCGCCTCTTCTTCTCACATGAATGGTTCGCCTTTTCTGGAGCTCCGTTTCTGTGTGTGTGTGTGTGTGTGTGTTAAGAGACGATCCACTTCTGTTGAAGGCTGTTTGAACACCTCATCTGCTGTGACAGAAATAGAACCTCTCTCTCTCTCTCTCTCTCTCTCTCTCTCTCTCTCTGGTTCGAGGGCTAGCAAGGACGTGACACATAATTCTTTATTATTGTGACACAGAGGGCTGCTCATTGAAGCACATGCACAAAAGAGGGATTCATGTAGAGACACATCCACACACACACATACACACACACACACACACACACACACACACACAATTGGATTCACACACAGGTGACAGGCACACCTCGTGATAGGGGCTGGAAAAGACGGTTCTAGAAGGAAGAATCAAGGTAGGGCTGCCGGCGAAGAATGAAGGGTGGGGTTAATAGAGAGGATTCTGAAAAAAATACTCTACATTTTGTCATCTGTGATGTCATCAACAGACATGGCCTGTAGCCTGTTGATGACATCAAAGATTTCGGGATCAGAGTCGATCCCTTTTTTAAAATTTTTTTAAAACAATTTCTGCCGACGTGCCCAAGGTCAGTGGCGATGGAGAATATCAATTATGGAGGGGGATGTTGGGGGGGATTTCCCACCCCCCGTCGTTAATCACCGGGTGGGTTTACGAGAATTTACGTTGATCCGCTCGAGGATGTTCGTCTCCGGCGCCGCGTGGAGCGTTCGCTCGCCACTTGGTGTCATAACTGCTTTTGATTTATGAAGTTCCTGATTCTGAAAACACTGCGATCGAGTCTGATGGTTACTCTGAGCTACTTCCAATGACCTTTTCATAACTCGGGATGTAGTCGGAGTGTGACGTTATGCTCACAACATATCGGATTTAAATCACCAGATATCGATATATATTATATTTAAGCATCAATTCTAAAGTCATTTTCAAGTGTTGATTATTCAATTTAGGTATTTGAGAGTCACGTAAGCTCTAGTTTACATCTGAATAACCATTTATTTAAAATGTATACTCAAGTTTACGTTCAAACCGTAACAAGAGACAAGGGGTCCATTCCTTATCACTTTATAATGAATTGTGTTTTTTAAAATACAGTGATGGAAAAAAAATAACAAGACAACCCTTGTTTAAAAGAATGGTTATCAATCTCCTCCTGTGTGTATCATGTGACCAACAGAGAGAATAGAAAACAAGGAATGTCTAAAATCCATATATGGTTGTAAAAACTTAAGTGGTCAATAAAACCATGGAAAATGTTTAGATATCAGCGTATTAAAATAATAATAATAAAAGATGAAATAAACCCCTATGAGCTAGAGAAATAATATTTATAATAAATGTAACTTAACTTGTGAAAGACATTTAAAGCACCAAGAGATTCAGAAAGAAAACTATAATCATTGAATGATAATCTATGGATTCATGATGTATGTAATTCGAGATCCTTTCCCTAAAATCATCTTCTAAATCGATTCCTTCATATTCATAAACTTTCTAATGAATCTCTCTATAACTTCATTTCCTGGTCCGACTGAACTCTCATAACAATCTCCGGGCTTGTAACGGTTAAACGCACTTAGTCGATACTCGACAATGCTGATAAAGGGTTTAATATTGATCCTATAATGCAGTAAAAATTTGACCCCTTATTGATCCTGGTTGAAACTATACGTCCAGCACCATGTATTGATCATTCCATCAGCTGCTCACTCAAGTGGGATGTACAGCAAATAATCCTTTATTTAGCTCCAGCGGTGATGTATCAATAATTTAATAGTAATAATTATACGATAATGTAGCAATTATATACATACTTCTATTGTTATAACCCTTTTACCATCACACTTCCTGCTCCAATCACAGAATCATTACTTGTTTATTATTAATAATCCGGACAATCATTATTTTACTTTCTTCTACGAGCGTCAAACTCAAGGCCAAGGTGCCAAATCTGGCCCGCTAAGTCATTTAATGTGGTCAGTATTGATTATTCATTACTCCACTGACTACAAAGAGACAGTCGAGCCACACTTCCCTTTCTCTAGAAACCTTCTCCGGTTGTAATTGGAGGGAATACTGAGGCGTTCACATGCCAACCCTTCGACAAGTTCCGGGTCTGCCCCTGGGGTTCCTCCTACCTTTGGAATGTTATCTTTGCATTTCCAACTAAGATGAGTCTCCATGCTTTCACCAACTAGTGCTTTTGTTTTACTTTAAACCGTATTGTTAACACCATAGATACTGTAGTATTACAGTGTAATAATGCTGTCCTTACCTCACCAGTAACCCACATTGATACATAGACAGATCTTGCGTCCGCTCAGACAAAAACTATAAAACCGATCATGAAAAAAGCCTATTAAAAACGTTATATTTTGTTATTACTCGTTAATTCTTGATTCTTTTTGTACTTGATCTGATAACTTGTTGAACCAAAAACCATTTTGAAGAAAAAATAGGTTATTTTATGATCTAAATTGACCTACAATGTGTGTGAATTTAATTACATACAGTTAAACATATTTAAAAAAAAAAATCTTATTATGTTCTGACATAATTACACTTAAATTCTTTCTAATGACATTAAAAAACGTTTTTTATTAATCAAATATTTCAACGTTTGTGAAATGATATTACTTATTGATAAGCATTTCTTGAACTACTCCCAATAAAATACTCAAGTACTTATGCAATACTAGAAATAAGAAAACAAGATTGGTTCATTCAGTTGCGTGACATAGTCAACTTGACTCATACACAACACATATTAGTATTTTGTTTCTGAAAACGCTCCTAAGACGGCTCTGAGCCTCTGCTGTGTTCAAACAGAAACTCAAAAGAGCAGGCGGGTGACTAATGAACCTGCCTAGTAACAAAACTCAAACAGAAAAACCCTCTGGAAATTGCCGGCAGCATAAAGAAAGCTGTAGGCGATAACCTGAAAGGGGAGACGACGTTAAAAAAAAAGAGTCAACAAGAGATGAAAGGCGGATGCGATCCACGCAGAGCCGAGGAGAATAAAAGGCTGCTTCTAAAAACACGCCGTGTTCCTTCACGCCACAATAGCCGGTGACAGCTTTTCTGTGGGTGCGGGTGGTTGCTGCAGTCGCAGACGTCGGCCTGATCACAGGTGCCGGCAGACACGCAACACTTTTCTCCTTTTTTTGCCTGGGAATCCATGGAGGAATAAACAAACACCATCTGAAGCAGCTGCAGGGGGTTCAAGTGGAGTTCAGGCGCGAACAAAGTAGAATTATTCGTATTCTTTTTGTTTTTCAGGAAACGTTTAAAGTGTTTCTGAAGCAACTCTTCGAGTAAATAATGGGATCAGAAGATGGTGAGGAACATTTATCTATCAGGGTCAGGTATCACATGACCTCGTGCTTAGAATCATGAACTATGTTTATTTTAATTAACAAACGGTTACCTAGAAATATTTGTCAGGGCGTTTATTTTTCAATTAAAAAATCACAGTATCTTTTAAATGCATACATGATAACATAGACCAGTGAGGCTGCACTTAAAGAGGACGAACTTAAAGATAAAAAAGAATAAGAAGTAAATTATTATACCCATTTTAAATGATACTCATTTGACAGATGTGGTGAATCCTGGGGCAGAAAAAGATATTTCTCTGCAAGACAGTGTGGAAAAATAGAATGAAAACATTGAGAAATTTACACTAAAAGAAATAAATATACTTGCATGACATAAACTAAATCACTCAGTAAAACAGAAATAATTACCCCCCCAAATACCCCCCAACAAATAGGTTTAAGATTAATGTCCCTAATTGAAAATAATAAAATAATAATAAGGCATTAGTTCTTATTTCTTTCAATGCTTCTCTAATATGAATTGAATAGAAAATGTTATTAACATTCTATTTTGATCCATTCATTTATATACTATCCGTATTGTTGTGGATATATGTTTATATTGTAATAATAATAGTTTATGGGTATATTTAGTTCCTACGCTAAAATTTAAATGAAATACTTTTGTTTCTAGAGATTAAATACTAAGAGTAAAACTTTACCCGGAAGCAACATTTATTGAAGATTCAAACAGACTTCTATATGTATATATGAGCCAAATACAAAATTCAATTTGCTTATATTTTTTTCTTCAATGTGAATTTTTCTTGGTTTTCGTAGAATAGGTTTTCATGGGACTATTTACTTTGTGAGCTTCAGTTTCCGTCAAACAGATATTTTGGCTCTGAGTGAGATAGAAAGATAAACAGCTGCACAGATGCGGTCACTGAGAGGGAGTGAGACATAGAGAGCATGACATGAGTTGTTTTTAATTGAGTTTGAGAGACAACCTTAAATAGTGTTGGCACTTGGTACTCTTGGTACAGAAAGTGATTTTATTTTTGATGGAAATCTAGTTGTATATTGCAAGAGTTTTGTGTTGTTAAATATGGACTTCATTGAGATTTTTACCACAAAACGTCTCATTCATAAAAGCTCTGACTAAATAACCAGCTACTCAATAGTAGTGATAACGTTTCAAGATTTAGAGGCAACGGAATGATTGGAAAAGGAACTGGTGGAGGATAAAACTGCCAAAAAGACGACAGCCAGATGTCCTGGAAGAGGAAACACTTTGTTGTAAAGAGTTAACAGTCCGACGTCTGTTTTGACATATCGCTTCTGATTCCAGTGGACTTCCTGGTGACCTTTATGACCCCGCATGCATCACAATCCCCTGATCTTTGGCACATTTTTCCCTTTGATTGACAGTCTGAAAACATTATTTTTCCTCCTCTGGGAGATAAATCCAGCTGTTGTTGAGAGCAGGCCGGTGACAGCTGTGTCCAGTCCGAGCTTACGGGCCGGGCTTTCCCACCGGCTCGCTCGCCTGCAACGCTGATGCTTTTTCCATTTCTTGAACCTCGGCTAAATAGATCTCGAGTCATTTAAGGTCTGATTACGAATTTTCCACAGGAGGCCATTTTCATTTTTTGGCAATTTGATCCTTTTTAATGAGATTGCAGATGGTTATTGTTTTACAGAGCAATTACGACGTGGATTCGTTCACGTCAGGGAAGTCGCTTTTACTTGTGGGATGTTGTGCGTCAAATTGATATAACAACCCATAAATCCATTACACAACAAATGGGGACAAACTAAGCTCCAAACAAATATCCCTTTTATCAGGTGGTGAACTACCCAGGGGAGAAAGTGAGGGCAACTTAAGTTGCAGAACTGGAACAGTAGGACGGAACAGAGATCACTCTAGTTTGTAAAACATGTTAAATCCCACCTTAAGCTCTCAAGACATTTGACTTTTGAAAGCCACAATGCTTGGAAATAATATCATATGTCAAGTGGAGACACATGAAGATGTCTCCTAGTTAGCTTATTATCAGGTAAAATGGAGAGAAAAAACTTTGTTGTGTTCATATGTGTTTGTATTAGTGACAGCATACTTTAAACCATTCAGAATCATTCACTTTTATTGCCAGTGTCTGGATTGTTTTGTGGTAACATTACAGAATTAAATAATAATGTAATTAAATGAGACTAACGAGATACGATAAATAAACTATAATAAAAATAAAACAAGAGACATTTACATCATAAGCTTCCCTCTTGAACATAACAAGATTATTATTACCACATTATTGTGAATAAATTAACATGATATCAACTTTTTACGACATGGTTAAAAAAGGAAAAATCCATGTATTTGAAATAACGTAGAACGTGACTCTGCAATTGTGGATTAAATTAGTTACGATTTCAACTTCATATCAAGTTATGCAAGGAAAATTACACAAAATAAACCCTGACAGTGAGTGTTTCCTAATACTTAAGTGGCTACATTTTTTTGCTATAGTGGCACTTCTTGTATCCAACCTTTTTTTAAACTAGGGCTTCCATTAAACTTTGACTATAATTTTAGGGGAAAACAAAAATGCTGCCGTCTAAAGGTCAAGTGGCCACATCATTTAAGAGTTTGGAAATCATCGGAAAGTGAAGATAAAATAGGATGTACGTGTGATTCATCCTGAGCCAAACTAAAAGTCAATCTGCAATTCACTTACAGAGATTGGCTCGGCGTGTTTATTATCATACTTCTACTCGTCAGCGTGCTCCTCTCTGGGTCACATTTTGACCTGGAATGACAACTATTTCCTCCCAACTCTGAGTGGGAAAATGTCAGGAATTCCGCTCGCAATCCGAAAAAAAACCTCCACTTTACAGCCCAGTGTGAGCGTTCTCTATGCTGCCGAGCATCAAGGTCTTTCTCTCAATCGCCTTTTTGTTCTCGAGTGTCTTTGCTCAACTCGGCGGAAATGTGAGCCTTTTATTCCCAAAACGGTTTTGTCCCTGCGGGGGCGCATCGATACGGAATGGGATACTTTGGATTTGTATTCCTGGTTGAAGATGCGTGTAAAGCCTCAACACATTTCACTGCTAACCAATGTCTTTTTCTCAGCCTCAGATTCCGTGTTTAAAAAGAACAAATAATGAATTTTCTCGTCTATCATAGCCTGAAACGTCTTCATTTTGCTCTTTAATCTAACAATCCAATGAATACTACAGTGAATACTAATGAAACCTGACAACATTTTCAAACTGAGAGCGCCATCTAGTGGCCTTTCAAAATTAAGACAGTGTTTAATGATACCTCATTAGCTGTTTCATGAAACCTCATCAACGCTCGTATTCACGGTGACACGACTTGTCAATGGCTACTCAATAACAGAAATTTGGTTAATATACGCAACTGCAGGGATGCGTTTACTGAGAGGGAGTGAGATGAAAGGACTCTGATGAAAAGAGCCTGAGTGTTGGTATCGGCTCTTCATCCAAGTGTGATTTTAAATTGAGTTAGAAGGATATTTTGGACAGTGTTGTTGGAAGTATTCTAGTCCTACTTAAAACATTCATTTACATTATTCATTTGAGGAACGTCTCTTATTGTAAATATGTCAAAGAGTTTAAATTAATCTTCTAAATTCGATGGTAATGTATTTAAGAGTAATCACATGTTTTAAAGTTGAAAAAAAACCAACATGTTTTTGTCATCTTTTTCATTAAAACTGTTATTAAACAGTGAGAAACTCACAGTTATATTAAACTATATTGAAAAATGGGACATAAGCAACCACTAATGGCAGATTTTGTTCAGCAACACATTCAAAGTAACCATGATACCATTATATAAACAATATTGTTTAAGGGTTAACTAAGAAAGAAGGTTTCCTGCTTGACTCAAAAACTGAACAAAATCTCCTTAAGAAAACCAGTGCAAGAATCAATATTTATACATACAGCCTTGAGACTTGTATATACAGTACATATATATTTATTTGTATATATAGGTGTACATGACATTTATAAATTACACTTTTTATACTTCAGATTTTTTGTATTTATCAGTACCTACAACAATAATATTTAATTTGTGTTATTTTTCGTTTTTTGCTGCTGCTCACAAATAAATAAAACATTAATCTTTCATGACACTGGGATCTCAAGCATTATACTTTAGATATACACTATGTCACAATTTTCCACAAACTTACTTAAAACATTTATATAACAAAAACTCCCCCCTCACATTTCTATTAAAGGTCAAATGATGTCACCAAAGCTGCCGCTCTTGAAACTTGGCACAAGAACATCACAGGAACTGAAGAAGTTGAAAGCTGAAGTGAAAAGCTTCAACGATTTGGCTTCAGTCTCCTGACGTGAGCTTGTCGAACCGGAAAACTTACAAATGCAACAGGAAGTTTCAATTGCGCTGAAAAGGGCATATCGAGTTTGAGTGGGTCTTGGAATGTCTGAATGGTGAAGAGGCCGACCATCTCTAGTGGAAAGGCAGACGAGAGTGACGGGAACAGTCTGAATCAGCAAAAATGTTAGAAAAGACTCGACAAGCAAATGTCCACCACAGGATGAGTCAACAGTGTCTGTGGTTTCCATCCTTACTGTCGTTTTATGGCTGCATGTTTCCGTTTCTACTACAGTTTTCCCAGTGAAAAAGCAGTTCTTATTTGACAGCCTTTGAGCAATGATTTAATAAAACTACCGGTGGAAAGGTTGCAGGAGAGTCAAGGCCTCCTCGCTGACTAAAAACATTTATTCTGTCCTCAAGTGGCCTTACTGAACTCATGATCTTCTCTTGCTCATATCGCCTCTGACTTATGTTTCATTTGTAATTTCAGACTTCCAGGGCAGGGGTGTCATACTTACCCATGCAACGAGCCAAATTTTAAACTACCTACCTACCTACCTATCCCGGTGCATATCACCTACCTACCTACCTACCTACCTATCCCGGTGCATATCACTTCCTACCTACCTACCTACCTACCTACCTACCTATCCCGGTGCATATCACCTACCTACCTACCTACCTACCTATCCCGGTGCATATCACCTACCTACCTACCTACCTACCTATCCCGGCGCATATCACCTACCTACCTACCTACCTATCCCGGTGCATATCACCTACCTACCTACCTACCTACCTACCTACCTATCCCAGTGCATATCACCTACCAACCTACCTACCTACCTACCTACCTACCTACCTATCCCGGTGCATATCACCTATCTACCTATCTACCTACCTACCTATCCCAGTGCATATCACCTACCTACCTACCTACCTATCCCGGTGCATATCACCTACCTACCTACCTACCTACCTACCTACCTACCTACCTACCTACCTACCTACCTACCTACCTACCTACCTACCTACCTACCTACCTACCTACCTACCTACGTATCCCTCTGCGTATCACCTACCTACCTACCTATCCCGGTGCATATCACCTACCTACCTACCTACCTATCCCTCTGCGTATCACCTACCTACCTACCTATCCCGGTGCATATCACCTACCTACCTACCTACCTATCCCGGTGCATATCACCTACCTACCTACCTACCTACCTAACGTGCATATCACCTATCTACCTACCTATCCCGGTGCATATCACCTACCTACCTAACGTGCATATCACCTACCTACCTACCTATCCCTCTGCGTATCACCTACCTACCTATCCCTCTGTGTATCACCTACCTACCTACCTACCTACCTATTAATTTGTGTATCACTTACCTACCTAAAGTACCTATCTGCATATCTATCTACGTGCCTAACTATCTATCTTTCAACCTATATCTATCCAAGTCATATTTAATGGCTTTATTTTCAATCTCCAGGTATTAGACCACCCATCATGAACGGGCCCATGCATCCCCGCCCTTTGGTGGCGCTCCTGGACGGGCGAGACTGCACGGTAGAGATGCCCATCTTGAAAGACGTCGCCACCGTGGCCTTTTGTGATGCTCAGTCTACTCAAGAGATCCATGAGAAAGTAAGTTATCCAAGTGTTTTTCTTTACAAGACACAAGATCAACTGGAATTCTCTGCGACTTAAAACATTTGTACTTCAAATATCAAAGCCTTGGCAGCTTTGGCTGTTTCATGTTGTTGTCAAAGGGAATCTCGGATCAAAGCTAATTGGTAGATTGTCACTTTGTCTAATGAGACACCCCATAACCAGAGCCTCTTGACAGTGGGTGGATGAAGTCAACATGCTGTTAAACTACTTATTTTCCACCCACCAGTACCAAAATCGGAAGACTGTCTGCTTCATCTCACGCTCTGGTAACAAGATAACAGTGAAGCCTTTGGAAAGCCGAGTCTGTCGTCCAATTAGTTCGGGCCAGACATGGGCAAAGCGCGGCACGTTTTCAAACTGAGCACGACGAAATGTTTGATAGATTTCTGATCTCATAATTAAAAAGTATCCGTTGCACAATTTAAGCTCTGCCGTAAATGATCTCCAATTATTTTTGTGACTCAATTTATTGTTAAAAATATTAAAGACATTTATACTTTAGAATGTATTTCCCCAATGTCTCACATTAAAAAAAGCAATAGTTAATTCATTAATTAATTTATACTTTTATTTAAACTAAAATAAAAATAATAATAATAGCTATATATTTCTTTTAAGATTTGAATATAGGTTAGGTAGAACTTTTTTGATGTTTGTTTATATCATATATTATATATATTGTTTATTATATTTATATTTGAAATATAAAAAAAAAGGTTTCATTTCCTGATTTTTTCTGCCCCCAAGGCAACAGCAGTGTTAGTCAATACTGTTTGACTGGAAACATAATTCTGTATAAAAACTGTATAATCATGAGTCACTCACAAAACACATTTTGTCCCAAAAAAAAAAAACTAAGCTCTTGTTAAACCATTACGTGTTTGTTTGTGATCAAACAAGTGATTCAAAATTAGACTGAGATGTGTGTTGAAGACACAGACCTCAAATGTGGGTCAAGCTCTGATCCAGTGCAGCCAATGTGGACTGTAAACAGGTTTGTATGTCTGGCGGGGTAAGCGTTCGGTTCTGGGTGAATGCCAGTCACACTCTGTTTGTGAGCGTGCTCAGTAGACCACAGCGTGCCACAAACAGATGGCTCGCCCTCCCACCCTCTGCAGTAATCGCCCACCTCGGTGTGTAATTAAATTGTCTTTTTCTTGTAATTGACGTCCATGTTGTTACTGTCCACTGTAACCCGTGAAGTAGATGTTCAGGGTTTGCCCAACCTATTGACCTAGGTAGATGGGATATATTTACACCCCCTGCCACCTCATTAGGGGTTAACTAAATAAAATGGGTGATGTGAGGAAGCTGTGTCAAATTAAAGGCCTTGGGGTCGTATCTGACATTTTCAAGGCACACAAGAAAATTCAGAAACATTATGTTGGCTCATAAATCAAGCTAAAAACTCAGCCTAAAGCAAAGATTCTATTTTCAAAAGTCAGGGGGCCATTGACTATATTCCATGTGACCCTCGATGACAATGTTGATTATAAAATAAACACATTTTTGGACGATATTTGAAATGCATTTTAGGGCCTTTTGATAAGAGATTTTGAAAATGCAACAGAATTGTGATGCTAATGAATAAAATATAAACCTTTGATAATCTATCTCACAAGAAAAAATATGTTGTTAATAATATGAATACACTTTAAGTTTTAAATAAACTATAGATAACTCCTGAGATGTTCCAGTTGATCTTTAATCTTTTATCTTAAATTATTACAATATCAAATACAAAATCCACTTTACTATGTTCAAGCTTTTCTGCTCCAATAGCTTCTTTCTTCTTAGGTCTTAATCCTTGTGTTAGAGACAACACAATGGATACCTCAAACACATTTTTTTTTCCTCGAGCCTTTAGGTCACCTTGACCTTGAGGGGTTATGTTGAACTTAACCTTTTTAAATGAAAATACATTTTGTTCTGCTGAACTTTATCCTTTTTTTTCCTGATTTTGGCCATTTGTATAAGTAACACCATTTTAGATGTTCAGAGTTCAACATTTTTTTTTGTTCCAGGTTCTGAACGAGGCGGTCGGAGCGCTGATGTATCACACCATCACTCTGATGAGGGAAGATCTAGAGAAGTTCAAAGCACTGCGCATCATTGTTCGCATTGGCAGCGGCTACGACAACATCGATATCAAATCTGCTGGCGAACTAGGTAAGACATTAAATAAACTACATCTTCAACAATGGCTGCAAAAAAAAAAAAGTTTATAGCTGAGGAGGCGCTTCTTAGTTTTGAATATTTCAAAGCAAATTAACCAAAACATACTCTCTCTGTGGCATCTTTTGCTGAAAACTGCTGATGCTCGTTCTGCTTCTGGTTCATCCCCGTTTTTATCTCTATAAATGGGCTGAGGAGCCATTATTAACGGTTATCTCCACTCCTTCAGGAATTGCTGTTTGTAACATGCCGGCAGCCTCGGTGGAGGAGACGGCAGACTCCACTTTGTGTCACATCCTCACCCTCTATCGTCGAACCACTTGGCTGCACCAGGTTTGTCGTTGTGATTCGTCTTAGTTGTGGCTTCGAAAATGAGAATAAGAAAACCTTAAACTTGTCAAAACCTTTTTTTCTTATCTGCCTGAATTCATTCGTAAAAGCCTTTGTTTTCATGCGTGAACCTTTAAGACTAGAAAATGAAGATTGATGTTGTTTGTTTTCGCAGGCGCTCCGAGAGGGCACGAGGGTTCAGAGCGTTGAGCAGATAAGAGAAGTAGCTTCAGGAGCAGCGAGGATCAGAGGAGAAACGCTGGGTCTCATCGGTCTAGGTGAGGGAACAAAAAAGCCTGTTTATGTTATTTACAGGAGGTTGCAGCGAGGGCATGAGGGTTGAATCCTTCCACTTGCTTTGAGCCTCTTTTGTTCTCAGCTAAATCGAAATTTAGAGGCAATAACATTTAAGCAGATTTGCCACACGCCTGACATAAAGCTCAAGTCTTTTGAGTTCACATGGAACTACCTATATATAACGAAAAAACTTTATTCAAAAAATATAATTTGTTATTTTCTTCCAGGTCGTGTGGGTCAGGCTGTGGCCTTGAGGGCAAAAGCCTTTGGCTTCAATGTGATTTTCTATGACCCATATTTGGCGGATGGTGTGGAAAGATCCTTGGGACTACAAAGGGTCACCACACTGCAGGTACACACACAGTTTGTGTTTTCTTTTCTACTACATCTGACTATATTCATCAAATCTAAAACTAGATTGTGCTTATTGTTAACCATTTTTGTTATTTTTGGTCAGATATTATAGACAAGAAAGGCATTTAAGGTGTCCAGACCTCTTCCAAGCAGCTCATCCCAAACTATCATATTTTTTAATTGTTATAGCATTTGAAAAACAAATTCTATCCTTAATAGACAAAATAAAAGAAAAAACAGCAGGTGGCAGTAGTGTCCCAGAACTGGCTTGCAGTAGAACCTGAGCAGGAAATGTCGGTTGACCATAGACAATATGAAACTAAGGGCAAGATGTCTGAAGAATATAGATGGAAAGTTATCTGTTCGTTGTAACACTATTAACATGGAATATTCTGCAAACGGAACAATTTACATTTACAAAAATGTAACCTCACTACCATTAGATGCTATATTCAATTTAAAACATGCATTCAGTAGTTAAAGGAAGGTTGGGTGTTAGGTTAGGTCAAATAATTTGACGGGTTGGTTAAAATGATAGGACGGTGTTTTTATAGTATCTAAACGTATTGTTGTGAAGTAGGGAAAGGAATGCAATATAGAACAACTGCCCTTATCACACCTTTGAGCTTCTAAAAAATCTTTTTTTCATTGAAGAATTTCACATTTGAGTTGTTGTGTTAATCATATAAGATGATGTTTTAAATATTCTTTTTCAGGATCTTCTCTTCCACTCCGACTGCGTTTCTCTTCACTGCAGTCTGAACGAACACAACCACCACCTGATCAATGACTTCACCATCAAACAGGTAAATATAATAATAATAATAATAATATAATACTGTATGAGCATCAAGGACACTAATTGTTTGTTAAGTTTATGTGATGGATCAATGTAGGAGTTGTAAAAAGTTGATGTCACACATTTGTGTCACAGATGCGTCAAGGTGCTTTCCTGGTGAACACAGCGCGAGGTGGACTTGTTGATGAGAAGGCCTTCGCTCAGGCTCTCAAGGACGGCAGGATACGTGGAGCAGCTCTGGACGTCCACGAGTCCGAGCCTTTCAGGTGAGAAAACTGGTCATGTTTTGTTCTTGTGTGTGATTACTACACCTTTATTCAGTCAATGATCGGTCTTGTTAATCTTGTGATGGATATCAGTTTCAGTCAAGGGCCGCTGAAGGACGCCCCCAATCTCATCTGCACCCCACATGCAGCCTGGTACAGTGAACAGGCCTCGCTGGAGATGAGAGAAGAGGCAGCCAGGGAGATCAGGAGGGCCATTACAGGTAACCAAACAGGTGGTGTCAAACTCAATCCAGCAAAAAAAACAACATCGGAAGTCATGTGATGAGAAAAATGATGAGTCTATAGCTACAAAGTTAATGAATCGGGTGAACAGGATTTGAACACACAAAATGATACAAGAGGCTTATTTTGACCCGAACAAGATCTCCAGAGGGATAAATAAAGTCAATCCTTCTAATTCATCAGTGTGATCTAGATGCACTGACCAAAGAGAACTGTTACCATTAAAGTTGCACGGGAAAACAATCATCTAAAGCCACAAACTAACAACATTGTTCATTGATTTTCAGGTCGTATACCAGACAGCTTAAAGAATTGTGTGAATAAAGAGTTTCTCACACAGAACAACCATTGGACGGGCATTGACCCGACTACAGTGCATCCTGAACTCAATGGAGCCTACAGGTGAGGAGCTATGTTGAAGTGGGGAAATAAAATTGTGTTCAATGTAGATTTGAGTCGGATAGGATGGATGGACCGATGAAGGATGGGTGCGTGGGTGGATGGTGGGTGATGTACTTGAAGAATGGATGAAAGAATGGATTGATAAAAGAATGGACCGATGGAAAGATGGATGATCGATGGGTTTGATGTTGGAAAAAAAATCATGAAAAAGATGCATAAAAGTGGAAGAATGGATAAAAAGGTGGATGAATTAAAGGATGAATGTAAGATGGATCGACAGGTGGATATATAAATGAAATGGATGGAAAGATAGATGAATGGAAAGACGGAATATGGATGGGTTTGAAGTTGGAAAAATAATGGAAAGATGCATAAAGGGTAAATGGAAGAATGGATGGATGGATAGAAAGATAGGTGGATGAATGACAGGATGAATGTGAGATGGATGGATAGGTGGACATAGGAATGGATGGATGGATGGATGGAAAGATGATAGAATGGATGGAAGAAAAGATGGATTGAAAGATTGATAGAAGACAAAATTAATGGATTGGTGGATAATATGAATAGAAGTATGGATTGATGAAAAGAGAATAAATGGAGGGTATGATAGTTGGATAGATGGATTAAAGAATGGAAGGATAAAAAAGATGGATTAGTGCATGGATGAAGGAAAGGATGGATGATAAGAGAAAGGATGGATGGAAAGATAAATGGATGGAATGATAGATGGATCGATGGATGAAATAATGGAAGGATAAAAAGGTGGATTAGTGGATCGATGAAGGGAAAGATCGATGAAATATAGATGGATGGAAGAATAGATAAATGGATGGTATGATAGCTGAATTGATGGATGAAAGAAAGGAAGGATAAAAAGGTAGATTAGTGGAAAGATAAAGGAAATTATGGATTAAATATGGATGGATGGAATAATAGATACATATATATTTGTTGATCGCACACCTTTTTACCTCCCAGGTACCCGCCCGGAGTGGTGAACCTGCCAGCCGGTGGCCTCCCTCCCCCAGTGGAGGGCATTGTACCCAGTGCTGTGCCCATCACCCACACACTCCCGCCAGCTGTCACACACCCTCCACACGCCCCGTCGCCGGGACAAAACACAGTCAAGCCACCAGAAGGCGACAGAGAGCAGCATGTGAACGAGCAGCTCTAACCCCCAAAAACACTGAACCACGTCTGGGAATCACACGGAGGAAGCGACTCATCGGACAGATCCGGATCCTGAACTGACTTGTAAATGGTTCCAGCAGTGATTTCAAACCCCCAAAGAAGAAGATAAGAAGAGACACGTGAACAGACTCTAGTCCTCTTCAGTCCCTGCCAGATGTTTGAGAACCAGTGTTGCTCTAGGAAGGAAAAAAAAAAACCTGCTGTTTTAGACTTTAGTGTGTTCAAAGTTAGAGGGACAACTTCAACGTCTTCTCTCTTTTTATGTGTCCTTACCTTAGTTCGGTGTACATGCAAGAGTAGTAGGAAAAGAAACGAATGTAACCCGTCTGTGTACATTTTTTAACAGTTTTGTCTTTAGGAAGAGAAAAAAAAAATCCAAGGGTTACGTCATATTTCCCACGAGAAAACAATATTTCTTCTCTGAAATTCAACCCCTAAAGAATGAGGCAGCTTTTTTTGCACACCATCTCAGGAAATTAAGTTTCCGCTGTTGGTTTATTATTAGGTTTTTTTTTATGCCACTTAGTGCTTTTGTTTTCTACCTGCTTGCCTTGTAGTGTCCTGCTATTTTTTGAAAAAAAGACAATTTGTTCTAGACATCTTACCAGAATCTCGGAAATAAAAGTTTGCATTTAACGGATTAAAAAGAGGAGCAGCTTTGAGGAGTCGGCAAAATCGTACGCTCGGCTTGGCCCATGTATTTTCTCATCATTTTTTTAATAACTGCTAATTGTGACAACATTCATTAAAAAAACTGAGCATATAAAGCAAAGTAGACAACTATAATTCCCTTTACAATTAGGCACACACTAAGTGAACCTCGCCTCTTCCCCTAAGTAGCTGGGACCCGGCTAAGTAAAACAGAGGTAGAAAATGAAGAACAAATTAATCAATTTATCATAAATGTCCAACGATTTAGCTCCAAAATCATTAGAACGCTAATATTATCTCCAGTGTATTTAGTTGCATCATTTTTTAATATGTTGTGCCAGATGAGAGTTTTGAATAAAATGCATATTTAAAGCACATTTTTGGCCATGAATGGGATTAAACACAATTTAAACTTGAAAAGGACTTCAAAATAGCCGAAGTTGAAGATGCGCAGAGATTTCAAGAAGTGTAAAGAAAAGTTTCACTTCCTCTGGTCTTCTAGAATCCCTTTAACATTTCATGATGGTTTCTAATCCAGTATACTATTTCTCCGCCCGCTGTGGCCTCTGTGTTTATGTGTACATATGGTGTTCTGCCTGCTTGTGTCGATGTGACTTGGTTGTATCTGTGTCTGAAAAACCAGTGCTGGGAGGAGGGATCTGGATAATACATTGTTCCATCAAAATGAAAAAAAATATATGAAAAAGTGAGTCAAAATTACGATTGAGGAATTTATTGGATTCCCTTCTGCCAGCAGCTGAGTGGTCAAACAGTTCACTGTTGCCTACCAGGTTGTCAATCAGGGCTGGACATTTCCCAGGCAAGATGGAATATTTCTGATTAAAAGTTCAACAAAACATTACAAACATTCCTCATTCCACTCTCTGAAATTCCATCCCTGGTTGAGCCACACAGTCCACTGTTGCCTATCTTGGTCCCCTCCATGGTAAAGTAGTAGCAATATATAGTACACATATATATTCTATATTCTACGGTAAATATTATTTTTGGTCGAAAACCCTGACAAAGATATGTTTGTGACCGTATGCATTTGTATGGATTATTTTAAAAGGAAATAAACTGTGGGAAAGTGACGTTTTGTGAGTTCTTTGTTTGGAAAAAATAGCTAAATAGGATTTTTTGTCAACAAAACCTGGATATATTTTGAGTTTGGAGTATAGAAACTGTAAATTGTAACTCTTAGATAAACAGTATTATTAAAGAGAGGGTCTCATGTATAAAACTCTTCGCCCTCAAGTAAAAAGTTAATGTCTGATAACCATTACCTACCACTAGATGTCACTAGCATATCTCTCTTAAATAATAAGGTGCAGAGAAAACTTGACAAAATGAATCAGATCAGGCGCTTTACTGTAATTTACTGTAACATTCATTTATTTACTCTGATTATCTTTTTGTGACCTCTGACCCCAGAAGTCAAAAAGATGCCTAAATAATAACAAAAAAAGTTTTATCAGTAGACTGGGATTTTTAAATCTAAAGAGACTAGAAATCAAAAATATGTATTTCTTTTTGGTTATATTAAGTTTCTGGGAAGGCAAACAGTTGTTGTTGTTGTTTATTACAATAATCAGATGAGGACTTTCCTATGGAACTATTTTTTTTAGTGTTCTTGATACGTTTTCCAACGACTGACCCGATCCCCTTCAACATTTTCAGATTTAATTTTGCCCCTGAGGAGAGTGAAAGTCCACCTCCAGTTCACGTGATAACTTGATGCCTGGGACAGGAAATATGGTCGATGTGTTGATCCGCCCTTTCAGTGATACAATTATACACAGGTGGTCTTATCCTGACCCTGTGACTCAAGAGTTTGCTGATAAATAGTTATTTTTATTAATAGTTTTATGGGAAACATAACAGCAGTGGACTTGTCCACTTATAATATGGTAAGAACCACAGAATTAATTTTAAAAAATGGATGGATTTCAATGCTATTCAACCCTATTTTTGTATAAAATGAAACTATATTTTTATATACAGCCTATAAAACCTTCCCTCTTGAACCTTTTAGCTGATTTGGTAGCACTTAAAATAGTTTATTTTTGAAAATAATACTGATTTATGGAAGCACTCAAAAAATATAAGGTAAGGTAGAACTTTATTGATCCCTCAGGATCAACAGGATATACACCGTCCAAATATCCCCCTAAAGAATATACATTGTATATACAGTATACAGCATAAATACATTTATTCTTTCCTCTTTTAATAACTTGAAAACATACTGTCCAACACAATACAATGCTGATTAACAAAACAGACTTGCTCCAAACTTGTCCCCCCCTCCCATTTTGCAATTCATCTCACACCCTCTCATTGAACTCATCGCCGAGAAGATTTTTACAATCATCATGCATGCAATATTGATCTTGTTTTCTTCTTAAAAAACAAATCTTTTAATTGTTACTTGGAAGTCTATATAACTCATGATGCATGTGCAAAATAATCCGGTCTATGTTTGGCCGTTGTGACTGCAGTAGTTCTGGACGGTCAAACGATCACTGAGGCATTTTTTTATGACTAAAATGTTAAACTTTAAGATGGTGTTATATGACCATTAGTTCTTTAACGTTCATGTAGCTATTATCTAGTAAGAGCTTACTTTCATCCGCCGCCAAGGACAGTGAGAAAGACGTGTAATGCTTCTTTATCAGTGTTATAGATTTATCTGTATTGAGTCGCTTACATAACAGTAAATCTCTTCATTATTTCTCTCGTCTTCCAAGACCCTGCGTATCATTTTCTCTTCCCTCTTCGTCTCTCTCTGGTTCATCCATTCAGGGTTACAACCACTGGAACAGACTCTCCGGCAGCTGGAAACTAAAGATGGTTTCATCTAAACCTCAGGAAGCGGAATAGGAACCAGATGCTGTTAAATAAAAAAGATGACTTTAATTCACCGAGCGTGGGGGGACCTCCAAAGGGCATCGTGCGCAGAGGAAGTTTTTCGTGAGGCCACTGGAGCCGTTTAGTGGGATGCAAATGTCTGCGGAAACCTCAGGGCAACTGGGCTGGCACCGAACACTTCCACCCATATCTTCCTTTGTAGGAATCAGACACTAAGCCTTAAGCTTTGGGGATTTGGGATTTCTAGATGAAGGGGAAATTCTGGGCTAGGAGTTTTTAACGGAGTTGCCATTGAGCTGCCCTTGGGCAAGGCTGTAAATATTAATCTATGGTTGCGAATAATCCTGTTTTACAATGTTCAAGTGTGATAGGGGCGTTTTTTATTCTTGTTTAAACCCTTTTTGAATAAGACACATGGACGTAGCAACCCTCTGCTTAACCAATTTCTGCAGCTCATAGTTACACCGAAAAAAGTGGTTAATTCTTGAAACTCTAAAAATATGATTAAAGCATTTATACATATATCTAATGTCCCCTTTATACTACCATTCATGAGACCATTTACTACAACTAGGGCTTGCAGTGATAGCAGCCAAAATGATAATCACCATTATTTGGTATTGTTACTGTAAGTATTGATCGTCAGAATATCATTATTTTTATTGCATTACAGAAGAAAATATAAATGGTAGGGGTGTTAGAAAATACAAATATATTGAAATTAGATCGCAATTTTTACTCTATATACTCTCTACTGTCTATACTGTATCGAAATTCGATAGCACTTTATTGGGTTTTTCTTTGGCTTTCAAATTAAAATAGTAATTAATAATGAAGTGTGTTTAAAATAAAATATATAAGTCTTCAAATTGACAATTCTAATAACATTATAGTACAGTAGTTTGATTATTTTTGTGTTGCAATTAAACCTCCGGCCACTATATAGCAGCTGTCATTACGTCCTCTGCAGCTAAAATAGCAATGAAATCTAGAAAGAGCCATGCAATGGCTGAGGATGAGAGGATACAGTCGACTGCAGCAGAGTTTAAAGCTGATGTTCAGACATATTTTGGTTTCGAAACAAATGAAAGCAGTAACTACTTCATCAAGAGAACCCTTACAACACTATGAATATATAGTTGTGTTGTGTAATTGTTCTTACAGTACAGTACAGTACAATATCGGAATATATTGTGTCTTTTCACCCTTTATCGTGATGCATATCGTAGCGCCAGAGTCTTGCCAATACATATAGTAAACAGATGCAAGTACAAACTGTAAAGAAAAAATCATTCAAAGCTAATCAGAAATAGAACCTGAATCAGAATTATTTTTATTGCCATTATCAGTGCAGGGTTCCATCAATTAGGACTTTGTTTTGGTAGCGTTGTGCAACATTAAACATATAGTGCAAAAATGACATTTATAATACATTACATTTATAAAAACCAAATCATCAATTATGCTATAAAAAAGTGTAATTACAAAGTGCATTTTTGCTTATTTCCTTCGTTCTTCTGCCATGCTTTTAAGGCCTGAATAATTCATCTTGTTGAGGCTTTATAACAAGACAGTATAGACAAGCAGTATGGAAGTATTTTTTAAGTATGTTTTAAGAAAGACTAATTAAATATGTGCTGTTCGTAAACCTTACGCGGTCATACATTCATGTCTACAACTCCAGAAACACATGGATTACTGGATTAAAATCCAACATGTTGACATGAGGGTGAGTAGAAAATGAGTAAAATTATAATGTTAAGTAAAGTTGCGTAAGGTATCCCTTTAAGGCAACAGAATGAAATATAAACATCAGTGATTATTTTATGGCCCCCCTAGCGGTTGGCTGATTTAGATTGCAGAAAATCCAGGCATCAAAATTTGCTCAATACACGACAAGTTTAAAATGAAATACCAGTTCACAAATTACTAAAATCCCACTTCCAACCGAGCTACTCCTGGTTAATAATTGGTTGAGTGCAAGTCAGGACAGGCTTACACCTTAAAGTCCCAATAAATAATGAATAAAAGAATGCGTATCATCAAACTTATGTCGGAATAAAAATGGTATAACAAATCAAAGGAGCGATCCTGATGTTAGATATGGTTCTATACTATAAAATCTAACTTCAATTACAGTAGGCTTCAACAAAATCATTTTACTGTAAGCATGAAAATGCCGACTCAGCAACTTGCCAGTAAGGAAATATATACGAAACCCCTCTCAATGTATGTATGTCAACATTGTGCTGATCTCGACCAGCTGCTGCAGATGAAGAAATGGAAGACGGCCACTATTACAGTGTGACCTTCTGCTCTCCAGACAGAAGAAGGTCTCGACTCTGACAAAGAGCCGAGTGTGTGGAGGTGATGGACAAGGAGGAAATAGGTGGATTTTTACACTTCCTTTGGCATCACCAGTTCCTCTCCACCACTCAGCTCACCTTTCCCTTGAACCTCTTTGCGGTTTTCTTTTCGAGAAACTTTCTCTCCAGTGCCGATCAGCCCTGAAACAATCCAAACAAAAGTCCACCGGTGGCTTTAGAATCCGTGAAGACGCGGCGCAACCAGTGGCCGAGCGTACGTTAAGAAGTTTGGAAACCTAGTTGAAGAGAGTGCTCCATCACATTTAGCGTGTTTGTTTCGCACGTCCATTGGTTTACATACTTTACTCCATAAAACCCTTCGGGCCGGCCAAGAAAAATGTCTGCTGGTTAAAATAACCTCAGACTTGTAAATGATGGCTAAAAACCTTGAAACGTGCCAGAGCAGTTGCTCCGCTGGCAGCGAACCATCGTTTGGTTAATGGGACGCAAATACGGTTGGATTTCATCTGACCTACTTATAGAACCACATCTATTAATCCTTCTTCGTTTGCAGTTACTCGCCGCAAACTTTTCGAATAAAGTGATTTCGTGTCCGAGCGACATCATCCAGCCTATTGTTTAAAGTGGCAGAGAAATTAGAAATTTGTGATAAATGGATTATTTACAGGGATTGTTAGGGTAGTTAGAAATATTTTAATAATAGTGAGCTTCTACTTCAGACTTATACATTTGACAGTATATTTGAATAAGCAATATAATATGCAGGACGATAGTATATATCCTATGATCCCCAACCAATCTTGTGACACAAATTAGACACTAATTTGTCACATAATGTAAAAAAATTAAAAGGTTATGCACTTGAATTAAAGTATGTTTCTCCATTGCCTTACAGATAATTGAGCATAAATGTACATTTTCGACAAAGAGCACTGGATGTATTCAACAGCCAGCTCTGCAATAAGTAAGACCTTATACTTGGGCTAATGTCTACATTCAAAACACGTGCCTCCTGCAGAGTTTGATGTTAGAATATCTCAAGTTTGTCAAGTGAAGGGTAAATATCTTAGGTATTGACCACGCTTTGAATAGACAAGTATGGGCTTTAATTCCTTTATTTATCATGTTGACAGAAAATTAAACATGAAACGACTAAAATCCCTGTTTTCTTCAGTAAAGGTCATAGCTATTGATGCAAGAACTTTTAGTTTTATATATTATCAATAAAACCACTAAAAACATCTAAGTATGAGACCCAGTTCCAGGCTGATAAGATAAGATTTACACAATTTTTTTGGACACATTCGAGCATCCCCTGAGTTGAATATGAACAAACACGTCCTGTAATGACTGAATGAAAATCGTGAACCTACAAACACAGAGCACAGACTCACACAGACCTACTTATTACATTGAATCATTTCCTGGTATCGCACCACTTATTTTAAAAGGCTACAAAACAGGCTTTTCCAATTATTCTGTTTACGTTTTGCACTCAAAGTCACGTTTTTCCTCCACGTGCTCCTTCGATGTGTGTGTTTTGGGGAATTTTCCCTTACAACTATGTGAAGGTGTTGACCCAGTTTTGGAAGCCAACATTCTGTGGTTTTCTATACTGCTCTTTGCCCATATGAGGATCCTGCAGCTGGCAGATATTCAGAATGCACGTGAGTTCTTTAAAGGTCCCTGAAATCTACTTTGGGGAAATCTGGAACCAAAAATCCAACTCCAGGCCAATTGTAAGTAATTACATTTAGTCCTGTAATTTCATTCCCTTTAATACATTCCATTACCTTCAATACAAATGGGAATCAGAATAACTGAACCTCTTAACTAGGACTTAATTGAGGGCGGTAAGGTTTTGAAGGTTTTAAATAATTCACTGAATTATCTTTCCAACATAAAGCCCAAGCAGCACCTTAGATATTTCAAGGGAAATAGAAGTTTAAACATACATTTAAAGTAGAGTTATTGTTCAATTAATATCTTTACGAATCATTCTGATGGCCATTATATACATCCTCAATATTTGTCGTTGCTACTTCGCTTAAAAGCAATAATAAAATGGGACAAGCAGTATGAAGTAAATTAAAAAACTAAAATTTAATTAGCAGTATATTCATAAGAACAATAAGCTATTTGTGAGGTTTTTGCTTTTTGGCCCCCAGAAGGGATCCTTTTCTTTAGTTTGATGTATAGTTTTGTCTTTTTGAGTGACGCTATACATACTTCAGCAGAGGACGATACACACACACAGGGAAACAAATGTTTGAAATAGATACTCTGAACCTTAGTATTCATTTAAACTGTAAAGTTTCTTGGTTTATCATCTTTCAGTCTGTGCAGTGGTGGAGTTATTATTTTTTTCCAGGGTGTCGTTTTCAACCAGTTACATAAATATTCCTAATAAAGTGGTGTCATATTGGACAGTAGTTTAAGCAGATTTGCCAAAATGAAAAATGTTGGTTAAATGATGAGGTGACATTTTATCTTGCTTAAAACTGCGCATAACTCATTGCATAATAGTATCGTTTTCAAAAGAAATGAAAGCATCAAGGTTGGCTCGGATATGTAAAATATTTGTCTTGTCGGAACACATTGAGTATCGTCAGATCACAAGGCACCGACACACTCCATTAAAGATAAGCTTTTTTTCCCTTAAAGATTGATCCAGAAGGGTTTGATTTGAAAAAACGGGCCAATTCCCAGTGTCATGGCGAGAAGAAGAAAGGTCAATAGCAACTGATTTAAGTGTCAATGTATGGTATGTGAAGAGTAAAACCTCTGAGCATTCACTCGTGAACAAGAGAGCATTAATGCACTATAAGAAAATCATTAGCATGAATGCATGCACAGGCATTAAGAATCGTAGATGTGCTTCACATTCATCCTCGTTATTTCATCAGAACGGAAACCCGAGACTCGACTGGCAGCAGCAATTTACACACCACATTACCCAGTAACTGCTGACACCTATGAAAACAGAATGGGTGGACTGTATTACACTGCTGGGGCATCACTAGAAACCAGGGGGAGAAAAGTCAATAATCTCACCGTGATCAGACTCTGAAAATAATGTAAAAGTCGGAGACCAAAGGTAATACTAATGTAATGTTAATTCATAAAATATTCATTTAGTCGATATTTAAGAAAAGCTTTCTGTTAAAATTACAGCAAAAAAAAGACCAATTAAGTGAACAAAATGTAGCAAACTATATGGTCCAGTTGACCAAATCTCTGACTTCCTGTGCACAGAATCTTCATTTAATTTGAAGCTTTTGTTTGTAATCTTATATGACAAGTTTAAACGCTTCCACGCTCATGTGCTGTTCTTTTTTTTTTAAATATTTTCTGAGAACTGTACTGCAACCTAATCCGTCTCCTATCTCAAGAGTCTTTTCCCCGTCCAGATCTATTATGTCAGAAGGCGTTTCATCTGGACGCCACCGACTCGATCCGTTTTATGGAAGTGGCAGTTGTTCCTACTGTTTTTCTATCTGGAGCAGGAGCTGAAAGCATCAACGGTGCCTCGGAGAATGACGGTTAATCTAAAGTAGATAACAACACGAGAGAGCCACTAACACTAGTTTAATGATGGATAATGATGGTGTTTTTTATTCCAGCATTGGAGGAAAACATTTGTATTCTTGCTAGTTTGAAATAGTGTGGAGTTGTTTTTTTTTGCCAATGATTCACGGTAATTTAAGCAGAAAAGGCAATGAAGCGTGCACGGATCTTTAGCAGCTCATTTACCAGCTCAATGATGCACATAACAGTTATTGACTGACCGAGCTACAAGCTATTGTAGTGCATTTAAAGATTGGTCAGAGAACTTAACAATGCTAAGGTCAGAAGCTGATGAAGGTTTTGGTCTTTTGTTCAAAATATATTGTCGACTTTCAATGAAGGTGTTGTGTATAATGCATTATTAACACATTAATTAGACATTATAATGCGTTTATATGGCTTTATCAGTGAATGTAATATTCTTGTATAGCACCTTATAACAACGTTTATATATAAGTATTATAAGATGATGACTGCGTTTGTAACAGTGAACTGAAGTACTGGGCTACACAGCACATGGAAACTAGTATAACTTAAGCTAGTTTCAAGATGACTTTAAGGGCTTTAAATCAAAACTTTATAATCTTATTACAATAAAGTATAATAATATATTCATATTCTTTATACATTGTTTCCACTTTACTTAAAGCCCTTAAAATCATCTTGAAAGTTTAGTTTTAGTTGCTGTAAATAATTAGAAAATGTCATAACATCATCTATAAGGCCTCGTTAATGCATTATAATCTGTAACAAGGGTTTTCCAAATGCATAAAACCCAAGTCCTAATAGAACATGTTACCAAATATATAATCCATTATAATACTCCCATCAGTATGTGTGAATGGCTGTCAAAGCGCTTTGTGACCCTGGTCTAGAAAGGCGCTATATAAATAGAGATTATTATTATTATAATAACATTTTCTATATTAGATGCTATAAATTTCCTCTGCATTTCCAGGTCGGCTTTGTAATTAAACCATTTAGAACTAAAAGCTTTAAGTAACATTCACTTTCATGGCATCGTGAATCCAAATAAAACTTTCCCACCGTGGTCACTTTGATTTACGGTAAATCAAAATCATTAAACTTAAAAAAGATAGTAATAAGTTTCCAATATATATTTTTTAAAGTATGTCTGCATGTTTCCTCTCAAAACCTTGTAAAACTGGAACACATATATCAGCCGGAGCACTCGTATGTCATTATGTAACTGCCATTATATAATACATGAATATCGTAAGTTCACCATTTGTCCCAACGTTAAAGTCACCTTAATCTCGATGCTGACATCATCACTCAACATGCTGAGGTCTGTGGAATGCATTAGAGTTGGTGTTACCTGGAAATTAGTTTTCTTATATTCCTGAGCTGCGAAAGCTATCGGTTTTCTAGGAAAAATACAAAGTGTAGAGTTTAGCCTTAAAGTCTTAGGGCCTGTTGAAAGCAAGTGCCGGAGGGGTCCAGTGATTTCACAGATGCAGGCTTGCTTGTTTAAGCAATATTAAAATGATGTTATCGTGATATATTTGAAGGTAATTAGTTCTTTTCTGTGTCTTCAGCTCTTTCTAGGAGACTCTTCATACGACATCTCAGATATCCATCATTCTCCCAGGGAACCTGGGATTACAAGGCTGGGTTGTTACTTCCTTGCTGACGCTGGAGAATACCAAAGTCTGAAGGAGGTTCAGGGTTTTTCTTTTGACTTCATAGATAATTTAATATCCTCTCTTCCTCTCACTCCAAAGTATGAGTAAGTTGACTGTATCGAAGCTTGACAGCTGGATTCATGTCTGCACTATTTCCCTTTTCTCCTCCGTCACTGAGGTTCAACCCGATGATGGATAGCGAAAAACCTGTTTCTCGTAGACTGGAGATCAATAGAAGAAAGCTCAGTATTCTATTACATTGACACTTAATTGTACTCCTAGGCTTTTACAAAGAAATGTGTGCATAAGTAGTAGGGGCGTGTATTGGCATAAATGTGGCAATATCATATGTATCACTATGCAAAGGAAAAAATGCAATAAATTGCGATACTGTTGGAACAAAGATATATTTGTAGTATTGTCGTGTACTTGACTCTGGCTTTGCAGAATTTACAGACCACATGACTAATGACTCTTAAAAAAACGAAATATGCCCAAATATAAAGAGATATACATGACATATATACATGACATATACATTACATATACATAGAGTATACATGTAACAGTCCAAAATACAGCTGGTGTGGGGATTCTTGGTCATAATGATTAGTCGGTTAGCCGCGTCCACCAAGTTTGATAAAACAAAGTCATACGATTTTGAGGAAAGAAAAATAGCTAGATTAGAGATGCATTCTCTTTATGTAATTGTTTCATCAGGTTATGTGATCATCTGAGTTGATCTTCAAACAATCTTTGTTGCCAAAAAAGCAGACAAAGCCGTTTTAGATTACCATCTGGATCCATACAGCTTTTGAAGGATTAGTACACAAATGCTATTCCCATTAAGCTAGTTTTTGATTTGGTTAATGATGCAGTCAATCCTATTCAAAATGTATGCCAATAATATTGGGTGAAAAAAAATAAATATATATATATATAGAGGGAAAAAGTTACACCTTTTAACTAAAGCCTAATCTCACTCATCAAGATATAAAATATGCAGGAATCGACTGTATCCTCTCGCCCTTAGTCATAGTAGGGATCTCTCTGGATTTCATTGTTCCTTTATCTACGGAGGATGTAATGACTGAGGCCATCTAGTGGTTGGATGTTAAATTAAAACACCAAAATGAACAAAAAATGTACTTTATTGAAATGTAAACCATAGATGATAATGAAAGAAATAAAGTATGATTTGAAAGCCACAAAAAATAAGATAATTGATACAGTGCTGTTGAATATCTATACGGTATTGTGGTCAGAAAAATAGAAAAGGAAGTTGGCTTTAAGCCAGGAATGGTCCTAAACATCTTCACCACAACTGACATTTACACAAGGCTTGCTTGACAATCACACACCTAGTGTTGTGATAGCGAGCACATTTTATTTCTAACTTTAGCAATGTCTGTTTGGTTCAGTGATCCCCCTGAAGGAGTTTCAATCATCGGACACAAAGGGATTTTGTGGACAAATTACATAAAACTCGGTAAGAACATCACAAAGCAACAGTAGCTGGGCTCCAAGCTCCGCTGACGCAATGTAATAACTTATCGGTGTTTTGGGAGTGACACTAAAACACAGATGTATTGGTGTGCATCCAGAGGTGGAATTTATGAGTTCACTCTGCTACTGTCAGAGACGGCAGGCGTAGGACTTGGTGCCTGGTTAGTTCAAAACTAAAAGTGAAGTGCGGCATCTACCAGAAACCAAGCAGCAGGAAGTATTTTCATCGACGAGATTTAAACGACAGACGTGTTGCATAAGAAAACAAAGTTGCCACTGAGATGGTAAAGAAAGGTAGGATCCTCAGTTCAGTGAACAATATCAAGAAGAGAGTAACTACAGGTATTGAAATTGGCTTAAGATAGGAAAATGTCTTAGATAATAAACATTTTTCTCTTGAATGTATTGAGGAACATTTATTATTTTAAATGGAATTTTCTCAAACAATTGCATCCAAAGTCTTTTTTTCCAAGGACATTTAAGATTTATTCAAGTTTAATTAAGGCAAAAACAAGAACAAAGTTCAAATAAAAAGAGCAAAGTGCAAAGAAAAAGCATAGATCAACGAGAAAACCAAAAATATCTTAAAATACGATACATACGATATAAGATACAGAGATTAACAATTTACTCTTAATTTACTTTTAATTTTAATGGTTCATATTGTAGAATGCAATTCCTTATTTATGGTACTCTAGGTTTCCAGAACCACAAAATCGACAAAAACAAGAAAATTACAGATAAAATAATCCTCCCAATAAAAACACAGTTTACACTTAATATTTCTAAGCCAATAAACCCCAGTCAGACCTACATCCTGGCTAAATGTGAAGGAAACAATTGTCTTCACTTCCTCATCAACATGAGGATTTGAAGTGCCCACTGGTCAAATGGAACAGGTCCAGTGTTCCAGATGTTTATAGCGTTCAGAGCAGTGTCCTGAGCTGCGCCACTAAATCTACTATTTACAAGTTAACAAGTCAACAACTGAAAGTTTACTTTTATTTTATTGGACGCTGTAGTTCCCATGTAACAGTCCAAAATACAGCTGGCGTGGGGATTCTTGGTCATTATGATAAGTCGGTTAGCCGCGTCCACCAAGTTCGATAATACAAAGTCATCCGATTTTGAGGAAAGAAAAATATCTAGATTAGAAATGCATTCTCTTTATGTCATTGTTTCGTCAGGTTACGTGATCATCTGAGTTGATCTTCAAACAATCTTTGTTGCCAAAAAAGCCGACAAAGCCGTTTTAGATTACCATCTGGATCCATACATCTTTTGAAGGATTAGTAAACGAATGCTATTCCCATTGAGCTAGTTTTTGATTTGGTTAGTGATGAAGTCAATCCTATTTAAAATGTATTCCAATAATATTGGGTTTAAAAAAATAAAAAATAAAAATACAGATGGAAAAAGTACACCTTTAAACTTAAGCCTAATCTCACACTTTTACTCCTCTGTTGCAACGGGAAGCAAATGTAAAAAAATAAAAGTGTCAACAGTTGCAGAAAAGTCAATGACCCCAGGCACCTCTCAAAAAAATTGGACCACCCCATGTTATGGTTACTGCAACATATTTCAATTTGAGTTTAAAGCATTAGACCCCGGAAGACTGTTCTGGAAGTCTGTTCTTTAAATATTTAATTTTTTTCCCCTCCTTTTTTGATGCAAGAGACCCCGTAAATCACGTTCTTTATACCACTGGCTTGGGGTTCACTGTCTGACTGAAGGGTGGTGGGGGGGGGGGATGATGGAAAAAACACAGCTACATCTCACTTTTGAGGGTCAAATAGCAGGAGAACGGGGTAACAGAGAACGTGAAAGATGAAGGAGTATCTGCGGTCACCGAAAGCAGGGCCAGAGGACAGTAGGGGACATAATAATAAAATACAGAAAACTCACCAGCATTAAAAAATAGACTCATATTTCTATTTAATTTCAGGAAAACCACCACTGGAACCGCCATTATGCAAATACTGCATTTTTGTTTGACCGAAAAAATAGCAATACATTTGTCTCTTTCTATTAGAACGTCCACTTAATCATCAACGTCTAATAAACTGTGGAAGACTAATGTGTTTGTTTAGGAATCTGGTTGCTCATAATAAATTGCAGGCTGTTTTTCATATTTAATGAAAATGTGGGAAACTAAATTGTAATATTTAACTTGGTAAGCAGGGGGAAAATAAACGTTATGGATTGTGTTTGAGGAATACTGTGACACAAACACACACACACACAAAAAAAAATGATCAATGAATCTCTGTCATTTGGCATTTCCAATCAGAAAAATAATTTGCAAATATCAATATTTTTAACTTGGTCTTTCAAAAAACTTTATTAACAACCATGTTTATGACACAAACAGAAGTGGACAGACTGCTTTATTTTATTTTCAAAAGCTGTGCTCAACTTTTCTGGCTTTGGGACCTCAAATAGTGGCCCAAATCAAAATAGCTTTTTAAAATTTAATGCCATGCGTATGTAAACCAATCACTGCTCAAAGGCCCAATACCCAACAAAAAACTCTTGGCGACCCTTTTGGGGTCAAGACCCACCAGTTGGGGAATCACTACTATAATGCACCCAGAAATGAAATTTTGTTAGCAGGAAAGCATTTTTCAATAAATGTTCTCACACTGTCGATGATGTCAGTTGAGAGAGCAGACTTTGAGCAAATGTTGCCTCTTAACCTGTGACCAAGACTCATTAAAGGGAATGAGGCTCCATTTTTTTAAGGGGCCCACTGGAAAAGTAACACTGACCTAAATCCCTAATAAAGACGCAGTGCTGGAATATTTAAGACAAAGACAATCATGAATGGGACAAGCTGGACAAAGACCAACAGTAGCCTATGGATTACTGTCGTAAAATGACAATATTAAGTCAGCAGAGGAACACGTGCAAAAAGAAAAGTAATATAAAATCATATTAAAATGAATCTTAATGTATTTATAAAGAGAAAGTCTACAGTTGTAATATATGCTTGGCTGGTTTCCTTCCTCTTTTCTAAATATGGGAAACAGACTAGAGTAGGGAGAAACAGGTCTTTTTTCGTTATGCTTCTTTACATTAATTTACACATATAAAATCAGATTTTACTTGAATTAAGAACATCTAAATGTTAAATATTATAGTTTTATCCAACTTGGTACTGTAAAGTGTTTAATTTGATTCAGTCTTTCGGAAATTAACTTAATAATTCAGCTCTGTAAAATGTAATTATTTTAATTCATGTATAAAGAAATATCCATGATTTTATTGATGAAATACCAAATAGTAACACAATTCAGAAAAATGTGTTTATATTTCATTTGTTTGTTGTGATGTTAATTTAAATACTGCAATCATAATTATTAAATACAACATGTTAAATTACACACATACTTAAATGTGGTTATTTTGACCACAATTATTGTCAAATATATTTCTTCTTGTGCTCCCTATGCATCAAATAATGAATAAATACTATTTAATTTGTGCCTAAAAAACTAGGCACGTTGGTGGATTTCAAACTCTTACATTACCTCTGACCACTACCAGATTTATTCTCTTCTCAAGTCTCTCTGAAACAAGACAACTCGTCGGTGCCAACTCATAGGCAAACCCTGACAGTGACACAAGATCAAGTGAGTGGGGGCGGCAAAAGTCAAGTCAGCATTCTAATGGTGGAAATTTTATGTGTAATGTTTTAATACTCTGCGGTCTTCTTAATACCCAAAACAGAGCTGTTCATCCATTATTCTCAAGATATAAATCGCTTACGTCCCCGATATCTAATATCAGCGCGTCTGACGGTGGTGGGTTTGGATGATTGATGGTACAAACATTCAACAAAGTCGTGAAAACGATGCCAGCGGTCCGTTTCTGTGGAGCCAAACAGTAGGTTTCAGGTAATGGATCAGGCAGGTCACACGGTTTATTTGATGAAACTCGTCTCCACGGCCAACATTAAAACAAGTTCGGTGGAAACAGACTCTCGACAAAAGATTGTAGAGACAAGAAAGTGGTTTTCGTTGAACTCAAAGTTTTTGTTTAGGAGTTATATACATATCACTGCTGTTTCCACTCAGACATGGAGAGGCCGTTCAACAGGACAGGCTTCAACATTTGTTCAGAAAACTTGTGAATACACGGACGGAGGAAAAGGAAATTATACTTGGAAATCAGCGTGATTATTGCTGTAACAAGGCCTCTGGGAGAGATGGGGGGAGGCCAGTAAATTATGTTAAAATTATGAAACATTATAGAAAGAAAATGTATACATGAATTCAAAAGTAATTTTTATTAAAGCAGAAGTTTAAATGCAGTTGTCTATCTATCTATCTATCTATCTATCTATCTATCTATCTATCTATCTATCTATCTATCTATCTATCTATCTACAGTATCTATCCATCTACAGCATCTATCCATCTACAGTATCTATCCATCTACAGTATCTATCCATCCACAGTATCTATCCATCTACAGTATCTATCTATCTAAAGTATCTACAGTATCTACAGTATCTATCTATCTACAGTATCTACAGTATCTATCTATCTACAGTATCTATCTATCTACAGTATCTATCCAGCTACAGTATCTACAGTATCTATCTATCTACAGTATATATCTATCTACAGTATCTATCCATCTACAGTATCTATCTATCTATCTACAGTATCTACAGTATCTATCTATCTACAGTATCTATCTAGCTACAGTATCTACAGTATATATCTAGCTACAGTATCTACAGTATCTATCTATCTACAGTATATATCTATCTACAGTATCTATCTAGCTACAGCATCTACATTATCTATCTATCTACAGTATCTATCTAGCTACAGCATCTACAGTATCTATCTATCTACAGTATCTATCTAGCTACAGTATCTACAGTATCTATCTAGCTACAGTATCTACAGTATCTATCTATCTACAGTATCTATCTAGCTACAGCATCTACAGTATCTATCTAGCTACAGTATCTACGGTATCTATCTACTGCATCTACAGTATCTATCTAGCTACAGCAGATAGATACTGTAGATAGATTGATACTGTAGATACTGTAGCTAGATAGATACTGTAGATTCTACAGTATCTATACATCTACAGTATCTACAGTATCGATCTATCTACAGTATCTACAGTATCGATCTATCTACAGTATCTACAGTATCTATCTATCTACAGTATCTATCTATCTACAGTATCTACAGTATCTAACCATCTACAGTATCAATCTATCGTATCTATCTATCCATCGTATCTATAGTATCTATCTACAGTATCAACAGTATCTATCCATCCATCCATCCATCTACAGTATCTACAACATTAAAATATAGACTTTTTAATTTTTTCCGGACCAATATAGACTTTTTAATTTTTTTCCGGACCAATGAAAATAATCAAAACTCTTAATAGTCGACATGAGGGTGAGTAGAAAATGAATGAAGTTGAATTTAAGGTCAATGATCACTTATATATCTTATCGCCAGTATTTAGTTTTCTTAAGAAAAATAACATAAATTATTGTCTATGAATAATAGTTTTTCGATTAATCCATTATATATTAATGAAATTATAAACACCTGGATGATCATGAAAACTACAAAAACACTTTACAAAGATATCCCTCCACCTGACATACATAAACATTTGATTTGCTATGAAAACCCATGCCCTAAATATTTTTTGAAAGTGTGGCAAGTGGTAACGCAGCGGCTGAGAGGCACGAGGTCAACAGTACGTTGAACTCTTACTTCCAGGGATGCATGTCAGTCATACATCAAAGTTATTACCAATGAATGGCAGGGGCTCTGACAATCTACAAACCTCACCGCCACATCGGTATTCACATATTCGACGCACCATCATAGCAGACATGTGCCAAAAACGTCCCCTCTCAAACCCGTGTAGTGTTTTTGACCTATATTCTCTTTATGTCTTTGGCTCAGGTATTTACTGCCTCACCTCAAACTGCACATGACTGGCCCACTTCCTCCCAAAACACGCATCAGCTTGGAAATGATATAGGTTGTAAAATAAGGTAAAAGTCTGCGGCTATTCTGATCATATGCTCAAGCGATACATGATGGAAAGTGGGACGTATAGCTGAAATAAAACTATCACAAATAGTGAATTGATGTTGACCCAAATATCAGATATAAGGTAAGGTAAGGTAAGGTAAAACTTTATTGATCCCTCAGGAGGTCTCCTTTGGGAAATTGTTTTTTACCAATAGCCAGCAATTTTTCATAAACAATAAAAAATAATACATAAAAAATAAAATAAGAAGAAGAACATAAAGAGGAAGAACAAGATGACACAATCTAAGTCTAAAGATAAAGAACATAGGTCAAAGAAAAACATAGGAACATAGGAACATATCTATATATATCTATATATATAGATATATATCAGATGAAACTCGGAGTATGAATTAATACTTTTTTAAGCTAGTTATTTTCTGAAAAACCTCTTTGAAAAGCTTGTTTCATTTTACTTGAATGACAAAGAATACAATCAGTTTATTTTCTTCTTGTTGGTCAAGTAATCCAAATGTATTTTAAACTGTTTATCTCATAATTTAGTTGAGATTTTCGCCTATTTTTACTCTAGACTGATTTTTTTTATTAGCTGTATCAGACAAAAATATATTTAGGAAAACTCCAGTGAATATAAATGTGTATCCACATACTACACTTACACTTCACAGAGATTATCATGTTCTTTGTCTTTATTTCTCTTTGTTCTTGTTCTTATTTTATTTATTATTTTATGAATAATTGCTGTATTGCTGTGTTCTAATTGGAATTTTTTTTTTTACTGAAGGAGACCTCCTGAGGGATCAATAAAGTTCTACCTAACCTATTATACCAAAAACTGTCAAATAAAGGCTGAGGAATTAAATCTATTTGTCTCTTCTTTTCCTCATCATTTGTGCAAAGGTCAAGGGTAAAAACGCCCAAGAACTTATTTTAATGTGTGTCTACTTTTATCCAATTTTACAAAAAGAAACAATCCACAAAGACACACACATATACAGTTCAGGCCAAAGTTTGGACGCAATCTGATTTTGTTTTGTTAAGATGGGAGAGATTCTAACCTTTAAAAAAACATTGAGAACCAAATATAAATCGAATGTACCAAAGAGTTGCAGAAAAAACAGCTGAAATACGAATAAAAAAAGTAAGAGATCCCCGAACTTGAGGTCCATTGTCTTTCATCAATTCTATGAGAAGTTCTTACAGCAAGTCACCACCTCCATCTTCACCCCTTATGGCCTCCTGACTGAAAAATGGGGCCAAATAAATAAAGGCAAAAGGTCGCATGTTGGCACATTGTGCTAGAATATAAACTTTGCCATTATATTTGTTTCCCTTCGAGCGGAAAAATTCCAAAATTCAGATTGTGTTTACTTTAACGATCACGCTGTGCTTCATCATACTCCGTGGCCCATTAAAAGCAAAGCAGCCGTGGCCGATGACTCTGCCGTTTTTTAAATGTCACCGGCAGAAAACAGACGGCGATACAAAGTCCAGATGAGAAATTATGGAAATGGCCTTCGCCGAAAGGTGGCTTCGAGTGTGTGCGTGTTTTGCCGAAAACGTGACCATATGGAAATCCTTAGATGTAGGCTGAATCAGCACGAGTGGACGTGCACGTGAGCGCCGTCTGCCACCTCGAGGTAAGCAGCGACGCAGGAGCCCACCACACACACACACACACACACACACACACATTCACTGTGCCGTCACACACCAACCTGGCCAAGTGAGGGCTAAAACACACAAGACAGGATCTAAGAGAAAACAAGCACTGTTATCATGGCCTCCTGAAGGTGTGACACACAAACATCACACACTGTAAAACACTTCTTATGAGACATTGCCGTCTCTGTCTGTATCAAGTCCAGGCTGGAAAACAGGTGGAGAATTTTCTGACTTCATTGACAGTATTTCCTGTATAGATCGACAGTCGGTGGATTATTCCATGACAAATACACTTGTTTTTTTTCAAGATATCTAATCGTTAACCCTTCACGTTTGAAGAAAGGCGTTGACAGAAAAACAATAATATTTGTGGGTCAAGCTGCGTTGTGTTGAGGCTGTGCTATTATAAGGTACTTTATAATGTTACAGTACTACTCTAAAATAAACGGATAGATTCTAGTAACAAAAAACGATGCAATTATGGATTACAATCTGAATACTAATAGTTCAAGGGCAGTGGATCAAACTCTTATGCAAGAGGTCGACATTTGAAGTCCAACTAACCTTAAATAAAAATATATATATAAAAAAAGAATGTTTTTTTGTTATAACCTGCATTTTAGGTGATCAACTGTGTATCTTGTATTGACTTTCACAGATGTTAACCACATTAAACCATTTTTTTCTATTTTTAATTGGTAACATATTAACTTTTCTTTATTAGAAGGATAATAAGTAGACCTCAAAACATCTGTCTAGAGAAAAAATAACACCGAGCAAAGAGCATCTGAAGGTGTCGTAACGACTGACCCAGCTCTTACCTTCTATGCAAACAGAGACATGAGCTCCTATCTGGCCGTTTGAAAAGACTTTGGGTTTTACAGCTTCACATTTCACACAACTCTGCTATGTCCATTGTGTTTATAAGCCTATGAATTAGCACAAATTGGTCCCTTAATGGGAGAGGATTTGGGCTTCAGTCATTTGGAACAAAGTACTAAACATTTTTATTCTAGCTATCACGAGTGAAATAATTTAACTGCAGATCATTCTGTGGTTTTGCCGTGAAATATCGACGCATTTGTGTTGTTTAGACCTGGTATCACTTCAATGTGGTGCTCAGAATTGCTGGCTAAGCATTCACAACTGTTGAACACATTAACTGGTTAATAGGCTACTTATAAAAAAAAAGTAGGCAAGCGAGTAAAGGGGGGGAAGTACAGGAAATAGAGCCAAAAACAAAGGGCATGAAGGGGGCAGGGTAGTCATGAGGAGTTGAGAGAGAGCCATGCTGAAAGAGCACAGCAAGTTCAAGAGGGGAGTGGAGAAAGAGGGGGAAAGTAAGGAAAAGAGGGAGAGGGATGACCTTCCAGAAAGACATAAATAGGCGATTGAGGACTTGTACCCTCGCAGTCAATTCTTGCCGACAGCCACACCAGCTGCTCTCTTCTCCCCTTCTCCTCACCTCCGGCCCGGCTCTCTACACATCTGCTGCAAACGCTGCAGTCATTCATCTGACACCCTGGGCAACAGTGAGTAGTTTTCGCATCACAGAGACACTTTAAAAAAGGATAATTCAGAACATGTGAAAGCAGCATATATTTAACATAAATATGTAGTGATCCATAAAAAGAATCAATGCATTTGTGCATTAAAACAAATACTGTAGTGTAATATTTTTTGCTGATATTCACTTTCATTTGCATTGTTTTTTTCTGTGCATGTTGATCCTGATGTTATGTAGTTATTCTAAATGCATTGATCAAACAAATGTAATTATTGGACAGTTATGACATCAACACTAACAACAATTGCACCAAAGTGTAACAACTGTATACCTTAACTAGTAGAATATATGTTTTCTGAGCTTTGAAACTAGCAGAAATCCTGCAGTAGCCAATCAGCACACGCCAAACTTATGGTACCAGTAAGTCCAGGTCCCTAATAGGTGGAGTCATAGCTCCAGTTTACATCATGATTATGGTGATTTTCAAGTTTATTTTTTTTATTTTCTACCTCGGTACAGTGTTCTATTTAGTAGAGCAGGTTATACTGAAAAAAATGGAATAGTCAAGAGGCAGAAATATAAAAATACAACAAAAAAAATTCTCTCTAAGGTCTCTTTCATCCTGTTTCTTGCACATTTGCAAACTGTAAATGTACATGTTGGCTTCAAGAAACACCTTTGGCTAGTATCACAGAATGCTTCTAAATCCTCAAATGTCATATTTATATATGAAGGACTTTTTTACAACAAGATGTTTACAACAAAGTACTATACAATAAGCAAAACTTGTGATAAAAAATGAACAAAAACCTCAAGAATGTCAGTCAAAACTAAAATAATAGCTCAACTCTTGGCTGAAATGGAATATGACCAAGTAGTGAAACAAAAATCAAACCGTCCTAAACTGAAAATTCAAAAGCCAGTTTTAATGGAAATGGTTAATATGATTCATTATCAAAATATATACATATATTCGGATATAAATATTAACATCCAAAAACATAGCTAAAGATAATGATGATAATTGACAAAACAGTGTAGTAACTACAAATAAAGTTAAATTATTACACAGGACGTTTCATTATTTAGGAAACCTAAACATTTAGCCGTTTTCCATGTAAAGATAAGACAACTTTCCTGAGTAGCTTTCAAGGAACATCATTGACATCCAGAACTATCAGGAAAAATTTCCTGGAGGAGATCTCCAGAGGGATTAATAAAGTCAATCTAATCTATCAGGAAGAATGTGACTCTAACTGCTCTGAACTCATTTTGACAGGTTTCTTTCAAAGTCAACCATGCAGACCACACAGAAGACTCCTTCCGCCTTCCAGACCCTCTACCGTCTGACCGTCACGGTGCTGATGATGGGCAGTGGCGTTCATCCAATGCCCGTGCCTACCGACGTGCCCATGTGCACAGCGTCGGAACCGGCAATGTACAGCTTAACGTTCACCGGCAAGTGGACCCGGTCAGCTTTCCCCAAGCAGTATCCCGTCTACCGCCCCCCCGCACAGTGGTCCACCCTCATTGGTGAGTCCACAGGAAGTAGTTGCATGATATCAAGTTATTCAAAACCATACTTTATTCAATCAGCAGAGATGTACATAAACTACATCAAATCCACCTGACCTTTGCTGTCTGTTTCTGCGCTTTAAGGGGTGACGCACGGCTCCGATTACCACATGTGGCAGCGTAATGGCTTCGCCAGCAACGGCGTGAGGGATTTCGCAGAGAGAGGAGAGGCTTGGACACTCATGGAGGAAGTCGAGGCGGACGGGGAACGCATCCAGAGCGTGTCCGGGATCTTCTCCGCTCCTGCCCTTGTGGGAGGCACCGGCCAGATGAACACTGAGTTTGAGGTCCTCGCCAGGCACTCTTCTGTAAGTCACCTGTTTTTTGCTAGTCATCTCAGGCGGGTCGACAAGTGCAGCCAGTTATTTGATAGCTGCTGTGAAAAAAAAAAGTTTTTATTGAGGACACAACTCACGTGTCGATTGTGTTTTGAAAAGCTCACAAATTACTACTTGGAATTGGACTTATATTCGTTATTTAAAACCAGAAAACCTATTTTCACATTCAAAAATAACCTTAAACGTTATCATTTACAGCGCACGTGAAACTGAAGGCAAAAGCATCAAATCTGACCCACAAAGTTGTTTTCTCGTCTACAAGGAGATTTGCATATGCAATGGTTGATAATAATGTTAAATTGAGTACTCAAAAAAAGCAGTAACAACAACTACTAATGTTATAATCATGATGTAAGAGAGAGTTTATAAATGTCAATCATTAATCAATTAACTCTTTGGTTAAGGAAGACTGAAATTAACCACATATTTCAATAATTAAAAAAGATATTGACAATAAATTATACTTATTTCCTGTTGCATAATGCCTGGATAGATAGTATTTTGCATGCATTAACATGTTGACTTCTCATGGTCCTACTTTATAAAGTTTTTCTATCAACAGGCATTGTTAATCGAGCCATTTAATCTCTTCCCCTCTCAAACATTTCTGTTTTTACAAATTCCTGATTTGAGTTTTGAGAGATTTAGTCAAAAGAGATGTAAATAGACATCGTTTAGATTTTTGTACATGCAATATTCAAAAGAAAAACAAGTATAAATACCTTTACATATATGATGAAAATAATCTTAAAATATTTTGATGGGATTAAAATAGTTATGTAAACTACTAAATGTAAAGTCAGACGTACATTTTGTAAATATAGTTATTTTAAAAGTAATATTATCTTGAGTATGACAATGTGGTTGAATAATGAAGGCTAAGATAGTCCTAAATCAAAAGAAAAGATCACATTCCGTATTGTTTGTCATGCACTCAAGTTAACATTCTTATTATTACTCGACCACTGCCAACATCTGCTAATAAAACACAATTAGTGGATCCAATAATGAGATTAATTTGCTCAATAAAACCGGAGGTCCAGGTTTGTGACTCCTGCAACTCTCGTTTGCGTCTTTAAATTATGTAAAGCCTCTGATTGACGAGCCTCTGGATGGGTCATAAATTTGGGGACACATCTGACCAAACACTTGAACAGACAGCTTCTAGACTTGGACAGGAAGCGAGACAGAGATGGGAGTAAAGGGCGGAAACAGGGATTTGGACTCGGGTGAGATAAATGGAGAGCTGCCAGTTGGATACAGATGAGCGTCAGATGTAGCGGCACGTTGACGATAAATCTCCTTCGCGACATCGACACGTGTACTTTATTCGCAGGTGTATTCTGAGTCTCTTTTGTACTCTTTTTTTGCAGCTGTCTTTTCTGGTGCGACTCGTTCCAAGCCCCGACTGGTTTGTGGGCGTGGACAGCGTCAACCTATGTGCCGGCGATGAGTGGAAAGACAGTTTGACACTGGAGCTTTTCCCTTACGACGCCGGAACCGACAGCGGTTTCACCTTCTCTTCGCCAAACTTTGAGACAATTCCTCAAGACAAGATCACTCAGGTGGGTGAGACACACGGCCGAGAAGCATCCTCTCATGTTCCTCTTCACGAATAACAATAGTCACTTCCGAGTTTATATGATTGTCTTCTGCTATTCTCCGAACAGATAACGTCGTCCTTCCCCAACCACCCGGCCAACTCCTTCTATTACCCGCGCCTGAAGCATCTCCCGGCCATTGCCAAAGTGACACTGACCAAGATAAAGAAGACCAATCAGATTTTCAGTCTTCCAATGGAGGTGACTCAGTCCAATCTGCTGCCGACAGGAAATGAGATCGAAGACAAGCTGATAAGTAAGTCCAGTTATCAGCCGTAGCACAGCAATGTCTTGGAAGACTTTTTTTCATTACTCTTGTCTTGCCGGCATTTAAAAAAAACAATAAACTTTAAAAAGTTCTGACACCATCCAGAGAAACTTGTGCAATTTCTGGGTTTTTGTTTTTAACGATCAATGTTACCCGACACTGTAGAAAACACCAATCTTTTAAGTGTAAACAAAGCATAAGACAATGATAATACACAAACTATAGGCTTCCTTTTAATAAAGATGGTTGGCGATAAACTGAGATTCAGAACGACACAACAATATGTTCATAAAGTTTAATAAAAAGACACAAATATATTTTATGTGTTCGATTAAGACATTTTAGATCAAGTATAGTACACTAAAGAAAGAACAGGCTAAATAATTTGCCGCATTTTTAATGGCAAAACGTCTCCACGCCAGTGTTTACTACGGAACCAAATTGGTTGCAGACATGCACACTTTTAACAAGGTGAAGCTGGGTTTTAATTAACCGTAATTCGCACATTGTTACATTTTATTATTCCTGGTTGTGCTGTGTTGAGACAGTAAGGGGAAAAAGTTTTTAAAAAGGAGTCGTAAAAAAGGGGTTTCGTGTGAAAGCCAAGCGGGTAGGAGTTAAACTTACTAAAATAAGGTAATTTGGGTATTGTTTCAGTATTAGCATTAAAAAATATAATTTAGAGTTTTGGTTGAAGTATTCTACAAACTGTTCACACTTGCAGCACAAATACAAATGTATAAATGCACGACAAACCTTAGACGAAATTATATGTTTCCACATAATACCAAATAATTTAACCAATAACTAGCTTTATTGTCTCTTAATATACAACAAAACCTCACGATTATTGAACACAACAGTAATTCTTCTAATGTACGTCCTTTATTGCTAAGCTAGCTCTTCATATTGCTTAAAGTAATTCATTCATCCATTTTATTTGTATCTCAAAGAATGCCTCAAAAGAAGGGTGGACGTATTCTAACAACTACCCACTGAGCAAACTTTCAGAAGTGAATGTCAACGTGTATATTTGACGAGTAACCTTTGGAAAAAAAAGAAGCTATGATAGTGTGTCACACACTATTTCATTCATTGGTTTAAGTGGTCAGTCGTCCAACTTTTACCCGGCATCTGAAACTACCGTCCGTTCCCCTGACTACCCATCAACAAACAACAGGAGGAGGCCAAGAATCTATTGGGGTTTCCTTCCAACTCCCTTGGCTCCATTCTGGCCCTCCTGCTGTTTATTTTTCCCTTCCTTGATCGCTCCATCTTTAGTTCACCTTCGACAAAAGTCCTGGAATTACAATTTGCATCTACAACCTGCCTGTAGGACTTTCGTCGAAAAAGCACTTTGGATCGAAACCAATAAAAGCTCTGACTGAACAGAATGATAACTTTAACACTATCCATCTTCACCGCAACTTAGTGGACACACAAGATGTCCCCGGACATGTCCAAAACCAGCCTTGAAAAAAAGGACTGGGAAGCCATCCACCTGAACATTCATCAATGCAGCTTACAAACTTCCATTAATCATTCTGCTTTTCCACTTGTGAGTGACGACAGCGTCTGTGATGGATATTACAAGATTGGCCGTGGTCGCTGGGCTTGTAGGTGAAATGAAGACAGAACGGAAAATAAATAGAGTTGAATCATTTTCCCCGAACATCATTCAAAGGCTGACCGAGCGATGGTGTCGAGCAGTATTAAAAGACGAATGTTCACCATATGCATTAGAATATATATATTTATTTGGAAGTGCCACCATACGGCCTTAAAACACCATTTAAAAAACACATTTTTCAACACATCATCTCTAAAAGTACTCCTTTATTCAGAGTAATTCAAGATGAGTTACAAAAGAAAACCACCCAGACGCCAATTCCTGTTTTCTTCATGACTGTAATAACAATAAGCTCAAAGAAAAAGGTCATAAAATATAGAAAAGTATAATCTCTCCCAACATTTTGCAAAATGCAAATCAGGAAATCCAACTATTCCAGTATTTGGAACTTTGTATATGTTTAAAAAGTTTAGGCTAAATAGACTTATTCTTACTAGGTTTCATCTAATATGAAGCTAGTTACTACTAGTTGCTGTTCTTAACCTAAAGTCAGTAAGATAAGCAATAGCATAGTCTTTTCAACCCTTTCTGTACATTCAGTGTTTCCAAATGGTTCCAAATGCATAAACATTTGTCAATCATGCACAATTGATTTAAGTGAATTGAAATCTTAACACGCAAATCTTTCCCTCCGTTGCAGAAACGCCTCTAGACTGCGAAGTGTCGGTGTGGTCACCGTGGGGTTTGTGCAAAGGCAAGTGCGGAGACTCCGGCGTCCAGCATCGCACTCGCTACGTCCTGCTGCAGCCGGCCAACAACGGCGCCGTCTGCCCCTTGCTGGAGCAGGAGAAGAAGTGCTTCCCCGACAACTGTTTATGACTAGGCCTGGAAAAGGGGGACAAGAAGGACGGGAAGGAGAAGAAAGATAAGAAAGACAGGAAGAACAGGAAGGGACGGAAAAGACGAAGACGGAGGAACAACAAGAAAAGAGAGACGGCGTATTCCTCTGAAGCTTGAAACCCCCCTGGTGGTGCTTTTGTAAATAACTAGATTACGTCGTATTCAAATTGAAGCGGTGGATCTGATAGTCTATGGAAGGTGTAGTGTGGCGTTAAAGCCAGTAGACACCGGTTTAGTTTGTCAGGCTGGCCGGCTTCCGAAACGTTCCATACAACATTTCTACAGAAATGACGAGGCGTACAACAAGGCACATATTTAGGTCCATCCATAAGGTGTCACGAAAAAACAAAGCCACATTCGAAGGATCGTGTTTACAGAGAAATTTGTGGTTGCTTCCCTGAATTCAAAGAATATATTTATTGACAGGATTTTTACCTGTGATGTACAGTATATCGAAAAAATACTTGTATTAATGTGTATTATTTTATGCTACTGAGATATTAAACTATTTTTTTGTAAGATGAAAAAAAATAAACATCATGTGTGTACCTTTGGAGTTATTTGTCGACTATTTTACAACGACAGTGTTGTCATGATTCCTTTTGCAAACCCTTGCCTAACAAAAGACTCTTTCTTTAGACGGTCGTATATTGGAGCCACACAGTGTGCTGGCCGCGCTACAGCTGGACTCACACAGCAGGGTAAAAATTGAGTGTAGACAGAACCGCTTTTAAATCAATGACACAAGTTCAAGCCCCGATGTTGGCTCGCATTTGCCCTGATGAAGTGTCGGTAATAAAATGGACGGGGGCGTTCGCCACATATTAACGGCGACTCACCAAAGGCTGATTTAGCAAACAAGGCTCCAGATTTCATGCAGCGACATCCAAAGTCAGTGAACTCAACAGCGTTAAAAGAGTGATTTAAACGGAGCTGTGCAAACAGATAACACATTGAAAAGCGATACAAAAACCCAAAACATCTGCTACATGTGTTGGGCTGGAGTCCACTTTGGAATGACGAAGAAGGGGAAAAATAGGGTTTTTCAACCAGTTTATTTTGAAAAAGTCCAGGAGATCTAACGGAGTAATAAATGCTTCATAAATAATGAAGAATAAGCAGGTGCAAAGTTCTTGAAAAGCTTTGTCAAGAGGAAAGTGGACAGGTGGATATGGAAATACTATCTGGCTAGAAAAACACTCATTACTTTAGAGTATATAAAAAGAACAATTGAGGCCATGCAGAGTAGAAAGTAGATGGATTATGAAGAACTCAATGTTTTTTTTATTGTAACAAATCAGCAGAAAGTGAATCCTTCTTGAATAAGACAATTCCATTTTGGCTGGACAAGTTACATAAGGGATTTTTTAGTCAATACTGTTAGTTCCAAAGAATATGAATCAATGGAATAAATATAATTTTAATCAAACAATAGAATACACCAGGTATGTCAAATGCAAAGGCAAACAGCAGCATAAGGTGTGACTGTGACATTTCACAGTATATAACTGAAGCTACGCTGGCAAAGAACTTCCACCACTCATACTTTCGGTACCCATAATGCACCTGGAGGTCTGATAAAAAAAGATATCAGAGACAAATGTTTCAATCTTGTTTGAATTTCTCGTGAGATTAGGTTTAATGCTCAGCATTACAGTTGATCAAGTAAACATCAAATAATTGTAAAATTGTAAACTGTAAAGATGTCATAGAAGTCTTCTCTACAAGTTATTTTTTCAGACAAACGTTTTGTATTATGCATGCATGTTACACATGTTGAATGCCTGTTACAAAACAACACAATACATGTTGCCCCATTAAATACATACTTATTTAATCTAAATAATTTAGGGCAACAATAATAGGGATGAAGAAAAAAAGGGTGCAAAGAGTTCAGGTCTGAATTCTCTGAATGCTGTTAACATTAAGACAAAATGCACAACATAAATACACAACCAAAATAAAATGGAATATACAGTATAAACGAAAAAACAAACTCTGTTTCTAGTCATAATCACGCTGAACTCATTCGCACTTGGAGACCTTCCTTACTGTCCATGACAAACCGCCTCCATGTCAAGTGATATCAAAACCCAATTCTTGGAAAGTGGGATGATCCAAGTTCAGGATGTGTTGTTCCACCTCAGCTGTAGGAATCTGTCCAAGCTCCAGCAATGAGAATCTCATCTGTCCAAATTGGACCCTAACAATTGTTTTGAAACGTACAAGATGTACGAGGCGGACATGAACGTACAGTTGTTTGCCATAAATAACCGAGACGCAGGGGGAATCGTACTTATAAAGCTGTGAATGTAAAATCCAGCGGGATCTAATGGCTTACCGGTGGTTTTAAATCAAATGAATGGACCCTTTTTTCAGCCTGTAGTTTTTCATTTCATGGAGTGGGACTCGCCACAATGATTACCTTTAGAATATCAATGGGCTTGCAGCAGGTAAATCAAACCAAACATCCTTCTCTAATAGCATCCCATCAGCTAGAGGACCATCACTCTATCAAGTGCATGTTAATGTTTAGCAATGGAGCAAACCATAAATGGTCACTTCCTCTGGAATAATAAATCGCATCTTGACTTTACTCAAGAGAATAATCAGATCAGGTAACATCATCGAGCCAATCAAGGAAGGTCAGTCACGGTGGTCTCTGGGTTGGTTTCTTCTTGATCCCTAATCATGGTCCTAGTATGAAAATGAGGCACAGGAAGTGGATGAAACCCCCTCAACAATGTGTTAGAAAATAGTTCCTTTATCATTTTCTATTGTTGCATTAAATTATTTTAACATCGCAGATAAATAATATTGATGGATTTGATTCCAAAGCACCTTGTAAAACTCTTAAGATCACTTAACAATACCAAACAAATGTTTTATTCATGAAATAAAATAAAAACACATGATATAAAATCACAAAATACAATAAATGTAGTGCACGAAAACCTGCCATGACCATACAAGGGGCAAAAACCGAAACACATTTATCTTTTTATATAATATGCAAAGATAATTGATAATAAAACTAAATTTAATTTTCATCAACTTGAAGTAAACCATCCATTTGTTTTTTATCTGCATTTTCCAGATGCATTTTTGACATTCATTGGCCACTTCTTTCTGGAAAGTACAAAGCCATTGGTGAACATTCAATGAATATTAAACAGATTTGAGTTTAACACATGTGTTTTCCATTCATTTTAAAGGAACCCAAAAATTTGATATTTGAATTTTTGGTGAACCATCCCTTTATAGGGTCATAAAGGCCAAGGTGAAGTTGCCCATACGAAGCCCAAAAACTCTTTTATCTGAAAATCAAAAAGAGGTAAACAGTCGATTGAATCTAATAATAAAGACAGATTTTGTGTGTAGTGTGTTTTGAATAAAAAGTGCGAGTTGAGCAGCGTTTTGACAGTAATGACAGTAAATCTAATGATTTAGCATTCAGATTTCTCTGGAAAAGCCTGGGCGTAGGGGGATGATGAGGAGATCTGATATTCTGCTTAGCGTTTGAGGGATGACAACTTTAGCAGATGCTAAATATGAGAAGGTTTCACTCGCTGAATGGGTGTGGGTGTTGACCTCATCCTAGGTAAATATATGTCACTCATGAACTGGTTGAGTTCAATTTTCCATTAAAGTTATTAAAAGTTGGATTTTGTTTTTAAACCGTCTGCAAGATGCAATTAAGACAAATTCATTTGAGTGCTTTTACAGTTTTTGCAATTTATTTCACAACAGACATTATTTTTTTATTAGATATATATATATATATATAACAATTAAATCAAGTAGCAACTTCTGTGTTTAATGTGACTAAAGGACGGAAAAGAAAACAATGCCTAAAAGCAATGCTATGCTGTAGGGGGCGCAATTAGATATTTTAGAAAGAAGGAACAAAACCTTAAAAAAAGAGAAGAAAAAAGATGTCATAATGCTTTGATATTTTATAATAAAGCTGCAGTATATAAGCTTCAATTATTATTTTGATTTATATTAAATAAAATAAGATAAAAGGCAATTATTTTGAGGAAGAAATTAATACTATATAGAATGTATATATAAAAAGAAGGGGGGAAAAGTCCTTAATGATAGAAAAAATGTATATTGTTATATGTGCAAATTAAATATAAATACAATATACATTTTTAATACCCTTGTAAGACAATCACATTTATGTGACCTTTTTAGGGGCCGCATAAATCCAGTGAAATGGCCCCTAGGTTGCACTTTGACTGGTTCTGCTCTCATGGAAATTTCTAGATATAAGCTTTTAAATTTAACTACAATTATCATCACATTTGTCAAACAAATGTACCTTTAGATGTACCAGATATTAAAATGAAATTGATGAAAACGAGGCTATTCTGATATTATTTTAAAGACTCAACAGGTTTTTTAGTAGGAAAAACTAGGTTTTCCATCTTCTATTCGTGAAAAATGATGGAAGGGTTATAAATAACACACTTTATGTATGGTCTTTTCAGTGGAGCTAAAAAAGGTTCTCTGGTATCAACGTGTCACCTCAGAAAAGCCTCTCCATTGGCTCCCACGAGTGTCTCGTCACACAAAGCAGCACCTGTGTGTTTCTCACACTCGAGCGTCAACACACACACGGCAGGTCTTGACATACATGCAACAGAATGTCCTCATCATTGTAATATTTTTAACGACAAGTGCGACTATAACACCGAGGTCACGACGGTAGAGTCAGAAATGGGGTTGCGAGGTACAGGGTTTTTACTGCAGTGTTACCTGGTGTTGGCGGCAGCCATGTATTTTGATCTGGGGGAGCAGGAGGAGAAATGCATCATCGAGGAGGTTCCTGATGACATGCTGGTCACTGGTGAGTCCTGGAAGTAAAAAAAGATTTCATGCTTGATCAGTCGATTCATAATCAGGCATTTATCCGATAACGATTGAAATATTGTTTAATATAATAGTATTTTTCATGAGATAAATCAAATTTCCTCATCAGGATATTTCCTGCTGGAGCCCTGGGACCGCACCAGATTCAGAGAGACGCCTCACTTCGGTGTAACCGTGACAGTACGAGACCCAAACCATGAGGTGTGACCACTATTTAAGTCTCCACAGCATAGGAGGTTATTTTCTCAATGAAATTTTTTTAAAAAGCTTTTTTAGATTGGTTTAAAAAAAATATGGTAGGATTAGATTTTTGGTGGGAAACCTGATGACCATCTGGAAACAAAACAATTAACAGTTTCTACATTTTAACAACTTCAACGTGCTTCCAGTAGCAAAATGTGTTTCAAGTCTGCTTGGTATAAAACGTCAACATGGGTTCTATTCCCATCTAAAGCAATACATTTGCTGTGAGATAAATAAAATAAAAATGTGGTACAGGGACACATGATAAAGCAATTTCACACATAAATGTATTAACTTCATTATCTTTTATCAATTTTTTTTGTTGTGATGTGGGTTACAAATGTGCTTTGGTAAAGCTTTAGTTATTTAAAAGTGTTCTAAGTTATATTATCTTACTGTCTACTACTACGCAGGTGAGTTTATTACGCCACCTGCTGGATAGCACCAAGAATAACAGACAAATCCACACTACTTTTTCCACATCAAATGAATCATGAGTTAATTTAATTTCAGAATTACAAAAAGGTATTTGAAAAGTCAAATGAATACGTCTGACACATACCCTTTAGAGGGGAGACCATGATAACAGATAGTAACAGGTCTACAATATGATATTTTTATTTGTGCCCCTAGAAAAGATAAGATAATATTAATTAATAGTAATAATAATGTCTATTTGTATAGCGCCTTTCTATAGCTGGCGCCATGCGTTGCAGCCTACTCCCATCAGTATGTGATTGTGTGTGTGAATGGAGGAAAATATGCATGTCTTCACAGGTGGTGATGACCAAGCGTTATGGGAAATTCAGCAAATTCACTTTCACCACGCACATGTCAGGACAGCACTACCTCTGCTTCCAGACCAACTCCACGAGGTTTTCTGTGTTTGCAGGTGAACGTCTGGTGAGATAAATACAACTTCATCAATATATATTTAAAACAATACAAGTCATTATATTTCTTGAAAACACTTCTCTATAGAGTTTGTACAAAGGCTTAGTATTTACAATATATTTTGAAATATATCAATATTTAATCCAATCATATGCATGACTGTAGTTGTGTTTCAATTGCTTTTGCAGAAGCTCCATCTGGACGTACAGATAGGCGAGCACTCCATCGACCGCAGTCCCGACCGCACCAAAGACAACTTAAATATTCTGGAGAGCAGCTTAAGTCATATGCGCGACCAGATGTTTTACATCATGAGGCAACAGGACTACCAGAGGGTACAAAGTCAAGCACGTTGTTACTGATTCAATTCATAATGTTTTTGTTTTTCATCCTCCTTCAGGAGAGGGAGGAGTCTTTTCGTGAAATCAGTGAAGACACCAACACGTCTGTGCTGTGGTGGGCCATCATCCAGACTTCTATCCTGCTCTCTGTGGGCTTCTGGCAGATGAACCGACTCAAAGACTTCTTCATCTCCAAAAAGATAGTCTGATCACGATCTCAGCCTTTTGATGTTGTTTCCCATTCCGACTTACAGATTGACTTTTCTTACTTTATTGACAAAATGAGTTCTAATTAAATACAATTTCAAAAATACTTTTGTGATTTTTCACTGGTTTGAATACAACTATTTAGTTTAGCCTTCAAGTAAAAAATCAAATGTTGTCAATTTTTTTCCAATGTATTTGAATTAACAAATAAATCCTCTCTCCAGTGTCCAATACTACTAAAATAAAACAAATTGTTATTTCAATTAAATTACATTTTTAGGCTTAAATTTATACTGCCAAGTTAAGGAAAAAATCGGTACAATAAGATGAACGGGCTTATTGTTTATTTTTCATTATTATAAAAATAAATGTTATGATATTTAGGACTAAATTCACATTATTAATTTAATTTCAAAAAACAATATTTAAATATAGATTTTATTTAAAATCTCATAAAACAACGTCTTCATCTTGTAAAATAATGGGATTAAATTCAAGAAGACATATATTTTCGTTAATTATAATTATTATTGTCAGTGTTTCACACTATTTTTTATTAAAGTAAAATTATAATTGACAAAAATATAACATTTATTTTTGCTATATAATTTGATACCTTTAACTGACATTTCGTATACGTTGTTGCGACGTTATGCGTTTTATTGGGGCATTGGTGTAAGAGAGCAAATATTTAAGTGAATTAAAAGTTATTATCCAACTCTGACACCTAAAGGAAGATGAGTAAAGTGACTTTATAGTCATATTTCACCATTGAAAACTGGACTTCATTGTGTGTTGTCTCAGAGGACGAGTGGAGCGACACTTCAAAGTCAACACAGGCAGCTCCACATCACTGTTAGCCGTTAGCATGTTTTTTTCATTCACTTCGAATCATTTGCGCTAGAAGTCAAAGATAAAGTTAACTCGTCGAGTCGAGGACAAGTGTGTTTTTCCAAAGAGCTCTTTATATTTGTTGTAAGTATACTTTTTTAAATGTCAGATGGATTCTAAATCATACATAGCTACGTGCTAATGCTAGCATCGCTGTTTAAGTTATGCTAGGTGACGCAACTAGCATTAGCACTAAAAGTTTAAAGTCATTGACATATAAGTATATGGCGAATAAAAATTCAAATCCCTGCTGGTTTAAAGATTTTCAACCTGTTGTTCTTGCCTGCAGTTGCTTCAATGTCCCACTGGGTCTGCTGTAATTCCTGCTTTCTGTCTCCAAACAACGAACGAAGACTTGCTGTCACCAGCTGTGGACATGTTGTCTGCAATGTTTGCTATCAGAGAAGTACACAGAAACAGAATTCATTTTATACTCATTTTGATTTCTATCATTGAAATTTTAATACAAGTATATCACCACATATTAATGGAACATGTTGTTTATTTACTGGTCTATCTTGTATCTTTTTTTTCCCAACCCAAGGTAAACCAAATGAGTGTTTAATATGCAACACACGATGTCAAGTTTCTCCACTTACAAGCAAAGTAAGTCATCGGAAGTGTATTATTGTGGTTTTATGAAACACAAACACTCATTGTTGTTTGGTTTTAGAGCAGCCCAGAGGTGAAGGCTTTGTTTACGGATGTTGGCGATACTATGAAGAAACACATGACGGAAATCAACAAGGTTTGTTCCATTATTTCTCAGCAGCACCTGACAAGAACGCAGGTTTTTAAATAAAATGTAGTTAGATGATATTAACATGGTCCTTCTGCAGGTTCTCGTGTTCCAGGCGAGGCATCAGAAAAGACTTTTGACTTATTACAAGCAAAGAGTGAGTTTTAAATCTTCTCTCATTTCACTTTTCGTTCCTCAAGCCGTTTATATTTATTTGTATTAACTCGTGACAGAGTGGGAAACTAGAGGAAGTTTTAACGAAGATGAAGCAGGACATGCAGCAGATGAGCAAGTCTGTTTAAAAACTTTTTTTTATTTTTTTAATTCATCTTTTAATTTGTGATTTGTTTTCCTCACCACAGAAAGTTAAATGAACAGAGTTCCTACATCTCCAAACTTGAGTATTCTCTTCAGCATCAGAGGTAAAACCATGGATGTTATTTCACCTGTTTAACACTAGATGTCACTGTTTGATCAATTGAAAAAGGTCAGCTCTACTTTGTGAACTATACAAGTTAAAAAGGTCAAAAGTAATCGTTTTGTCTGGAAGTGATGCATTTTGTTTTTTCTGTTTAGTGCCAAATCGTCGCCAATGACCTTCAGTTCCCACATGCAACATAAATCTGGTAAAACATGATCTTTTATGTGAAAATTGAAAACTTCTTATACCTTTGATAGACATTAAGTATGGTCTTTAAGTTTGTAATAGTTTTACAATTTTACATTGATGATTTATCGGTAATTATAATGCAGAAAAAATGATCCAATGTATTTCATTTATTTTATCATAATATTTAATTAACTTAAGCCATGAATTAGGTTAATTTATCAATTTAAATCACAGAAATTCTTCTTTATCGCTATACAAGTTGTTAATATTTATTTCTATCTTCTGTCAGTATTAATAAGTGAAGTATTTATTTCATACTATTGTTTCATTTTAGTCCTGCAGTACCATCAGCAATCCCCACAGCATCTCTCCCGACATCCATCAACACTAAGTTTGTAAGTATTCACTCATTCACGTCATACATTTTACAATAGATCAGAAGTTTGTCTAGTTTTTAAATTCATAACCTCATGCATGTGTTTCGATCATTGCTGCATCACGATCCTGCCGCATCACTTCATGTTCCCAAACTAATATAGAAGGTCTGTCTCAGAGCAAACATTCTATATCCTCAGCTCAGCCCCAAATCTTGTGTCAGCCACTGTGTAGCGTCGCAGCTGTCTGCGCACACACACCTGAATAAGCCGAGCTTTGCTTGGATTTAGTCATCCATCCCTATTAGGTTTCCAACACTGTTTACTCTGGACTGATTGGCTGAGCCAATTTAATAACGCAAATGTTGTTTTATCCTCAAATCATTAGATTCGTCTCCTGAGAAAACGGGTTAGTTAATGTTGTTTCAAGAAAGATATTTTCATTTAAGGTGGAAGTAAATGACGCGTACGTCATAGGAATTTAAGGAATATTTTAAGGAAGTTTTTCAGATCAATGTCTTTCTTGCAGAATGGAGAACATGGAAATGGATGATAGTCATCTTTTCAGGAAAGTAAGTTTGCCATTTTATTTTAGTGAACATCCAGCTGTCGAGCTAATCCCTCTCTCTGCAAACATTGATTCTTTTTGGGGGTTTAACTCTTTCAGCCCATCACGGCTTCCAGGCTGTCACTGATCAGTTCTCCACAGCGAGGAAGAATAGGTATGTTTTACATTATCTTTTCTACAACTTTTTTACTCAAGATAGGCAGTGTTTCAATTATAAAAAAAAAATCTTTACCATTATTGGTTCAACTGAACTTTAACAAGGCTCCCTTTTTGACGCATTCAATTCCAATGTGTTCATTATAAAGTCAAACTACATAGAAAATAGATAATTTTTTGCTTTAAGTTAACAAAAAATATAAAGTCAAGGAAACTTAAAGACAAACATTATTTTAATATGTAATATGTCAACTATTTATTTTTCAGCTTTTTTCATTAAAAAAAATAGGTATTAACTTGGTCAAAAAAAGAGTAAAGTTTTGTCCAATAAATGTATTCATTTAATTTCTATAGCTTAGTTTTTACAAACTAGAACTTTAGGCGAAATGTCAAATACATTTTTTTTGGGTTGTTTAAGGCATTTGTTAAATGACGATAATTGGATTTAAAAAACATTTTTATGTTGAGCTCCAGGTAAGTATGAGATGAGGACGAGATTAAAAATGATTTTAATAAGCATACTATTGTCTCGTCTGTCCAGATCGTTATCAAAATTAAACTTTATAATTGAGACAAATAATTTAGTCAATTTGCTTGGTGTTTAGGACTAACTGAGTATTTGTTCTTCAGGTCCAAGCACTCTTTCTCAGAGGCCCGCCAGTCAAAACAGCATCAACCACTCGACGTCCTCAGCGACAGTCAGGTGAGAGAAATAATCTTAGATTGATTTGTTAACTTCCCAGACTTTCTATTTTAATATTTTCATCATGTTTCTTCTAGTCGTTCACAAGGAGCCCCAGTGACTCCAGATATGACTTTCGGCCGGATGTCCGGGTGGCAGTCCCCCCTCTTCAAAACCAGCACCCCTCTACGGCTCTCCCCAGTGCCCTCCCTCTTCCGTCATTCACCTTAACGAACACCTGGACCGCCATGAAACCCCAAAAGAAACAACAACCCAATCTCAACTACTGTAAAGCAGTTTTCTTTTGCGTTGTTTATAACCTGATAAAAACAACGATTCTTGTTAGAATCATCTGCAATTCCATCCTTGTGTAAAAGTGTCAAGTGCATTGAATACATAAAGTTGGATTTAAAAACCAGGCTGCCGCCAAAGCATGTTCTTGTTGTGAACCACTAACAGTTCGGAAATCCACATTATTGATCAATAGTAGCCACTAATAAAATGGAGAGGGTCAGGAGAAACATTTTGTACATTGATAACATTTTTATTCTTCCCACATTGGGGAAACTGAAACATTCAAAACATTATATTACTATAAATACAATTTAAAATAAGATATTGATAAATATTTCAGCAACAACAAACATAAGTACATTTAAATGCACACAAAATCAGAAGAGAATGGAGTTATGAACAATAATTAAATGTAAATCAAATTAATTAAATCATGTAGGAAAACTTTATTTTCAAAGCTTTAGTCCTGGAAATCAAAGTAACAAGCGAGAGATCAAGGAGCAGAAGATAGGAGTTCAAATACCGAAAAGGGAATCCACTTATTAGCTTCAACAGGACATTTCCAAACCATTCTAAAGTCCAAACGTGAAAGGAAATAGGATTTAGTTCTACTGTCTATGGGTGCTCAACAACAACAAAAATACATGCAGAAATAAGAAGAGGTGCAAACCAGGGACGTATTAAAAAAAATAGCCAGGTGATCAGTTTGATTGAGGCCAGGTGTGTAGCTGGGAACCCCAAGAGAAATAAGTCAGGATGTGGAAGTGTGGGAGGAAACAGGAAGTGATCATAAAAAAATAAAAGCTGACAGGAAATGATCACTGCGAGCACTGAGAGATAGACCAAGAATTGAGCCTTGAGGAACACCACTATTAATGTCTAGTTATTTACATCATTTGATTTATCCTATTGTGTTATGTTTACAGTTTTAGTGAGTGATTACTTCAATTTATTAAACAATCATCTCTTGATTCAGACTCTTATTTAGAGAGGATGCTCACACCTTAAAACGGATATACATGACAGTAGTTTAACTCCACCACCTGCTCAGTTTTTTTGGAGGATGAACTGGGTTTAAGTGAACAATAAATGGCATTTCAGGTGATCTGACGGTTTAATCCATCAAAAGTCGAGAGAATGGCCCGGAGAAGACTGTGTGACTTCTGCTTCTGTCCTCATATGTAACCGAACGGATGCAAGTAGAGGCAGAGAGGAGTGTAACTATATAGAAAGATGATATCACCAGAGCTAGGAGTGATCAAGCGGGCGGCAAAGGACGAGTGGATGTGTTCAGGCACGCACCTCTTTCTGTTTGTGGATCGGAGTTTTTCCCTCTATTGTCCTCGGTTGTCAGGGTGGTGAATAGTGTCTATTGAAGGCGGCTCAGGTGTGACTGCTTGTGTGTTCCACCGCTGTGCACGCAACCTTCAGGTACCAAACAGAAGTTCGTTTTTTTTTTCCAAGAAGGCCACTTGAGTGGAGAGGCTTGTAAAAATAACTTGACGGAAAAAAAGTGTTGCAAGAAGTTTATCTGGAGTTTTTTATGATCTTTTAAATAAAAAACAACGAATTATCCTGTGAATAAACGTAACAACAAGAGATGAATTAATGAACATTTTTGCTAAAAATTAAATTTTAATAAATAAATACAGTATTTACATCCGCCAAGGACATTTTGAGATCGACTTAGCTTAGCAAAGTCTTTAAGAAACTTATTTAAATGCAATTTTAACAACGTTTGGACACAGGTTAGATATTAACATTTGCTTTGGATCCACAAATTATTTGAATAATCAAAACTTTTGCAAAAGCTTCTGATCTTGCTCGCGCCTTTTAGATAAATAGATATAACTTTGCTGATTCCTTAGGAAATTATGGACTTTTTTTTTTCAGAATGCTACTTCCACCTGCTGTCAACAATATTTCAAATGCTAAAAAAAAAGGTATTATTATATATATTGAATAAATATAGCATAATACAATTGGGTATTAAATAAATCACTTCATTATAAGATTTGGGGAGGTCTGTGCTTTCTAATAATAATAATGTTGAATTTTATTTATCCCTTGCGTTATCTCAGGGTCAACGTGACCCAAAGGCCCGAAAACAAATGTGTTTGTGGTATCCCTTGTGTTGTCTCCGGTTCAAGGTGAACGACCTCCCTGGCTTCCATAAATACATATGCAGTGGTGGAGGTCGTTCACCTTAAATAAAAGGCAACAAAAGGGATACCACAAACACATTTGATTACGGGCCTTCGGGTCCCCTTGACCCTGATATAACACAAGAGTTAAGAGCACCTTTTCCAGAATGACAAGGAAATGTTAAATAAAAGTAAGAATAAAATGTTTAAATCACATAAAACAACTTTTTTTATTGCAAAAAAAAAAAATTCAAACTTAAACTAAAACAGAAACAAAAGAGCATGATAGAAACACTAGAGACTGTGAATGTTCGCAAAATAAAATACAATTATAATGAGTAAACCTCACACACAAGACCATGCTAGTCATATTGCAAAAGTTCACATGAATGTATAAAGACAAGCAGTCTCACACACGTGCATATATGTATATATATATATATGTATATTTAATAAACCTCTGTTTATTGAAACAGAAAAACATCTGCAGTTTTATATACTGTTGAAGAAAAGAGGGGCAGCCAGAGGTCAAACATGGCCCGGGAGCCAATTCTTTAATCCAACATGTGTGCAGGTTCCATACCGCCTGATCCTCTCTTGTGTTCCGATGGACTCCTAAAGAGTTTCCTGTTTTTTAGGGTCCGCTTGAGAGAGAGAGAGAGAGACGTCTCCCCGGAGGCGAAACTCCCTGTCAGGGCTGACGACTAAATCACCGTAACGTTCTCTCGCAGGCTCATTCCTGCACTGATTGATTTATCAGGTATTATAAACACAACAAGACGCTCGTCTGATGTTGCTTATAGTAACTCACGCTGGATGTTAGGACTCCAGTCAAAACAAGCGTCCTGGCACCTTACAAACATTCACCTCCGCCCGGCCCGCGGCTGTACAAATGAGTCTCCGCCACTTCAGAGAGCGAAGGAAAACTATTGTGATGTCAGCCTTAATCATTCACCAGTCTTCCCACAGCGTCATTCGGAATATCAGAGGTAAGAGGAGAGAGAGGGAGGGAGAGAGAAAGAGAGAGAGAAGAGCTTCCCACTTAATCTGATCCAGATTCTACACTTTGTCACTCAGGAACATTTTTTTTGTGTTGTACTTTCAGGAGGTGTAAGTGTAATCCCCCTTTGGGCAAGACATGACATGAGCTAAATGATTTCACACCACAGCTATTTGTCTCGTCGGTCGGGGTGTTCCCGCGTCGGTTCGCAGTCGATAATCTCCGATGTCCATCATCCGAAGACGTGAGAACAACAGATGTGGCCGGTCGGGTTCGACGCATACAGTGTTGGCAAGATTATTGTTTTCATTTTGATGTAATATAGAGGGAGAAAAGTAGGAGGATATCAGTGAAGCATCAAAGCTTCATTATTTAATATGAGGGTCATCTGAGCATGTGTCAAACTAAGTTGACTCAAAGAAGAACAAAGTGCAAACAAAAGAACAAAGTGCAAGTACTGAATACAGAACATAGATCAACAACCTTTATATCAATTGTCTATAGTAAAATATTCTTTACATTAAGCTACATTGTAATAAAATGTATAGTTGCACTTTTTTTTCTTGTTTTGTAAGAAAAAAAAAGACTAAAATAAAGAAAAAACTGATTAATCAGAGCACAATTAAGCTTTAAGAAATTATATATTAGTAAATATACTTTTGTATGGCCGGAACTTGTACTAAAACATTTCTTGCCCCTTGTGTGATTGTTTACTTTTCAAGTGTTTGGTATTTGAAGTGTATGTTTCCCTTTAATAATAAATGTGTTAATGGCTCTGAAATTGAGTAAATACACACATAAAATCAGTTTTTAAGACGAGATACTGTATGTGTGCTTGTATATTGAATTGATATAAGTTTATATATACAATAAATATATTCATTTTTTTTAATAGATAGATAGATAGAACTTTATTGGTGTCCTTCGGGAAATTGTTTAAATATGTATTTAAAGTACAGCTATGACAACGTTTCATAGCAGTAAAATACAATTATTATATATATATATTTTTAATGTTTTTGTTCCATAGGGATTAGCACTCAGTCACTCTTCAGAGGTTTCTCACCATTTAAGGTGCAAACACTAACCACTCTTCGGCCAGGGCGGGTAAATCAACTCACAAAGGGGGCCACAGTGTATGAAGTGACACTTGTAAGGGACAATCAAGCAAAAATACAAAGTAAAAAAAATCATTCTTGTTGTAATCCGACCGTGTTCTTTTGTGGGGTCACATGCAGCACCCAGTCAAAATTTTTAAATAATGGATCTGATCCTCAAACAGCACTTTACTTTAAGCAGTGGACAGGGGATCCTAACTCTAAAGCTCATTTAAAGGTTAACTATTGCAGTTAGCCTGTTTGTTAGTTTGCCCTGTTAGCTAGCACTTCTGCAACACTGCAGCAAAACATCCTGATAAATCTCTGTCTCATAATCTCCGTCTTATCGCATTCAAAAGTTTTTATTTCTCCTTCCTCCCGACTCCCCTTCTTCGCCCGGCCACAAACACGCTCTTGGCAGGATGTTTGCGGAGAAGACGGGGGCCCCGAAAGACAACACCGAGATTAGGGCGGCTTTTGTCACGGCTCTGTGGCCGACTTTAAAGGCTCCCTCTTCTCCTGTGCCAGATTTCTTTTCTTTTCTCGCCCCGTCTCTCCACATTCACAGATGGAAGGTAAACACTGGCCACAGAGAAAAAAAACGAGGAAAAGGGGAAGATTGGGGAGGGATTGTCGGAAGACGGATGGAAGCCTCCTGTTGCCCCTTTTAGCCTCTTTTTTTGTGCTTTTTGTTTTCCTAGTTTTAGTGTCGGCTCTGTAGGATGAGCGGCGAGGGCGAGGTATGCAAACAGAGGAGCGCTGCTTCAATGCCGGCCAGGTGTCTGTGCTCTTCCCATTTGTGTTCTTTTGTGTCTGAACTGTGTGTTCACATTTCTACAAGTTTTTTTTCCCAAGATATCCAAGTACATGCACGGACGCTCTTCCTATGTAATTTGCTGCTACATCTCATTGTTGTCGGGCCTGATCCTTGCATGCTCCTGAGCGAGAGCCCTTCATGGTCACTGACTCCATTCACCTGAGCGGCTCTTTCACGGTGAAAAGGCGGTTGCGGGTGAGAAAGCTCTTTGGACAGCTTCTCTTCATCACCAGCCTCAGCTGCTGTTGACTCAAGCGCCCAGGAATCTCTCCGGCGGGTTCACACCCTTTTAACCAGCCAACCGCAAACCAGAAAACCCTCCTCCAGGGAGCAAAAGGTCCTGCAAGAGCACAAGGGTCTGAGGGACCCAACATTTGCTCTGACAATTGAGCGGCCCTTGTGTCAAAATAAAAGCCTGTTATTGGCTCACAGAGAGACGCTCGCGAGGAAAGGCTCGACCCCGGGGGCAGATGCGGCGAAAGGAAAAAGTTTTTGGAATAGTTTGTGTTACATGATCGTTGTAGAATTGTACCAGCAACTTAAAAACTTTTTTTTTTAACTCAATTCAATTTTATTTAAAGTGTCTTATCATAACAAAGTTATCTCAAGACACTTTAGAGTTGAAGTAAGACTATAGTGGAGAAAGGAAAAACAGATCCCAGCAATTCAACATACACAAGTGGGATCAAAGATAAAATACCACCAGCAAAACAGGAAAATCATTCAGTTTTAGGGTGTTTTGGATCATTTCTGATCATTTTTTATTTGAAGCAAAAAGTGATGCTTGAATAAAAACTTAACAAATATTTTGTCATCACTTTTATAACACATTAGACAATATTAATAAAATTCAAATTTACTAATTGTTAATAATCTATAGAAAAAATAGAACAGTTTTTGTTTTTGTTTGTTTAATTGGCTCCTTGTTTGATTTAGTGTGATGTCAATGTACCTGGATTTTAAATCAATATGTTTTTATTCCAAGTGTTTGTTTCCTAAGAAGTAAAAGGTCTAAATGGCTTTGAAATTGAAGAAAGAAAATCATATATATTTGACATAAGAAATGTTCTAAGTTGAGTGAGAAGCAAAAAGTGATGCTTAGAATTTGGTCGTCACAGTAAGAAACTAAAGTGGATGCAAAGTGGGAGTCTAGAAAAAGTTGCTTATAAACTATAAACAAGGTCTTTATTGGCTCTAAAATCAAGAGAAATACAAATATATAATCAGAGATAAATTGATCTTTAAAGAATAAAAAATTATATTGGTAACTTTTAGCAACATTTAGCAACCAATTTAATCGCTTTTAGAAAATGATAGAATATAAAGTGGATGCTTAGTAAGGGACACTAGTAGAAGCATTAAAAATAAATTATCAATAGTTAAAAATATTAAAAAAAAAAATTTAATGCATGATGTCACCATTGAGCTCCATTATGATTACGACTAGGGTCTCAAAAAAAAAATCCAACTTTTGGCACCTTTATAACTGATTATAAATATATATCTTAAAAATTTAGAAAACAAACTGGATGCAAACATAAAACAGAACTTTTAAAACATAAAAAATAAGTGATCTTTAGTTAGAAATTATTAAAAAAGATCATATACATTTAAAAAGGTTAGATTAGATGAGTTTAAGTCATTGTGTTAACATTGAGATACATATAAAAACAACTTAAAAACCTAAATAAAATGGGACTGAGAGCAGACAATTTGTGCAGATGTAAAAAAACAAAATATTTTTTGTTAAAATCAATTGGATTCATGAATCATTCTGAATGTACAGGTCAGTCAAATAATCATATTGTAAATTGCAAAAAAATAGCATTTTCTTCATAGAATTATTGGTTTATAAAATAATTTTCTTTCATTTTTGTGGTAGTTAAATATACACAAAATGGCGAGAGCAAATCTTTTCACTTCAAATGTGAATTTAAAGCTGAGATACAATTTAAAGAATGTTCAGTGTGCATCAGCATCCTTCCTTACTACACATTCCAGCTGAGATTTTTGTTGGAAATGTCCGATGGAATCTGATACAACCCAAAGTATCTTTTGCCAGACTTGCAAGATTCTCTTTTACGAGGGCTGCTGCTGAGCTTCTACGATCGCTCCCCGGGTCCCAGCAACACATGACACCAAACATTGGATGTTGTTCAAGGCACTGAGTCTCTTTCTGGAAGCGGCAGTTCATCCATTTTCTAGCTCAACTCGAAGCATCAAATTCCCAAACTCTTCCCTGGATGTTACATTTTGATCTACACTGTCTCTTTCCTGTCGTGGTGAAAATGATGATTCATGTCAAGCCGTAAAAAAAACAATCGTCGTTCCAAATACTTTCACTACTTTCTGAAAAAAAAGCAAATGTTATCTGATCAGATTGTTTGTGTTCGTATATTGAAAAACCAGACAATGTGGTTTCGTTCTTCCACTTTCGGACGGGAAATAATCCAAAGTAATGAAGAAGCTATCAATAAAACTGGGTGGTTTTCTTATCATCTAGACAGATGTGAGTCATGAGCCAAAAAAAAAAAAAAAAAAATGGAGTCAGATTCAATTTCGGATCAATAAAATCAGGTCTTGCCATGTAACACGTTAGGAAAAGTAATATAAAGAAGGTATCGAAGGCATTAAAGTACAGAGACAGTCCAATAAAAATACAAACAACCAGTTCTGCAAAGAACAATGATAGAACATTTTCAGCTACATCCAATAATCAGTCCGAAAATAAACGGGATGACATACTCCAAAAAGTTGGCTTCTGGATGGTTATGAGATACATCCCTTTACATGAAGCATATTGAAGACATTTGTCGCACAGATGGGACTGATCATGTATCACCGCCACACGCCTGCCGAGGGTATCGGGCTCGTAAATATGGAGTGTTTTTTTTATTTCTTTGTCGAGCCTCTTTAGACACTCAGGCGGTTCCAGCGGTTCAACAGCCGTCAGGGATATATTGTATTGTAAAACAGTGTAGAAAATGTTTTTTTGCTACATTATCACAGGAAACAGTGGAGAGTGAAACGTGGAAACTCAAGGCCTGCGGGACACATCTGACCCAGGTTAAATTAAACAATATATTCATTCATCTTAGATATTTTAAAAACTAAATGATCACCAGAAATGATATCTCCTCAACAAAATGTAATAGTTCTGTATAAATATTCGGATTTTTAATAAAATAAATATATCTCTTCTAGTCTAACAAATGTTAGAACAACTGGAATAGTACATACTTTCGGACAAACCAACCTACTGTAAATTGTGAAAAAATATACTGTGAATGATGTCTTAACAAAAAGAAGTAACTATTTTTTAACATTTAGTTCTTTAAGTCGTGATTGGTTGACTGGGCGGCAAAGTATCATGGGAGCTAAGAGGATGTCGGGGTAAAAGAGAAAGCTTGGTCACATTTTAATGACATTTTAAATTGAAAACATATAAAATGTATGCAGGTAAACTAAATGTAGGGGATGAGCATTGTTAAAGTCCCATAATGCATTGCAACAGTGGAAGTTATGAAGTAAAAAAAAGCGAAATATTCAGCTGTAATCATCAGATTCAGGTGATTACAGACGATAAACTGACATACAGTATTTCTCCGCACCCAAAAATCCTACAGATTACATTTTCTAATAGTTTTTGAACATCTATTTTTTTTGAAAGGTGAAAAAATTCTGCCTCTCGCCTTCAGATACCCAGTAGTGATGGTCCAATGAAACTTCATGAAGCAGTGTCTTTATTTTCAAAGCCCACTAGATGGCGTTCTCTGTATTTTTTGCCTTTGTTTTAAAGAAATGTTCTAATGAAAAATCACTGTATTTTTTAAACTGATGGCGCCACCTACTGACCTTTAAACAACATGACACTGCTTCATGAAACTTTATCATAACCCATTAGATCATCACTAATATCCAAGACAACCATGATGTCCAATGATGTTAACAGAGACCAGAAACTGACCCTTGAAGTTCCACAAACGTCTTCTTTACTCGACACGTTTACACTCGTCACCTGCTGCTCCTCGTGTTCTCATGTCGGCTCCTCAGGAGGTGAGTTCAACCCTCGTCTGTCAGCAGCTCCGCTCCGTGTCATCCTCCTCCCTTTTCCACGCTCGTCCTCCTCTTTTCTGTCCGAGCCGCCGTGTATCCCGACTCTTTTGAGCTGCTCTCGGATGATGAGCAGAACCAGAAATGACCAGATAAGAAGAGAAAAAAAAGGAGTTTCTGTTCGATCAGATGTATTTACTTCTTTCCCACACGGAAATTCCGAAAAAGCCAATGTCTTTCACAGCTAAAACATCTCTTTTCTATTTATTTATCACTCCAACGGTTTTCCAGATGCATGGAAATCCAGGGATTTGTCGAATCCCTGGCATGTTAACCCGATAACCGTGACGTCAGAACCCGCAAAACCCCTTTCAAGGTATTTCTATTTCTCCCGTTGTTCCTGCCTCTCTTCGTCAACACGAGCCCAGAAACATATGGACTTTAATGGCTCTAATTTAGGCTGGAAAACAAAACACTACATAGTGCCTCGTCCAAGAATAATGGGATTTTTTTGGGGAAACGAGGGACGTATTTTCATGCTTAAATGAAGGGAAATGTAATTTTACTGTCGTTTCCTGTCTTACTCACGATGCCTAACTACCCTCGTATCCGTCTTTCATCTGTTGGGCCGTAAATCCTGAAGGAAAGATGTTCGGAATAATTGTAGGTAATGATCCCGTGAGTGACTGAGTCAGCTTGATGGTTACACTTAAAAGACAGTTTAACGTTCCTCTTATGAAAGATTTCCCGCTATTATGATCGTGAAATCACTGTCAGAAATGCCTCGCAGTCGAGAGTTAACGTTTATTTTGGCTTTTGTCAACGTGGATCGGATCTTTACTGCGGCCCTGAGGTGCTGAACTTCATTATTCAACACATTCAGGATTTGCAAAACAAGTCTACAAAGTTCTGAACACAAGGCAGAAACGGATCTGTAGAAGAAATTGTCATTTTTCAAACTAAATTGATTTTTTTTACTCTTCAGAACCACTGTAGGTAGTACCTAATCATATATATATTTGAACATTATCTTTTAGTACAGACCTAGCTGCCACCTGACGTTTGGGGGTCACATGTGGTCCCTTTCCTGTATTGATGTGGCCCTATTATTGTTATAGTGCCATTTTTCATTTTCACAATATTTTTAGTCCGGCTTTTTATCATTTGCAATTCGTCCTTTTTTAAATGTTATTCAAAACATTCTATTATACCTTAAACAAAGTTATTTGTTTTTTTAAACCACCTTTTTCTTTTCCTTTTTGTAGGACTATTATTTAAATCTTTTGGTGAATTTCCATCCTCAAAATGGAAAAAACTTTTTTTTAATAATAATTAAAAATGTGTTAAATATTTATGATTATTTTTGCTCTTAGTCTTACAATGAGAACGTTTTTTTTAATCTAAATAAAATGATATGAATAGCAAAACAGTATATGAAAATATTTCAAGCATAAATATAATTATTATTAATTGTCCATATCCAACTTTCTATTTTATTTAGTTCCCCCAATATATTTAAGGCTATTTTAACCCCCTTTCCATGTATCTTTTTCACTTTATGGCCACATTCCATACTATGACAACAATTTCTCATTCGATTTAACTTCATTCTCAACCTTTTCACCAGCATTTCCTTGATCATGTGTTAGCATTTGTACTCCTGTAGCTTTCTCTTCTTTAATACACTTCTGTAACAAACAAACAAATAAGTCATCAGTGATCTGAGGTTGAATCATTTCCTCTTAGCAACTAAAAAAGATCAACAAACCAAACACGATCAATCAAAGCTACAGTTGCTATTAGTTGCGTTGTCCTCTTGTTGCCTTTTTCTTTTTCTTACGTTTCCCCTCCGTTCTGTCAGCGAGACGTTCCTGTCTTACCTCTGTTCAATGAGTCAGAGCGAGTCGCTGGACGTTCACTCCCTCCGTCCGCACGCAACGCTTGTCCATCTGTCAACTCCCCACACAGACACGATGACAGATGAAACACCGGCTGCAGCTCGCACCGGCGAAGGCCTACAACTATTTAGAGGAGGACGGCCACTTGAAGACGCTCCCATGGCACCCAGAGGTATTTCTGCAGGAACTCTGACACATGTCAGTCCAAACACCACATTTTTCTTTTACCATCGACTTTCCTTCCTTATTCACTGAGCAATCTGTTGACAAAAAAACAGCTTTAATTGATCTGATTTTTATTTATATATATACATACTAATGAATATATTGGTGAATTAAGAATGTTTTCAATAGGTCCCTTCATAATACCAATGCTTTCGTTGTCTAGCTGAAGCTAAGCTAAAAAAAATCAATGAATAAATCCATTTAAAATTTAGTATCATTAGAGTTTAAAGCTAAACAAATGGTAGCTAAAAGGAAATGGCTCTTTAGTGAGTCATTCTCTAGATTAGATTTCTTCAGGAGCCACAATACAGGGATATTTAGTCAAAGAGAAGAACGATGAGCCAAAATACGATGGAAAAACTTAAATAAACACATCAAGTATCAACATAAAATGAACCCAAATATGCCAATAAACTATAAATAAACCTTCAAATTATTTTGAGGGGCATGAATAATTCAAAAAAAAGGAAAAAAATAAAATAAAAACTAAGGATTAAATAAAATTGTATTCAGAATTATTCCAATAATAAGTACAACATAAATGTAGCTGGTAGAACAATTTCAACATGTTCTACTGTGACATCATTATGGCCGCATAAAGACAGCCAGGGGCCACATGTGGACCGTAGGCCGCACTTTGCTAATTTAGCTGTGAAGCTAAAGTAGGCAGCTTAGCTCAGGAAGCTCTGTAAAATGCTAGTAAAAATGATAGCAACGTTTAGCAAATTATACTTTGAGAAATATAACTTTAAAAACGTTTCTATCAAAGCTTAATAATTTTACATCATCAATAAAAAAGCTAAGCTAAATAATTGGTCAACGGATTATCTTAAAATGTAGTATTATTAAAAGTTAAAGCTAAAAGTTTAGGGGAAATAACGCTGAAGTATCCAGCTTGGCTTAGCATGATGTGTAAAATGCTAATTAAATCATAGCCACATTAAGCAAATTATAGTTTTGCGTTTAATTTTGTTATAATAATAATTATGTTTCTATTAAAGCTAAACAACTTGACATCATCAATGCAAACGCTAAGCTAGCTGATGTTAAGCTAAAGATTTAGTCATTTAATTAACTTACAATTTAGTATTATTAACAGTTCTGCAAATGTATTAAACTAAACCGTTTATGCTTAAGGGAATTAGCTTAAGCTTAATAAGTCAGAAGGCTAAAGTATCCAGCTTAGTTTAGCATGACGTGTTAAATCCTAGTAAACATTTAGCAAATTAAAAGACTAGCATGAAGAAACATTTTGTCAAACTTTAACTTTTTTAATGGCACCAATAACAGGGATAATATGTCAAAACACAAAAAAACAACAACAATGACCTTAATGAAGATAGACTGTACAAAGATTGTCTATACAAGGATTATCAATAAAAATTTTGTATATTCTGTCCGCATGTATAAATACAGTATCTTACACTGACATGTTTGCTACATAGCTTACAATATGACTGTAACAAAGGAAATGCACTCATGCAATATAATGCCCAATTATATATGAATAAGAAGGAACATAGTACAAATAAATTAGAAATACACAACTTTTGCTTTTGATGCTCGCAAGTTTGAGGGAGAAAAAAAAAAAATATGGTCCGAAGCGTTCCCTCCATCTATCGTTCTCACACTGGCAGTCCTTTAGCTTTGACACAAAACTCACATGAAAGATGAAACTGAAACGAAAAGAAAAGGAACAAAAAAACAAACATACAACAGCTTCTCTGGCTTTTGTTCATGTGACTCTACATTGAAACCAAGAAAAGATGCTATTTTCAGTCGTGTTAAACTTTTAATGAACGTTTGAGTCGGCGTTTCTTTGGTGGAAATGAAAATAATCGTTGGCCACGTGAGACTTTAACGAATAAAAACAGTTTTTCTTGTTATTCAAAAAAAAAATCTAAAGCAAAAACCATATGAAACAAACAAATTTCCTGTTGAATGATTAACAGTAACCGGTTGAAAATCCGCGATAAAAAACGGACGCAAAAGAAAAAAACATCCCGTGGAGCCAAATCTAAAAAAAACTATGTCAACGATACTGCAAATAAATAACACCACGACTTGGCTGACAAAAACCCGACAAAAAGACGTCACATTCTGGCAGCTCAGGTCAGTTGTGCGCTCATTGTTAGATTGCTAACAGACCATCGTGTTTACACACTTTTCACATCTCAGATGATTAGACGACTGAGTCGGTCGAGGCTTAAATTGGGGATTTGGCAAAATTAGATCCAGAGTTCTGTGGAGATTAAAGTTTAATCTCATTATTTATGAAATTGTTATCCTTTTCATGGGTAAATTAAACATTTCTTAATAAATTAAACATGTAGAATCACCCCAGAGATTTCCATTTTGACCTTGACAGTGATACAAAATAGCTAATTTAGACAAAAAATGTATGTAATATTTAGTCAAGTTTTGTTTGGAATTGATCAACAACAGACAGATCTTGACCAAGATCATTGTAAAACAAAATTTTGATTAAAGAAAAAAGCATTTAAATGTGTTTTTCTGAACAGAAAATGACTTTCAAAATGTATATCTGAATCACAAATTGGATTTGTAGACAGATTTCGTCCCAAAAAGTTGTCTTAATTATTTAATTTAAATGTAAATTTAGCATTGAGTCACTCTTATATATTTAGGATTATGAAATATGTTCTTTAATGTGGTTTTATTTCAGCATCTGGATTATATCGGTCCATTTAACCATTTAATTTTCACGTATTGTTTTCTCAAAATGCTATTAAATGCTACTGCTTTAGCATTTTTTGTGACAGCAAACTTGACTCACGCCATTATGTCACCTCTTACAGGAAAATGTAGGTGAGAATCTAAACAGAAAAATGGCACAAATAAGTCGATCTGAAACGTATTGAATGTGCCGCACGTGGAGAGAGAGAGTCGACTCGAGTCTCTCGGTTGTCTTTTCTATCCCTGTAAACCTCAGAAGATTAGCCTCATATCCGATGATCCGTCCGAAAATCCACCAAATCTGGTGTTGGTTTGTCGACGGCACCGTGTTCACCGCAACGCTGTTGACGTTTGTCTCTGCAGCGACGGGTTAAAGATCCTCGTCACTCGGCAGCGAAGAGAATAAAGTCGGTAAAAAAAAAAGAAAAAGAATAATCTGTCGGTAGCAGCTCCCTTTTATGTCGATGGATCTTCTCAGTTCAGCGTCTAAAGCCTTACATTTGGTTTAAGTTTGGTAAACTTGTAGGTATTTTTATTGTAATCGTGTATTATATTGAACCTCGTATTTCCCATCATGCTTTAGTCACTGTGTAACTGACGTAGCGTAGCTAAACGCTAAACAACAAAATGTTTTAATTCACATCAAAGTTTGGTAAATCCTTACTGAGGAGTTTGTGGTTGTCTAGAAAAAAAGCACAGAAAGTGAAATGTTTTTTTTTTTGTTTTTTTACATTCTTCATCGTCCACATCGTTCCTTAAAAAAAAAAAAAAAAAAAAGAGTGGAAAAAAAAAGGAGTCCGCAGTGGTTTTTCTTTCTCCGTCGGCAGTGAGAAGCGTTTTTTTGTTTTGTTTGTTCCTGCTGTTAACATTGGTAGTGGATGTGCTGGTGCTGGTGCACCTTCCCGTCGACGTGAGAGTGTGTGTGAGTGTGTATATCCGTGTAGAGTTTGGGGTACACCTTGGGCACGGCGGCGTTCCCGCCACCTTGTGCGAGAAGGAGCTGCTGGTGGGCGACGTAGTCCTCGTAGGACAGACAGTCTTTGTCGCCGCCGGAGGGTTGCTGAGGCTGAGGCACGACCAACCGCTCGCGGTTCGGAGGCGGGAGGCGCTGGGCGGCCGGGAGAGCCGAGGAGGAGGATGACGAGGACGACGAGGAGGTGCAGGTGCGCTTGGATTGACAGAACCACAGGAGGGCGGTGCCGAAGATGAAGGCCAGACCCGCGGGGATTCCGATGATCACGGGCCAAGGGAGGCTCTGGGACGTCGCCGTGGCGACCGGGACGCTCTGAGGCTTCGAGTCTGGAGAAAAAAAAATCAAGAACAATTAAGAAAACAAACCCTGAATTTAAATGAATAAATCAAGACAGTTAATCGTTTAATTACAATTATTTATCATTCCCTTTTTTTATTTGAGTTCATTTTGGAAGAAATTACTCCTTTTTTTTAAAAAAAAATAAATTTGCTTTATAATTTTTGACCACGAAGTAATAGTTTGCATTAAAAAAAAAAAGACAAAAAATAATTTACAGTTTTAGTTTCACGTTTAAAACTCTTAAATTAAATAATCAATCAAACAAACATGAAAATTTATACGAAGGTATATCAGTTACATTAAAAAACTTGAATGGTAGAATTTAACTATTTAAATGTTGAAACTTAATTAATTTGTTCTTGTTATTCTGAATAATTGAATTTTTTTTTTTTATTAAATAATTTATAAATTAAAGTTTTTTTAATTTTTTTTTTTAATTCAAATGTAATTATTCAATAAAACAATACAGAACATATTTAATTACATTTAATATAAAATAATTCAACATAATAGAGATTATTTAATTCAATTATTAAAAATAAATTAAATTCATGTTAATAAAAACGCATTTCAATAAACAAATTGTACTGATATACTTCAATAGATTTAAATCTTTTTAAGTAAAATATATTCACATTAACATAAAAATACATTTATACAATATACAATTTAATTATTGGACTTTTTAGGCAAATAAATATATGTTTTTATTGATGCTAGAAGCTATGAAGCTACACTGTCCAACTTAACTTCTAATTCAAATACTTTCTGACTCACTTTACAACACTTTTAATTTTTTTGTCTCACTCCCTCTCAGTGAACTCATCACTAGGAAGCTCGTAGGTTCTGATTTCAGAAATCAATCTTTTAAACCAAGTCATGACATGACGAACTCTTGATTCATGTGCAGAAGAAGCTGCAGTGGGACTGACTCTGGTGTTCAAAGGTGTTCAGGATCAACTCTCCGGTCGGATCCGGGTCTGAGGACTGACCTGGCAGCACGGTGAGGTAGGCGCTCCTGAAGCGATACCCCATGGTGTTGGCGCCCAAGCAGACGTACATGCCGGCGTCCTCCTTCTTGGCTCGACTGATCAGCAGCTTGTTCAGATAAGATCCGTCCGGACGCGACCAGACTTCACCTTTAGGCAACACCACGAACTTGTGCGTCCCGACCTGCAGGAGAAGAACACGCTCAACACATCTGACCATCAAATGTTTGTGTAGTAGATCGTAAAGGTGTGTACCTCGATGGTGGAGTTGAACTTGTCCGTCTCTCCCGGTTCTACTCTCTTCAACCACTGGATCACGGGCTTGACGTCGCTTCTGACTTTGCACTGGAAGGATGTAGTACCGCCGTAGTCCACTGTGGTGTTGACCGGGTGGGTTCCTGTCAGGACCGGTTTGGAGTTGGTCCGCTCTGTCGCCATGAAAAACACAAAATTGGAATTGTGTTACTCTGCAGATCGACTCCACCCAGAGCTTAAACTGTTGTAGTACATTATGAGATTTATAGTAGGAGTTATTGTGGTTTAAAAAAAAACAACTTTTAAAATAAAAAAAGTAAAATAAAATAAATGTTCTTTACTTTATCATTTTATTTCATTTAAACTATTACATTATTATTTAAAAAAAAAATGTAAGTGTGAATATTTAAACATCATAAATAATATTAATATCTAATAAATCTAAATCTAAATAAATATTGTTTCTGAATAAAAATAAGGCATGATGTTGAAATAAAATAAAACAAATACAATAAAAAACGTTTTCTTAATAATCTTAAAATTAATTTTCATAATCGATAATCAAACCTATTTATTTATGTAAAATCTGCTGAATATTTCTTGGATTAAATAAAGTAAAATAGATATTAAACGATAAAAATGAAAAAAAACTCTCCTTAAAGTAATAAAATATATTAACAGTTGAAATAAAATAAAAGTTTAAAATATACAAAAAACAAATATGAATTATTTATAATTGTGCTGAGCAGAAATAAAACAAATAAATTAACTGATTTTTTGGATTCAAATACCTGAAAATAATATTCTAAAACAACTGGGATCAATAATTTAATGTTTCAGTGATACTTTAAAGCGGTCACTGACGTAAAGAGTTTCCTGCTCCCGTCACTTAAATCCAGGAATGATCTGCCTTCGGAGCCTAAACGCAGGGATTTCAACCCTCACGACTGATATGTTGTAGTTTTCAGGAGTAACTGACAAGAGGGTGAATCTCTCCTGATGGATCAAGCGTCTTGTTTGACAGGCGTGAGCTGCGTTTTGATTTGTATCTGCGTGACTGTGTGCGACTGTGTGCGAGTCCAACTACAGCTGTAGTTTGATGTGAAACACATGTGAGGTTGTTGGGGGGGATTACTCCGCTCGGGACTTAGATGAACATACAACTCCGCGAGGCCCACAAATCCAACACCAACTGCCGAGCAAAATATCCCGGCCGTAAATCTGACATCATCGGAGCAGCTTCGTCGAGCCTCCAGCCAAAAAACACACTCTGTGGTTCACCGTAAGTCACGCTAGCTGGTCGACGGTAACGTCTTAGTGGATCCGCAGAGGAGCCTCTAGTGAAGAGTTCATAATGTGTAATAAAGTACTTCAATATATTAACCCTCTTACTGCCACACTTAGATTTATGCTGCTATGTTGTAAAATAAAGTGACGAGTAAGTGAACAATTACACTTTTAGTGAGTTTTTGACGTTGTAATGATAGTTTGAATAGAAAAAACACATGTTGATTTTTCAAGTTTATGACATAAAATGATGTGAGGAAGCAAACTGAGGTTATAAAGTTTGAATTTTGAAACCAAAGGTAATCGTTTGTTTAGGCTTTTAGCTAAAATTAAATGAATTCAAACTTACAACACTGCTCTCTCTCCTTTCCACTACTATCAAATAAAAACAGCAAATAAACCATGTATTTTATATACAATTTTACTTTAAAATATCGTATTATTATTTATGAATAAATATGATTAGAACAGAATATGAAAAACATTTTGTTTCAGGTCTATATCATTATTTTAGTGCAATAACTAAAGAAAAGTATAGTAAGTAATCACAGTAAAAAAAACAAGATACTGTGAAAGATAAGATGAAGAATATTGAGGAAACAAATTGAAAATTGAAAACAGTTACTAAACTGAAAATATTTACGGCAACGAGCCTTAGAGCTAAAATAAAAGCACTTTGACTCAGTAAACAATTCCATTTTTGCTTTCTCTGCACCACACTTCCCCTCAGTGAACTCATCACAGCAGCTACTGTACTGTATAAACACTTTTTTATTTTTAAAAAAACAAATTTTTATCTTTGAAAAAGTTACTGAACCAAAATCATTTTTTTTATGCCAACTAGCTTTCTAGCAAAAAAAAAAAAAAATCACCTTTTAAATTAATAAACAATCCAAACTTGCTTTTTCATTACTGCTCTCACTACCTCTCAGTGAACTCATCACAGCAGCTGACTGCCCTTAGCACGTTTAGCATGAAAATATCTTACGTGGAAGGTTCTTGGTTTCAGCTTTAAGAAACCATTTAACTTAAAGGGTTAGATTTCTAAGACGTTACTCTTGACACATGTGCAGGTGAATCTTCTCTGTGTTTATGCAGTTTCATCGTTAAATCTCCCCCGAATTTTCTAGTTGAGGAAGTAAAGCTGATTTAAAGATACATTAACCTGAAGAAAAAAAGACGATACTGTCTTATTAGGCTGCTCTACTCCATGTCTTGAATGGATGACAAAGCTGCGACTAAGCATCGGCTGCTGAACTGTGTTTTCTCATCCTGTTCGCGGCGAAACACGAAAAGGTAGTTTTGCGTGGTCGGTATAAAACAAACACGTCTGCTTTCCATCCCAAAACAAAACACTCTCTCAGGTATTTCAAGCACTAAAAAAAAACATCTCAGGGCAATCGCCAGCGACTCATTTGGATTCTTCCGGAGTTAATTATAGTGTTCCGGATGATATGAGAAGGTCAAGATAATCACCGCATCGTGAGTCGGCTTCGGAACGGAACACATTTCTGAACCCACCATTTGGTTCCGACGGCGCTCTCAATCTCAATCACACGACGAGACCAACAACACTTGCAACACAATCTGTGTAATTTACTGGGTCGAGGCCGTTTCCATCGCCCACCACGATATTTAGACTTTATCTGCTCCAAACATTGACTTTTCTGTTCACTCTGTGTGTCCTTTTGTGTGTTTATAGTTGTTACACATGTGTGTTAATACTTTATGAATTCTGAATGTTGAAGATTATGAATGTAACTCCAACTAAATACCTATATTAATTTAAAAAAAAAACTAAATTGTGAAGGTTTTTATAGATAAGTAAAATATATATCAATTAAAAAATGTAAAATTAAAGTAAATTATGAATCAAATATGTGATAAAATAATAATAATTACATGTTTGTTGTCAAAACATGATTCAATATTATCCAAAAACACAGAAAAAATTAAAAATTAAAAAAGAAAGTTTATTCAAATGTAATAAACAATTACTTATTTATAGTATCAATTAATTATATATATATATTAAAATATTTCCGAATTAAACACACTTTTTTCACAATTTCTCAGATAATACTTTTTTTCTATGTAACCATTAATCAGAAAATTAAATAAAAAATATATATATATATATATAAAACATGATAGTATAAAAAAAACAAAAACAGATAGAAGATAGTGTAAATAATTAAAATATTTGTAATTTTGAGGAAACCAAACCGACGTGTACAAAGTATGGCCTTTTGCAGAAGTGAAAAACTATATATTTACCTCATATAATAAGTCAAGTTAGCGTCGATGCTAATAAATTCTGAAAATGTTTTTCGTGTCTGAAAAAGTTCAATGTTGTGTTGAACTGGTTAACGACACTGGTGTGTAATAAGTCACCTTTGACCTCATTGTATGTCACGCTTTGAAAAAAAACCTTTTACACTAATAAATGCATCAAACACTCACGTATGACTTCCACTTTATACGTGGCGTTGATCTCTCCGGCCCGGTTGGACACGTGACACGTGTACTTCCCGCTGTGATCCGGCGTCAAGTTCTTCAGGCTCAGCGTCCACTTCTTCTTCTTCCCGGCTCCTCCGGCTCCTCCTCCGGCTCCAACTCCGGTTCTGCCGCCCTCCGTGACCCCGTCCTCGTCCTCCAGGGGGCGACTGTCTTTGAACCAGACGATGTCGGGTCGAGGGTTCCCGCTCGCCGTGCACTTGAGTCGGACGGAGCTTCCGACCGGGCGAGCGATGACGCGCTTCCTCATCTTGGCCGGCTGAGTGAACCGCGGTCGAACTACGGGACAAAAAATAAAATTGATTTAAAGTACAATGCAAATATTTAACCAAAATTTACTTCTTATTCCTTTTTTAGCATTTGAAAAAATTGAAATGCGATAAATGGGGCATCAGGTGGCAGTAGTGTTCCAGAACTCACTTGCACAACACACACGGGCAAGAACTACTTTGGCAATACTGGGTATGAATGAGAAAATACTGATCCACGGATATATTGAGATGTTTTTTTTCTCCATGATCATCAAGTATATATACCTGCATAAATATATTTTTTTTAAAAATCACATTTTCTATACAAAATAGTACATTTTCAAGTATAAAATACAGATTTGAAAATAAAAAAATAAAGGAACGCGAAAAAAATTAATAAAATAAAATAAAATAAAATAAAATAAAAAATAAAAACCCAAAGAAAAAACCTCAGGTAGTATACCCATCCAACTAGTTACTTTTCAGCATATATATATTTCAAGTGTTAGAAGGCTATAAAGTTTTTAGTAATTTTTGTTCATGGTTTACATACTGACAAGTGTAAATAATATAAACCTTTTTAAAGGATATATATATATATATACATATATATATATATATATATATATAGCCTGCAGCTATAGGAACAATAAAAACCTGCGAGACTGGGGATGAGAGGATACAGTAGCAGCTTTTAAAGCTGTTGTTTGGACATATTTTGTTTTTTAAAAACAGAAGGAAGCAGTTACGACTTCATCAAATGTATTCTTGTTCTTAGAGTATCCGATACATGGTATTAATAACCTGTGATACGCATCGTATCACCAGATTCTTGCCGATACACACCACTCACACGAAGAATGACAGATCATCTGCTTCTTGTTATCAACATTTGTTGAATCTTTCGTTAATCGTGATCGTTTCGCTAACCGATGCGTGAAGACAAAAACATGACCTCCTTGGCAGAGGTAATAAAACAGAAAGCCTTTGAACCGTAGGAGAGAACGACAGGAGTTTTATCAGTTCATCTCTAAACTTCTGCGAGACTTTTTATTCCACAAATCTGTTTCCAGCGCTTGAATAGAACTTCATCATCGCAGCGCAGCAGATAAACACAGACCAGGAGATAAATCAGCTGCGTCTCCTTCTCACTCTTTTATTCCCCCGGTTCTGGGTAAGCGAGCCGGGCCGGAGTTCTGTGACGGAGTGCGATCTGGAGATTTGAGTTCGGAGGAATATAACTCTCGGCTGACTGACGCGAGGCTGGGAAGGAGGACAGAACAAACAAAGCGGCGACTCCTTTCAAGTCTGGCCTCCGCTGGGCTACTGGACGACTGCTGCGACCCGACAGTTAATAGATGGAGACGAGGCCGGAGAAGACATGAGACATGGCTTTAGAAAAACATCTGAGCAGATGGGAAGAAAGAAAAAGAACGAGATATGGAGAAGTTAAGCTATTAAAACGGACGACAAACCCAAACAGTTAAAGGATTTTCAACAAAGTCCTTTACTTATTTTATAAAACAAATAGTAACTGAGACAATAAGCTCAATTTAGATTAGATTTAACCAAACACGATGAACAAAAGAGATGAAAAGCATGAAAATTCAACAACTTTAATTCCAATTTTAAATGTATTTTTGAGAATAGTCTTACATACTTTCACATGTATTTGCTTAAAAGTTGGCAGAAAACGGTCAAAATGATAATGGATAAATGTAAAAAAACCCTTCAAAATTACAGCACCTCTTTTCATAAGGTCTGGAAGAGATTTTAACGTCTAAAGTTGGATCAGATTTTAATTCAAATACTATATATATACTATATATAATATTTAAACGAGCACCAAAAAAAAGGTGACGAGATTTACGTTGTCGTTCAGATACATTTTTCTATTAAAAAGTCTTAAATGCCAAAATAATAATTAGTCTAGACATAGCAAGTAGGTTTATGTGTGATGAGGTAGAGATATTTTATTTAATATCAGTTTAATTCTTTGAATGATTGACTTTTAAAGCAAACAAAAATAAATAAATAAAGGCAAAAAATAAGGAGGAGAAGAAAATTTGATATTAACTCAGCTATATAAGATGTTTATTATACAAAAAAACATGTTGATTATTGTGAAATAATGTGTTATAAATAATAAAATGCGTATTTTTCTGGTAAGTTCTGTGTCTTTTTTCTTATTTATTTCATAGTGACGCAACAAAATTGTGATGAAAGGGAAACCAACATGAAAAAACTGATCCAATCCAATTCCAAATAAATTGAAAATTTCTATTTTCAGTTCAAGTTCAGTTTGGTTCTAAAATAAAAATAAAAAGAGGCCAAAAGTGTGAAAAAATTACATTTGTCGGACGGTTTTGTGACATTTTAAATATCTAACTAAAAATGAAAGGATAAAAGGATAAACCTAGAGTTGAACATTTTCTTTATAAAGTTAAACAAAACATGTGAAGTATTGTAGTATTTACTTTCAAAACAATGGTGTCTGACCTCATAAAACTTCCCATTTCTACCTTTTTTCTCTTATCTCTCCATCACTCAGGTCAAGGATCTGTCAACGATGAATAACTGCGCGTCAACCAAACAGAAGTTGAAAGAAAGAACGTTCCTTTTAAGGCGAAGAAAAGTTTCAACTGACAAATAAAATTGTACAGATGATTGAAACCTCCAGAAAAGGTGGGAGAGAGGGCAGATCAACAGAGAGAGAGGGGAGGCGATAGAGAGGGTCTCGGGGGGGGCCACCTCGACGCCACACTTCACGGTGTAAAAATACAGGATGACCCTCCGACTGACCGCCTTTCATCATCCCGAGGGCGAGCGTTCCTCACTGAGGGGGGAGAGATCGTGAACTTGAAAATGAAAAAAAAATAAGGAAAGTTTTGGCCTGTGAGGTCATCGTGTTTGATCTTGAACTGATGAGGACGACGTTCAACGTTACATGAATGTGTTACACCTGGAACAGATAAATTGTTGATATAAAACTACCTTTAAAGTATTTATACTTCTTTGTAAAATTGATAATTGGTCATCTATCAACTAAGCTTCTGCTGTTAAGCTCAGGTCAGGTCGAGGGGGCAGCAGTCAGAAAAAAAGAGACCCAGATTTTATCTCTTATCTACAAGCTCTTGGAAGAATGTTTCCAGGCCAATGTGTCCTAGGTCCGTCCCTATGTCTCCCCCCAGAGGACAGACGACTGGCTTCTCCTTTTGAGGAGAATAACCATTTATACTTTTTGTCTCACGTTAGAAAATCGAAAAAAGGACAATTTTCTATCAAAAGATGTCAAAGGTTTTTGATACATTTAATACATTTTCGTTGGAAATACAGTACATCGATATTATGAAGTCGGAAGGTCGAGATAAAATATCTGAGAAATCAAATGAAAGAAATTTAAGTAAAGTAAGTAAAATGTAAAGCGCCTTTCTAGACCAGGGTCACAAATCGCTTTAACAATTAAAAACAATATACATTTAAAAATACATACAAATTAAAAAAAAACTGTATAAGTCCAAGACATAAGACAAACACAGGAGTCCCATTAAAAGGTTCTTAAGACGTTTCCTGAAGGAGTCAGTAGATCCATCAAACACAGAGGGAGAGGAAGATCGTTCCAAAGCTCTGGTTCCAAAATGTGAGTTCTTCTACTAGAGCAACTCAAAATTCTCGCTACGAGTTTTGTATTAACTAAAGGCAAGACAGTAAGTAAGCAAGAAAGTCATTTATATTTGTATAGTGTATTCAACAAAGTAAGTAATTAGGATATAAGAGCGAAGTAAATGGCTTTTAAACAGAAATGTTTGAGCTATGAAATCATTTTAAATAATCGTCACAACATTTTAATTTCAACATTCAAATAAAACAAAATTTGAAGAATGTGTCGCAAAGATATTGGAAATATCAGAAAAAGTGTTGAATATGGAAAACTGTAAAGAAAAAGTAAAGATTATATGGAGTTGAACTTGAGAGAAAAAGACAAAAATTAAACCAACAAAGCAAAAAAAATGGAAAAAGTCTGAAAAGTAATAATCTAGATTAGATTAGATTAGATGGAATTTATTATTACCTAGTTTCCCGGCCAAGTCTGTAGAAGAATCATCGGCTTCTGCTCCTCCTCTGGAACTCTGGTCGTCTGGAAACAAAGACAGGAATTCATTAACATTTAAGTTATGTATTTGGTTTATTCAAGTCTATCCCAGCTACACAGGGCGAGAGGCAGGAGAACATAAAGACGACCCATTCGCACCACAATGAATCTCTGCTTGTTTTTGAATGACTTCTTCATCATGTCATTTAAAATTCCCATCCAAACACAGACTCTTGTGTCAAGAGTTACGCAGATTTTTTTTTAAAGAACAATGTCTCCTGACAAACATGCTCACTCTACCACTTCCACGTCGCTGGTGTCGGGTTCTCTCGCTCAGCACGCCTCCTCTCATTGATTATTAAAAAAAGATAAAAAACATCTACCGGGACTTTTCGTGCGACCAACAACTTCAAGATGTAACCCACGCGTGTCCAGGAGGCCCTCGGACTGTAATCCATATCGGGGCGCTGTCAAAACACATCCCGGGCGCTCGCTGGTTAACTTGGCCTGAAACCTGCAACCCTCAACCAGAACCTGATGGTAGACGTGGATTCAAACATTTTCACCGGACCACCTGCGTGCGCTACGTGAGAGCAACCGGTGATTGTGTATTGATATATTTATCGTGCGTGCTGGTGCTTTTATAGACGTATTTCAAAGAGACCACCTGAGCGCTCGCGGGTGTCCAGGTCCTGCCAAACGTCTTTAAAAAACATCGCTGGATTTTGGAATTTATTTGAGATCTGTGGAAGGACCTGATCCCGTTAGCATCAGCGATGGTAACTCAAACATGAGTGTAACTCGAGGTGCCGGTGCTCCCCCCCCCCGCCCCCGACTTCTGCTGGTCCTCCTCCCCCCCGGCCCTCCTATCACACGAGCGCCATGTTCCGAGTAAAGGGGGCGGCGTGTTTGAAGGTGAGCGGCGAGGGCCACATCTGAGGAGACGACATGGTTTAGCGCTCTTTAACAGCTAACAAACACTCCTGCCAGGCCTGGTGCGAGTCTGCAAAGCCTCTCTGGCAGGGGGCCTCCTGGAGACCCTCACAGGAGGAGGGTGGGGGGGGGGGGCTGGACCACTGCCACTCTCCATGCAGAGCTACAACAATCGACAAATATGTTTCAAAGGTTGACATCAGTGCCAAACTAAACACATGTTTGGTCAGACCTGACTTGTATAATTCATAAAGAAATAGTTCCTTTTTGGAGTAATAGGCAAAAATGCATGTATGCATTTTGACGTTTGTGAAACTCGTTGACTAAGTTTGTTCTCTTCGTCCAAAATGACCCACTTAAAAACTTACTAAAAGTAGTACTAAAAACAGTACTATCCGTCGGAAATTCGCGCAATGTGTATCTTAACGTGTACTATAAACCAGTGCACAGCCAGGAAAACAGGGTAAATATTGCGGGAGCCCCCAGTGTACACAGTGTTTCTTAGCTTCTGCAACAGACGAGCTTAAAATATAGACTCATTTAATTTTTGCTGGAACAATTTCTCTTGTCGAGGCTGGAATAAATTTCAGATTATTGAGACACAGATTACTCTGAAAATAATTCAACCCTTAGTCGACATGAGGGTGAGAAACGTCCACCTCAGTCAACACTTATATTAGACTTAGATTATTTCCATTTATTGTTAACCCCGTACTGACCACCAGGTCTAGAGGTTTGCGTTCAACAGGGCCATATCCGGTCCTCAAGCAATATAAATTAATATAATGAGGTTTTTTTTTGAGTGATCTTTTCGTCACCTTTCGACAAAGGCGGTCTTTTACGTTAAGCCAGGAAGCTCCGGTTTAAATAACGCAACATGGCCTCTATAAAAGCAACACAAGTTGACACGGAAAACCGAAGATTAAACGTCGAATGGACTGAAAAATATCTACAAAGTCGTATTTTTAAAGCTGTTCCCATGTGGTTTTGGTGTCATTATGTCGGTGCCGTCAACAAGACGCTTAGGTGTTTCCATTTCAATACATGAGCATCAACTGGTTTATAACAGTGGATCTATTTTTCAGTTCCAACAGGAAATAGTGGACGAGGGGTTGACCGACCCACAGGCTGGACATCCTTCCCGAAAACCTGGCCTCAGGAAATTTTAGTTGAATGATGTACAGGGTATTCCCCCCCAAAAAAATGACATCATTTGAGACGTATATATATCGAAGTTAATGGGAAGGATAAATGATATATAATGGATTTATTGATATGATTTTGTTTGATTCTACAAATGTTTATGAAGTTAACATATTCATATTACAAGTGAACATTTGAACGAGTCAGGCAAACGGACAAAGAGAAAAACATTTTTTTAACCAAAGTATTAGGTGAAGATATTACATTGATTGAGGAACATCCAAACCAAACTAGATTCACAGACACATGCGTCAACAGTTTGTCAGAACAATGACCTTCCTTAATAATTAACACGATTAAAAAAAAAAGCAGAAATGCTTTTTAATGAAGTGGGGTGTAAAATTTGCTTAAGGCCTGCAGCTGAGTTCGCTGAGAGGGAGCAAGACGAAGAGTGGGCGATGTTGAAAATTAGTTTGGCGCAGGTAGAGAGTGCTTATTGAGTCATATCGAGTGAGTCGAAGATGGATTTTGTTTTAATCTAAAGGTTTTGGACGGTGATGTTAATTGTTTTAGGGGAAAAGAAAAATGCTCAAGCAAGATTAGGTTCAAGTCTCAACAAGCCAACTGTCAAATAACCTAAAATATTGTAAAATAAAATTCTCAGTTCACTTTGTCCCTTTTTAGAGGTTGTATTACCATGTAATAAACTTGAAAAAAGATACAAAAAAGGAAGTCATTAATCCCAAATCTTGTATCTTCTATAATGCATATTAGAAAAATGACAAAACATTAAATCAAACCAGTTTTCAACCAATTTCTTTTGCAGTAAAATTGAAAAAATCCAGCACAAACTGCATGTAATTGTCGTATTAAAAGCGTTAAATGTAACGTATACCAATTCTCTATATTGCACAGCAACGGTCGTATCAAAATGAGTTTTTCCTGAGCATCAGTTTTTTAAATTTGGTTTTGAATGGTCCGCTAGTGTTTAAGCTTAGCCACCCATGTTAGACAGATTTATAGTCTTAAACATTCCCGTTCAAGTCTTTAACAACAGTTCGCCACCGCATTCTTCAACATCCACACAGTAGAACGGGCGTCGTGCCCTTCAGCTCCATTAGCCAGGTTGGGGGTCTCCTTAATGGCCGTTACAAGCCCGACACGATTCCCGCTTCTACCTCATCTGCGTTCGATAAACTTCAAGCGCACCATGTTGGCCGACGTGGACAAACAACCCGGCAGACAACAAACAACACCGATCATGGAACTCGAACTGACTGTTTTACAGAGACTTTAAGGAAAACCTTGTCCGCTGCAGCATTCCGACATGTTTCACTGCAACATATAATTAAAAGCAAATTTCCCAGAGTTCCGTCGTTGCCGTTCTCTTGTTACAAACCATCAACCTCTCTCCTGGGTGTCTTGACTTTTAATATGCGAGAAGGGACCGGGCTCAGCGAGTGCTACATTTCACACATTCACCCGCCCGGGTGTGTTTGTATAACCCGTCTGATATTTACCTTCAAGTCTGTTGAGAAAAAATGGACATAAGTACGTGCAGAAATACGAGTCCCAACTGCCCAGTGTGTGTGTGTGTGTGTGTCCAGTATTTTCCTAAAGGGTCATGTCCTTCCAGGTTTTAATATAGAGACACTGGATATGTGGACAGAACCTCCGTGTGTGCTATGTGTGTGTTTGTGTGTTTTCCGAAGCCGATATATTTATTTCTGTTTGCAGCCGAAAGTAAAGCTTCTGTGTCAGCGTTGACTCAAGCCCGGTTGTTGCAGAACCCGAGCCAAAACCAGCAGCGTTGACATGGGTTTGTGTTCCTGACAAGCCCAGTTAACCACTGTTAGTCCTGTAAAACTCGGCTCGGTCACAGTGTCAGCGCTCGGAAAGAACCAGCCACATTTCTAAATACATCATTTTGCGGAACATAACCGAATACATACAAAAAAAAAATAGGTATAGATTTAGACAAGGCTTGACATTTATCATTAGTGAAAGAAAATAACCATAAAATGTGCATTTTATTGGTTGAACTGCTTATCAAGTGAACATTTACACAGATAACATGTGTAAAATAAACCTTAAAAACCATATAAAAAGTCATATTTCATTTGTTTTCCTAAGAAGTCAACAGCTTTCCTTACAGTGTCCAACTGATAAACATATCCATAAACAATACTAAATATAAGAGCTGTGTATATATACAATATAACGATATATATTGTGATACCGTAACAAGGATATATTTGTAGTATTGTCGAGTACTTGACTCTAGTGTTGCAGAATATACAGACCACATGACTCTTGACGAAGTCGTAACTACTTTAATTCGTTTAGAAAACAAAATATGTCAAAAAAAAAGTTTCCGTAGACGACTGTATCCACTCGTCCTCAGTCATGGCCGAGTTCTGAGATTTCATTGTTCCTTTAGCCGTCAACAGATTTTCTTGTGCTGTCCAACTGATAAACGCATACATAAACAATACTAAATATAAGAGCTGTGTATATATACAATAATACGATATATTGTGATACTGTAGTAACAAGGATATATTTGTAGTATTGTCGTGTACTTGACTCTAGTGTTGCAGAATTTACAGACCACATGACTCTTGACGAAGTCGTAACTGCTTTAATTCGTTTAGAAAACAAAATATGTCAAAAAAAAAAGTTTCCGTTGACGACTGTATCCACTCGTCCTCAGTCATGGCAGAGTTCTGGGATTTCAGGAGTTTAGAATATGTTTATTATGAATATTATATGTATTTGTGTTTCAGAATCACCTGTTTTTCTTGATTGTATTAGTGTATGACAGGATGTAGACAGGACTAGAAGAAACATCTGAGTCACAGCGTGGACCAGAAGTAAACGTCGACTTGTGATCTCTCTATTGTTCGACTGGTGTGCAGCTGAAGGATGATGAATGTGGCATTTGCGTGACTGTCAGAGGAAATTCAAAAAGTGATTCTTCACCTCACACCTCCACAGCAGGATCAACGGACTCACATCTCTGGCCATTGGCTGACCGGCCGGTGCCTCGGACCCCCCGCCACATCCCACTCGGTCATTATATCTCCATCAAGCTCCCCGCACCGACCACATGTTGCTCTGGAATATCATCATCGCTGCAGCCGGCATTTTCTAAATACTTCTCCCCTCGCAAAGGGGAAGATTACAACATCGTCCTCCTGCTTTTCCGTCGCCGAGTTCCAAACATTCTTCTCCTTCCAGCCGCTGTCGTTCTCGGGGATATTTACACAGTCTTGGCTGGAGCAACATTACAAACAGTGTAACTCTATCAAGGCGGTTTGTTTGACTTTGTGAAGCTCCAGATTAAATATGGATGACTGTAAATGTTCAGGGGGCGGCGTTGGGGGGGGATCCTTCTGCAAGGATGTTTAATTTTTAATTATGGGATGATCCCACGTTTAAGATCCAGAGATTAAGAGGTCCAGAGGAGGATTTTGAAGTTCTCAGGACTAAGATAATCAAACATTTTCCAAGACATTCCTTTTTCGAAACCATTTAATCATCTCTGTGCAGAGCTTCAAGTCCTGTTTTTTTTTCGCCGGGCATCTGATTTGCAAACGAATGATGGACAATAGACACATCAGTTTCGTCAAAACTCTGCTGATAATTCCTGTTTTACTTTTTCCAACGCTCTTTTGATGTGGTCTTGAACTTTCAGTTTTTGCCTTCTATGTTTTCACTCCTAGCTTTACTTTTCTCCTGTATTTCACCTGGACCTTCAAAATTCCTTGTTATTAAATTGTAAATCCGTGTCATCCCAAAAATATCAACCCATGGTTTCAATTATCATACACATAAAAGAACTAAATTCTACTTTTACTCGTCTTTCCGTAATGAAAATATCACATTTTTACACAATGTTGAAAGACAAACCTCAAGCTACCATTTCCACATTACTATTTGAATTACATCTGTATATTTTATTTAATACTTTTTACAGAAAAGGACGGCGTGCAGGCGCCAATAACACGTCAATCCAGAGGATGGTGGACGTGTTATTGGCAGGCGCCAGAACTTTTATAATGACTTTGATTGCAGTAAAGCTCTGCTCCTGATGTTTCCTAATTTCCTCTGAGCTTCTCCAGTCTTTTGTATTTAGTTTTATGTTTCTAAAATATTATTTGTCCATTGTATTCATTTCTTTTAATTTCCCATCTGTGACCATTTGAGTTTAAACAATAGTAACCTATTTTAGAAAACTGCAAGAGTAAAAAACAAATAACCAGAATGAAAAAGTGACCAAACAAACGCTCACGACACGAAAGAACGATCGTTTCTATCGGCGGAAGAGTTCGGTCAAAAGGAGAACAGTAGGAAGTGCCGACGAGCGCATTTCTCTCCAGTCACTCTGCAAAGACCTCTCCGGTGATTTACGTTTGCCTTCCTTGCGGAGCCTCATGGAAGTCATTACGAAGCCGTGCCTCCACACCGTCCACCTCCATTAACAGCATGAGACAACCTGCCGCAGAGAGAGAAAGAGCGAGGCGGCATCGGAGCGATGCTCGGCAAAAGGTCAGGAGGCGGCGGGAGAGGGATGAAAAGATCGAGGAGCAGGGAAAGCCTGCTGGGATGAGATGAATCTGCGCTCAGAGATTTATCAGCTGCGGCAGAGGAGAAGACAATTGTATGGTTAGCTGCTACGCTTTTTAAAGTGACAACACTGACTTACTACGGATCGACAGCTCGTGCGTGTACCTGGTGTAAATCATACTGAAGATGTAAAGATATAACACTTCGATTTCTTGTTTTATTTTCAAAGCAAGCTTAACTTTTTCTATTTTCCATCTCATTAGAGATTCTTTTTTCAAGACCAGCTACGATTTAAGAGGCTGTTTAACGTCCTTTTAAGTGAATCCTGATTCCAAGACTTTTATGAGACACTTGGCGAGTCAAGTTCGGCTCGAAATGGCAAATCCCGGTAAGATTTGTGGTAAAAATAATGAACCGTTGTTCCTCGTTGTACGGAACGTGTAACACAAAAACACGTCCAGTTTGTCACTTCACCACAAGAGAAGGGAGGTTGAAAATTAATATTCAGAATCGCCTCAATTCATCTCTGAAAACACTCTGAGTGAGAACCTTTGAAACTCACTTGACAGTTTGATCGACTTGTCTACATTGAGATCTTGCAAATAATCGACTTATACTAGAGTATATTAAGAATAAATACATAGAACTGTAATTTCCAGAGAGAGATCTCAAAACCTATACTGCTGTGCTTTAGGGGATGAAGGAGTTTTGCAGGATCTGGACACTTTTGAAGCCGTAAGAGCAGACGCTTGGGTCATCTTGGACAGACTCAAAGCAGAACCATTACTTCTCCACACTTTATAGTAGAGTGTGTTCACCACAGTATTCCCGAGAAAAAAAGGTGGGCCTATGTACTCAAGCCACAACCTTAGGTCAAAAGAGGTTCAAATACCTTTCCTATACAACTCCTTTCCCGCAGTACTTTTGGAAAAAAGTGGCCTATAAACAGAGTCACAGGAGAATCTCAACACAAAACCAATGAATATCAGGAAGTACACCTGCCATGCCCCCTATGATGTGTAGTGATGCTCACCCCTTAGGAACGATACAGTGTGTCGCATTAAACAAACTGTGTTAAAGATGTTGATGTGGACCAAGAAAAGTTGTTGACAAGAAAATTCCAAGTTTCCTAACGATTTTCAAATCTTAATGGGATCCAGTTTATAAAAAAGTAGAAACACTGTATTTTACCATTTGGATCATCCATAAACTGGAGTCCATTATCAAGTAGAGACCCTCCCCCCCCACACTTTACCTATGACGCCGTTTGTTGCTGCCAACGCCTTAGTATGTTATATGTTTTGACATTAAGATACTTAACTGCTTTAAAGGGACATCAGGAAGTCTACGACTGAAGACAAAATGGCCTCAAAGTATAAGGTCTTACTGTATTTCTTAGATTTGTATTATATAATGTACAGACTTGACATGCTAACATGGACTCTGTACCGTTTCCAGAGTTTAAAAACATCATAAATAAATCAGCTTTTTCATCTCAGACGTTTTTTGGAACAGATCACCCGACAAAATTTCACCCGTGCACACACACACACACACACACACACCTGACAGCATTTTGCCTTCCAAATATTTGACCCCCACCTCCCCTCAGCCGACTTGGAAGGGGCCAAGACACAACAAAAAACGTTTTTACGAGCGCAACTTTACGACGCTATTTACAAATGTGATTACATGTTGTGCCATTCTGGGCTCAGCAATATGATGAACACACGTCAACCTTCCACCGTCAATTGTTTCCAGCTTCCCAACTTTGTTGATGCAAACCTGAGGAATCATACACTCGTATGAGCATGTGGCGGATTACCCAGGGTGCTTCGCTGTCTGGCACTAGTTTAGGAGTCAAGGCAGATTTTGGGAGGCTCATGTGTGCGTGTTTTCGCTACACACATCTTATTTGACACTCTACAGGTTTTGTCATGGAAGGGTTGATGTCCAAACATGACGTCAAGGTTTGTTTAATAGTTACTGTAATATGATGCGAGTCTAAACAACTGAGCAGTTCTGACATTCCACAGGGAGGTTTGGAGTTTACGTGTCATGAGTTATAGAAAGTATAGAATGTAGACTTTAACGTATTTTGATTTCCTACAACAGGATTTAGCCAGATTAAAATACATACAATTAAACTTGATTCAAGAATAAAAAGGTTCATGCCAAAAGATGCAAGACTGATGATGATCTGGCCACCTGAGCAGCGCAGAGAAGCCATACAAGTGAACGTTGACACTGACAAAGTACCATTTAAACAGGGTGATAAGATATAAAAATATATATTTCTATACATATAAAAAGTGTGTTGTTCATTATGCAATCGTCATGGTAACTTAAATCCTGCATAAAGCTAGAGCCATGAAGTAATGACCACTAATGTTTTACTTCTTCAGTGATATTAAAATTATTAAAAACATTTATTTAATAAAATGTATTTGAAATTAACTAAAAATTGCATATCCATCCAACCACGTACCTACGTATCTATCCTTCCTTCTATCTATCTATCCATCTATCCCCTTTTAGTAACAGTGACCTGAAAAGCTCCCATAATGCTTTGCCGCCCAGCCCCCCAAAAATCTTTCGACCTAACAACCTTGATCTTTGAGTGCACCCTTAAAGTTTTAAAGGTAGATTGACCTTGAGAATTTGACACGTTTAAGACAATGTTGAACATTTGGCCATCAGAATCAACATACATCCCATAAATACCTAGGAAGGGTGTGAACAGATTGCGATTTCCTGGAGACCAAAAAAGAGCTGCTGCTGACCACTCAGATTCACCCTCTTCCTTCTGTTGCTTTCACAACCTTGTCTGGATCCGAACCCACGAACCGGTTCTGATGATTGTGGCAGCGAAAGCGACCGTGTAAAATGGAGCCATATCTTCGAGATTCTGAGCTTATCTCCGCGATTAATCCTCCGCCCGCCAACCTGTGAGCGTCAGCAGAAATCTTTCACAGACTAAACAAAAAACACTTTTTTTTTTCCCAGAGGAAACTTTTGTATGCCAGAAAAAAAAGAAATAAAGAGTCAAGGTGCATGCATCCACGTGTGTGTGTGTTTAACTCTGAACAGAGCTCTGTATTTCCTGCAGCAAAGCGGGCCGAGGTTTGATCTCGTGCCATGAATGGGCTCAATACACTAATTACAGCCACCTGTGTGTGTGTGTGTGTGTGTGTGTGTGTGTGAGTGTGAGTCACATGATTGCACGGTGAAAAAGTAAAAACGTGTGTTTCTGGAAAAACAGAATCACTGATGAAATTTTACAAAACTTGTGCATTAAATGTTCGTGACGTGAACCAGAATTTGATTTTAGACTCTGTTTGCAACACAAGGTAATCAAAGTGTATGAATGAGTTGTGTGTGCGTCACTATATGAAGCAATAATGAAGGTTTTTTTTTTATGGTGCAGCAGGAGATGTGCTTTAAAAACTATCTTGATTCAATAGAATTCTTCACACAGATCTCGATCTTCTTGTCTCGGACAGGGAGAAAAAGGACCGTATATGGTCTCGCAGACGAGCTTCATCAAGCTAATCAGTGAAGGTCAGACTACATCATGTCGTCTCTTCTGAAGAACTTCTTTTTTTTTTGTTTTCCTTAAATCAGAATGAATCACAGAGAGTGAAGTTTCATTGATGGGTGAATCTGAGCAAAAACAAGTCCATATTTGATAAGACATTCTGCTCATGGTTTAGTGTAATTACACATAGAAATGTGTAATTACACTAAAAACAACATGTCTTATGGAAGTGCTTGGTCTTTTTTTTTTATTAATAAAAAATATATAATAAAAAAGAGTCCTTTTCTTACATGACTACAGTCTTTTTTCTTATTAATAAAAAAAAAAAAATACATTTCTTATAGGAGTGATGACTTTTTTGCATTTATTAAAAATAGGGAATACAAAAAAAACATCTTTTTCATTCATTAAAAAAAATTGAATTCTTCTTTTCTTATAGGACTACTTATTGTTTTTGTTTTTTAAATAAAAAACAGTTAATTGAAAAATACATTTCTTATAAGAGCGCTGAATCCCGTTTTTCATTTATAAAAAGAAAAAGAGTAAAGAAAAACGATAAAAACATGAAAAGAATACATTTCTTATTGGAGTACTGTTTTTTTTTTTTTTCATTTATCAAAAATATGTAATACAAAAAAGAATGTATTCTAATGTCAATGCGGCGTCTTTTTATTTATTAGATTTTTTCTCTCGTTTTTTCTTATTAATAAAAAACTGATAATTAAAAAGAACACATTTCTGAATCCGCTGAATCCTTTAAATTCATTAAAAATGCGTTATTTCGAAAAAACAAACATTTTTTATGGGAGTGAATAGTCTTTATTTATTTAAAAAAAAGAAAGCTCTTAACAGTGCATTAGATCCCAAAAGATTATGAGGCGTCGCCAACAGCAGATACACAAAGATAATAATCCATTTGGAAAAACAGTGCGACAAAGCTTTTAAGGCACGACTCATAAGTTCAGCTCAGCGCAGCTTGAGAAGGGGAGGAAGTATTGAAGCAAAAGTTAACAAGTAAAACAACTTTTTTATAAAGTCATTGTATATATAATCTACTAACTCCTCTTTAAACTTGTCCAAATACTATTTATCTGGTCAACTTAACATTATTATTTCAATTTAAACTAAAGAAATCTGTCTAACGTTTGTGCCGCGACAGCTAGCTAGCGCTGCTGGCTAAATCAAAAGATCGGATTAAGAGGTTCACGGTGAAAATGTAAATAAAGCCTGCCAAGGCAAAATTCCTCTAAGATCTCTGTGTGCGAGCGCCTGGTCTTTCTCAAACGACTTTCTTTCACATTGACCTCGACTGTATCTCACGACCAAGCAGAAACACGTCTGAGTCCGTTTGTCTAGCTGTCAGTCACTCATCAGGTCCAGAACACACTTCGTCGTACAGGCTGTAACACAAACCATGAGTGCTCAGAATGTTATTCTTTTTTCTTTCTTTCGTGGGCCCCATAGTGGTGTGTAGGTTACTAAAGAAAATACAACAAAGGGACTCATGGTACGAAACAAGAAGCACTTCAGCTTTAATCTTTTTCAAGCATGTTTCTTGACGTTCCAGCATGTTTGTCTGAGTGAGGTCCATTTTTGTTACGTTAAAATGTTTATTTTAAGTAGATCTATTATAAAAGTTCTAATATTTATGTATTCGGAAATTTTTATGTGTAGATTTTCATTGAGTTATTCCTTTGAAAAAAAGCCAGAAATAACGTAACATTCACAAATAAATATCAACAACACTCACTGGTACAATTCTATCAATAAATATATAAAGAAAAGCAAAAAAGTATTTAATCGTACGAACAAATTAAAGAAAGTTTATGGAGTCTACTCTTTGTTTAACAACTTTTAAGTTGTACAAATTGCGTGAAATCACGAGAGTACCTTAAACACATGTTGGCTACGTAGTATTGTTTCTAATTTGACATTGAACACTTTGGGGTCAAGCAGGGTCAAACCCTAATTTGGCCCTGGGGGCTGCATAATGCTGATGTATCAATGGTGTCGTGTGTGAGTGGATCTTTCTGAGCTGTTGTGTAGATTTACATCGAAACAAAATCCTATCAGATATGTAGTTAAACATAACCTATACAGTTTCTTATGCCACGATACATTACCCATGATCCCTCAGGACTGTCTCACGCGATCTACGTTTTCCTGCTGGTACACGTTCGACCTCCGTCGAGCTCAAGTGCAGATTGATTCAGTTTGCATTTTTACGATAATGGCAGCTGGCTTCCACTTGTGTGTTCAATCAGACACTTTTTTAGCGGTTTTTACTGCCACGGCCGTAAATATTCATACGACCGACGCTCGGATCATCTGGAGCTCTTCTGTTTCGCCTTTTTTAACAATGTAACAGCAAAGTTTGATCTGACGACTGTTATTGGCCTGAGGTCGAAAAAAAAAGAAACCCAAAAACCGCCGGCGAGAACAGCAAAGTTCTCCGGTCGTCCCAGCAGAATCCTCGGCGAGCCGACGCTTCCAAGTGACTAATTTAAGCCAAAGGAGCCCAGCTTTGGCTTCAATTACTCAGCAATATAACTCAGTTCCAGGAAGTCAAATCTACCTCCCAATACGGACCCAAAATAGTCCCAGACCCTTTCAACAAGTTTTTTTTACACCAACAGCTGTATTTTATCATTAAAACCAGAGTCTTATCGTTTCCCTAAAATGTTCCGTTTTAGCTGACTCAGCGACACGGAAATCAGCCACAATTTCAACGTCACATTGCAACATCTGCTCAATGAATGATGTGATTGAATGTTTTGGTGAAGAATTATAGTGGTTTTCAGACAGAAAAAAAAAAGTAAAACAGAATTGCTACCAACAACTAAGAGCTACAATAGCTTAATTTACAACATTTTAAAGGATTTCATTTATTTCTTGGAAATGTAATATCATTTTAATCACTGAGATTCATGGATCTAAAGACCAATTATTTCTGCAATGCTTCTTTTTTTTACATGATCCAGCACAATTCTTGAATCATGGGAGTTTTTAATTGTTGTAGATTTTTCGGCCAGTGTTTTTTTTGTGTGTGTCATTGATACAGTCACGTGAATGTTTATTATTTCAATCCCATACAGTCAGTTGCCAATTTACAATTACGCATAAAAAATGGTTTCTATACAATCATAGTTTTTACTACAATCATATCAAGTTTAATTATATTAAAAACAACCAGAGATATTAAAATGTATTTCTGCTCATGATTTAGACTTTTTCTTTTCACTAGATAGAACATTAAATGTATAGTTAATCAATGTTTTTGCTGTTGATGTCTTCCCTAAATGTGTTCATTTTGTTATAAATGTTTATTTTATTATATTTGTCCCTGGGGGTGTTGTTGTCTATATCTATTATTTAGTTATCCATATATCCATATTTAGCTTCTAATAACAATGATGTTGTGGTCAATTAAAATGTTATTTTGTTACTTGTTTGTTTATGATTTTGTTTTTGTTAGCAGGCTAGCTGTCGCTCCCCTTTATCGTGTTTTATTGATTGTATAAGATTTTGAAAATTAAACCTAAATCAAAATAAAGAACCTTCAAGTCTGTGTTGCTTTTGGGTTTGATCACAACAGTTTTAAATCAAAACCAAAAGTGTCTCACACCGACTGACTCCCCCGGTGACAGAGCTTCTGGGAGACCCCCAAAAAGAGGACGAATGGTCACTATATATCACACAACTCAAGAACAAATGCAGCAGTTGTGCAACTGTATTTATCATAACGTGAATCAAACGACGATCCAAGTATGATTTGAACTCTGTCCCTTGGCTGATCCTGCACAGATCGCTGCCTCCCCTTTCTCCAGTCTTACTGTCAGTGACACTGAAAATATGAACGCAAAAACATATAAATAACGCTGAAACAATAATGAAAAATAGGTAGAGTAATGTTTATTGCAGCTGCAACACAATAAGGCCTCTATAGTGACCTCGGAAAATGTCACAAACAGGTATCGAACCCGCAATCTTGACATTATAAGTTAGATGCTGTATTACTTCAAATACAATGGTCTGTTATGATCGGTGCTCCTGATCTATTTTTCCCCGACATGGATCATGCTCACCCCCAAAACACGCTGCCCCTGTTCGGTTGCCCGGTTCACACTTGCCTATAATCACCACCGATAACCTATGTCATTAAATGATACCAAGTATTTGCAAGAGATAGACCGATATGGTTTTTAATGGCCAATACCGATTATTAGTAGTCAAGGAGGCCGATCACCGACATTTGGAGCAGATATTCATTGGTTTTGAGTAATACAAACGCCAACGCTTAACTTTGTTTAAATGGCTCAAACCATATTTTTATTAAACACCAAAGAAACATCAACATCATTTGTTTTAAAATAACAACATTGTTGCTCCCATGCTGACAACGTCATTGCATCTGTCACAGACTCCCTGGTGTGGGTTGAGTGTAAAGCTCCCATACTGCACTCTTAAGTCTATCCATCTGCAATAAGGGTTTGAAAAAAAGAGAGTTAAAAGTGGGGCCACATGCTAACATATACTTAACTCATCATGCCTAATTTATAACAGAATTTCGGAAGCATGTAGTTAATTTTATTATGTGATTGTTATATTTTAATGTGATAAGAGGGACCCCATAATTCAAAACTATGCTAGTTCATTACTACTAACCATTAATGTTACGATAGCTGAGAAATAGTACAATGGCAATAGAAGAGACTATTGAGCCCTGAAAACAATGCAGTTCATGTATCTATAATGCACTTACGTTATGTCTTCCGTTGTAAAGCGTGCGTTGTGTACGTGGGTTTATTATTGTGCTAAACTAGAACGTCCAGTGTTGCCAACAGAAATATATTATATTGTAATTCACATGCATGCGCCTCCCTTTACTGTTTTTTAATTCAAATATATTTGTCCGTTTAGTGAGTTTGTGATTATTTGGTAAAGATTTTTCTATCAACCATTTTGTATATATGGTTTAAAATAAGCTCCTCCCTCACTGCAACAGACACAACCAGTAGTCGTTATATGTAATTAAATCATCATATGTAAATGTTTGTTGCTGCATCTAGCAACTTTTGGAGCTAGTGCTAGCTACTTTCATTCAAAAAGAGTTAGCAACGCCACGCAATAACAGGTCTGTGATAGATGAGCCAAAATAACCCAGTTTTAAATTGATCTCTTATCGACCGTCGGATTGTCAAAAAAGCAGACGCTGATGTGCCTCAAAATGCCGAATATCAGCATCGAAAATCGGCGGTCTATCCCTTGTATTTACCCATCCCTAGCATTTGTGCTCCTGCACCCACAGGAAGTCAGGAAATGATCTAAGTAGCACGTGTTAATAAGAAGAAAAATAGGTTGGAAAAGGAAAACCCCCCTCTGGGGTACAGTAAAACATCCCATTAAACACCCATTATGACACCAAGTGTGGCAGAAAATGTATTTAGCAAGCGCTTCCTCACTGAGGGGGAAGGAAGTGAAGAGAGTTCAACTGTGTCAAGTCTAGCTGACTCAGCAACATCCAATCTCCGTATGCTTTAAAAAATAAAAAAAAACACCACATTGTTACAGGCGGTTAATAAGCTCAGATCTATGTTGTATATTTTCTGGAACCGGGGTCAGAAACGACCTCCAAACGTTTGGGTTACGATCCGAGAAATGTTTCGGGGAAAAAGCAACAATGAGTTTGGAACATGGATTGTGTCAAAAAAATATCATCGCGGCGCTGAAATAACACACCGACGTGGGGCACTGGGCGCTCGCTCATCACGTCACACACAGAGTTGAGGAGCTTTTAAAAACATACAAGCGGAGGATCGTGTTAATTCAAGAGTGTGTTTAGAAGACGAATGCATCTGGTTAAGTTCAGCTGGCGAGTCCCGGAGCCGAGTCGGGCCACCTTTCTCGTTCCGTCTTCCTGCCGGAGTCGTTTTTTGTTTTGCTCGCGGAGCTGTTTCACATCACACTTCGCACTTCATCAATGGAGCGTCGGGGTCAAGTGTGGAACATGGATTGGAACTTCCCCTCGACAGAGTGTGAACAGAGCGGCGTCGCAACGTGAAAATCTGACATGCGGCGCAGCTGCGCTCGTAAGCCTTGACCATCCACCTGGCAGATTAACGTTCCGAGTGGATCCAGTCAAGGACGGAGATGATTCAGAGGAATTGGGGAGAATTACTTCACGTCCGCCCGAGCCGGGGGACCCCCCCCCCCCCCCCGAGACCCCTGAGAGTGTGTGATATTAACGTTGTACAGTATAAAATGTCCTCGGAACAAACGCGCACTCGCCAGGAGGTCAATGAAGAGCTCCAGATGTTCTGTGACTTGGACAAAAAAAAATTGGAGGATTGTGAAACTTTCCTGTCAAAAACGACATTGTCCGGATCGCCCCTTTTTATTGATTTAAAACTCAAGTTATGGGGATTAAATATAAAACAACAACTTGATAAAAAATCATTGTGAAGGCTGTAGATGATTCAAATATCTTGACTTTTGATTAGTTATAACAGCGAGTTACGACGCGGCTAGTTGGTAACTTTCTGCTGATTATTAATGAGCACATTAATCACGAAAATGATCAACCAAATTGACTTTGTAAATGTGATTTTATTCATCCGTATATGTGTTAACAAACTCCCTTTTTAGCCCAAAAATGTTCCATAGTGTAGATAAAATATACTTTATAAGACGCCAACATTTCTTGAGTATAAATAAGTAAATGAAAACAATGTAAAAGACAAGATAGAACAGCTGGCAAAAGTTGTTTCGTTTCATTTTTGTGTAGTTGAAAGGCGCCAAATCATGGGCGATCGTGGACCAAAAACGATGTTGGAATCTGAACCATCTAAGAAGAGAACCTATCGTGCATTGCAACACAACAGCATCATTATTTTTTACGATAAAAATAGACCGACAAACATTTCTCCGTCAGTCGCTGGGATAATAATAGCAATTCACGTCCAGCATCACTGTTCCCTGCTTCATAGTAGTTGCTGTCATATGCTTTAAATAGAACTCCTGGCAGCAGAGATGTCTGCTATAAAGCCTTCACATTTTGGAATAAAGCGATATAACTTACCACAGAAGTTAATGAAAAAAACCTTCTAAATTAGGATAGAGTTCAATTTTTTTCCACAAAAATATTTCTATTTCTATAGAGAAATAAGCATTATTATTATCAATGCTGGACCAGTCAGAGGGGGCGGTTGTAGTGAATTAAACATCCGATTTAAATTCCCTCCTTCCCATTCATGCGTGTATATATTTGCATCTGTGTGCGTCCAGCTGCCGCCGCGTAACTGGAGTCGACTTCAAGGCGGCGGCGCTTCTTTGCTGAATTAACGAATCTCTCACATCCATCGCCACGCGCCGCCTTTGAAAGGCACACCGGCCCGGCCTCGCATCGGCACTTTCAACCTGCAATCACTCCTCTCTTTCTCCCGTGAGCTATCAGATGTTCCTCCAGTTAAATGTCTCCTCATTAGTGCTTTAGTCGTTGCTTTCCACTCGGGCCCTGGCGCTCGTCTTACACTCTGGAGGACGCTTTGGCTTCAGCTGCTGTGGGCGAAGTGTGGCCTTTACTGAGAAATGTGTTTTACTTCAGTCACTTCATTTAATGACAAACATTTCTATTAGTGCCAACTATGCAAATATTAATACGTTTAAAACTGTAATTTTACAGAAGCACGACTAGTATTTTTGCAGACGATATACCGTTTTATGCATCGATGTATATGTTTTTCTTTTCATTCCTATACTCTTACTTCCCAAACTTTCAATATACAAGGTGTAGAGGTGTGATATTCTTGTTTGTTTTTACAACACTGGCAATAGAAAATAATAATTTAAAATCATGTAACAGCAGAAAAGCGACAGGTGTTAAGGGTAACAATTGTATTCATACAAACTTGTTTATTTTACTTCTACAGGGTTTAAATTGTTACCAAATTATAAAAACAAACTTCATAGTATTACTCCGTGAGGTGGATTACGTGGAGTAATACTTGCGGTACGGCTTTTGGGTCGACCACTAGTAATACATTGAGAAAATTAAAGTAAGTAAGTAAGAAAGTAAATTAAAGTGCGCCTTTAAGTCTGTAATAAACAGTAAATTAAGTTATTCTGTTTTCTTAGTCATAATTTAGTACGTATTCATAGTAGATCTACAAGAATAAATATAATAATATTGGGTCTGATAACTACTGGAAGGGCTTTGACGTAATGGGATTAGGTCGGAGGTATTTGAATAGAGACAGACTGGATCTATAATGTTAATGGGATAGAAAGATTGCACGAGTGTTAGAACCTTCAGTTACATGACTTATAAATCACTTCATGATTCATAAGTCATATAAAGACAGAAAAGCAAACTATTTCTGAAGCAGTGAGGGGTTAGTGTTTTCATCCGTGTTCGTGTCAGGATTTGATTTCCACTTTAAATTGTACTTCCTACAACAAAATATTTTCATTGTCTTAAACTTGTCTTGTTTTCAATTCCACTAAAACTCCTACTGCAACAACATAATCCAGTTTGAGGGACCTTATACCTCCGAGGGATGTTCCCTGGGAGTAGATCCAGAACACACTGGGAAGATCATGTTCATCGGTTGGCCTGGGAATCGCCCTGGTGTTCTTCCATAAAAGCTGGAGGAGAATTTTTAACAACGTTGCTTTAAAGCAAAGGTTGTCAAACTCACACAAGGGGGCCGACATTTGTTTCCGTCAAGGTCGTGGGGCCGAATGAAATGTGTACTTTCTATAAAGGAAGTATGAATCTGATTGTAAGCTTCTATGAATGAACTCCATCCTTGTATCAGTTTCAGTAAGTTCTACTCCTTGATCAACGTATAAGCGCATGATATCAAAAAGAAAATGAATCTACTTTCATCTGGAGCCAAACATTTGACCTTGAGTTTGGCAAATACTCTTTAAAAGTTCCATGAAATGCTCTGACAAGCGGCTTCGACGATGGTCCTCACGAAGCCTCACACCTTTCCACCCCCCCCCCCCCCTGACCTTATTAAACATTTCCTGGTATGAGCCAGAGTTTCCGTTGCCGAGACACACGTCTTTGCTCATCAGTCCGCGAGTTCCTTCCCTGCAGAAGATCAGGTCTCGTCTTTAACTTCAAAGATGTCGGCGCTCGCTGCCCGCTGACAGCGGCGCTTTGATGAACAACTATTTACAACAGTGTAAAACTAACTGGATGGCCGCGATGCGCCGCCGGCAGATGTTGGGAGGATGAATCACCCCCTCCTCCGATACCTGCTCCGGCTTAACCGCACATTTGTGTTTCTCACAGTTGTTTGCACTTTTAATAATGAAGCTTTTAATCTCCATCCAGAGGAATTCAGGGGGTCAAACTGAAACATGTGGACGGCGTTAGATTCCGAGGAGGGCTCGTGTACAGTGATGGGAAGGCAGGAGGAGAGCTTCATAATCCACGACTGGAGTCTTCAGCAGAACTTTTAGATCGTTTTAAACAAAGAAACCATTTGTTTCCAATGATGTTGATGGTGAAAATCAACTAAACTTCAAGGATGAGTTCACTGAGAGGGAGCAAGACAAAGCAATGGTGATGGAGGTCATGTTAAGAGTCACAAGAGTTACATGGCCAATCGGAAATATGATTTTCACACCATGGATATTTTATGTGGTCTGCCTGATACCTGGCTCAAAACCAAAGTAGATAAAAGTTCATGTTGATATCCTGACTTTGATGATCTATGTCACTTATCTTAGCTTAATCCCTGCGATTATCAGAGTCACATGAACTGTACGTAATTCCAATAACCGTAAAACTGAGGTTGAATTAAAGGGATTTAATGGGAATAAGATACTGTTAATTGTTAATTGGTTAATATAAAATGTTTTCGACCCACAACCAAAACGTCTTATTTTGGATTTTGGCCCCTTGTGTGAATGTGTTTTGACATCCATGATTTACTGTTTGAGTTCAGGAACTGTTTTAAATCCTAACTAACAATCTAAAAATACCTGGTTACTGACTGAAAAACAGAATCAATGATGGTAAAATAATGTAAACATGTGAAACAGTTATGAGTTAATAGTAATAATGCAGTTTAGGAATAGTAACATGTTATAAACATGTATTACGTTGTAAAAACTCAAATTCATTTAAAATCAATTGTTAAGAATTCAATTTTTCTTGAAAAAAAAGGTTTGCTACAATTGAAAAGCAATCAAATCAAAAATAAATCCAGGGGACCTGTATATAAATAAAGTTGTGAAAGGTCATAGTTGTTTATGATTGGATAAGCAGTACCTGAGTGAACCTTGAACTCAGTTTGCTGCCCCCTAACTGTGAAAGTCATATAATGCCGATCTGTCAATCATGTGGAAACTGCAAGCTGATGATTTATAATCAAATTTGTCGCCTCGAGGACACAACTTGTAACACTTGTCTACACATCCTTCCTTCCTTCTGTTTCCACGTGTTGTGACTTCAGCTGCTGCTGAGATCTGGACCGAGCTCAGCAGGACTGAGAACATGTAGAAAGAAGAGCTAAAGTTGAAAAACTGTGGTAAAAATCAGAGAGTGTGTGTCGTGTGTATCAGTTTCCGTTGAGCTGTCACGCTGATCAAACTTCATCCTGATAGCCGCGGCGCCATCGCAGTGTTTACTCAGCGGGGGAAACACGTCGCGCACACACACACACACACACACACACACACACACACACACACACACACACACACACACACACACACACACACACACACACACACACACACACACACACACACACACACACACACACACACACACACACACACACACACACACACACACACACACACACACACACACACACACACCTTATCTGGAGAAGCTAAGATATTCCACATGCATTTACGTGAAATACAATGCGATGGAATGCGGCAACACAAGCGAGCGCACGCAGACACACGACCCAGACATACGCGCACACAACCATAATGAGTTATTGTTTGATGGAGACGTTGTCGTCATATGACAACACAATTACGTTTGGATCAAATATCACCGACTATTTTTGGCATTCCCAACAGCAATTTTTAATACTTATCACTTTTTCCTCAGAGTGAACTCTTTCTCTCACATTCTTTTCCACTTTGTTACTCGTATTCGTATCTAAATGTCAGAAATGATTGGTATCAAAGAGAAAAAAGGTCTATTTTTAAGCCAATTAATCGCCCTTTTTATTAAGTTGGAATTTAAATAATTGAAAACTTAGAAAAGTTAAGTACATTTTTATCTGTTTGGTGTAATAACTTTAATTTTTACTTTGATTTCTTCTTATGTAGAAGTAAGACTCACAGACACTTCCTCATTTTAAATGAGATAAAATGAAGCTTTAATATTAAACAGAAAGAACACATATAAGTATGAACACGTATTTCAATTTATTTTACAATAAGGTTTGATGGGAATTGTTATTTTCCATTTTTTATTTATGCCATAGTTTTGAATACATGTTAATTTAAGATAATTATTTGGTTTGTTTGTCATTTATTACAAAATATGAATGAAAATTATATACATTCATAAATTGATTTCACTACAAATATGTTAAGTCAGCGAATTCTACTTTAATCTTACTGTTTGGCTCAAGTAAAGCAATTATTACACACATTTATATAATTTGATTATTTTCTTTGTTAAAAATAGTCATAAAATATTATAGATAATTGATATTAAAATGTGTTGTTCGATTTTTTCTCCACAAGAAATACGATTTTATTCCTTTGTTTCCACTGTTTTGCGTTTAATCTTCAAGCACTTTTCTCCATTTTTTAAATTTAGGAAGAACATGTCAACCAATCGTGATGAATCCACCAATCACAAAATTGGTCCATCCATCCCGGAGACAATAGTCCACTAGAGGGCGCTCACTTCCTCCGGCCGTTGTTACGACATCAAAGCATCTCCCCAAAGATACAAGAGCTTTCAAAGCAGAACCCCATTCTCCGGCCTGAAGAGTTACCAACGAGTGGAGAACAGAAAGAAAAGGCCGGGCCAGAAGAGGGGAAACGTGGACGCGGTGAAGAGCCGGTGGTCGCCTTTGAAGGGCGGACAAAAGTTTGTAAAACTTCAAAGGAAGCCTTTTTTTTTCTTCTTCTTCTCTAGGCCCCACTCACTCCTTTCTACAGGTCTCATCCATTCTCCTCGTCCTCTCTTCAAACATGTCCCGGCTAATTGCCTCGCCCTTCACCAGACCTCCATTCAGACCAGGGCTTGTAGCGGCGCGAGGGCCTAACAACGCGTGACAAAGGAGCCCCGTGAGGACCCCGGGGACGGATCCCGACCCCTGATGAGGGAAAGACTCCCGTCAATAGATCGGACTTGGAGGTATCCACGGAGAACTTTTTAAAGTTTGACTGATTTTAAAACAACGGCTACAAGTCCAATGAAGAAGTGCGGGTGTGGTGTCGTGTGTGCGAGCGTATCTCGTGTGTCTGTTTGACGGCACCCCCTGCGGGGTAACAATAGTAAGCAGGACTAATCCTCCAGACCGTATAATGGCCACTAAGCTGTCTATTCACAAGTACACAGCCCCCCCCCGCTAACTGCTCTAATCACCCCAACCCCCAGGTTCACCCCTTTTTTTTTTGACAGACTTCTTCTTCTGCCTGTCTTCATTCTGCTCGTCCACTTAAGCAAACACCAGCAGAAAACTACAATATGAAAGTAAACTTATTTAGCTGTCGATTTCATGAGGGTTTGCAGAGTTGCCTTTATGATTTAAACTGTGTTTTTCTCAAACTTTTTTTTTTAAATTTTAAAACAGGATTTGTAGCAAGAAAAATGTGGATAAAAATTGTATTTATGAATAATATTTAACGTTGTGTTTGTTACTTATTGAATTTAGCTTCGCCTGCCAACGGATTGATTTGTTGAATAGGAACGCTGCACTTATTTAACATTTTTCTTTCAAAATACCTTTAAATCATTTATTATTGTATTCATTAAGTGTGTTTGTGCCTGTTTAAGCAGCGATGAGTTCTTTTAAGAGGTTCTTCCATCTGCCCCGAGAATGTTGAGTGCCGTGCGCTCAAGATGTTCCAAGTATCAACTTCACATCCTCCATGAAACGATGTCTAACCTTTCAGTTTTCAAGAAAAATGGACTCAATTTTAAAGACACCGAATTGTCAATTGTGAGTTATCTGTTTTAAACTGGTATCAAACTCAGTAGAAGTTTAGTTCAACACGTCTAATCCGAGATAAGTTAAGACTAGAACAAATATATACAAGTAATATTGATTATTAGAAGCAGCATATTTAATTAAAAAAATAAAAAAAGAGAAAAAGATGGTTTACAGTGATTAAATGCCCAATATATTTCTTTGTATCAATAAAAACATTGTTTATATTTTATTTCATCTTAAAAAAAACTTTTTTCTTACGTATTTTTCAATCATTTCAGCTTATTTTCAAGTTATTTTCACTGGTTAGTAAGAAAAATGTGGTTTAAATCTTTAAAAACCCGACAGCGTCAAACGTATAAAAGAAGTTGTTTAAGATACGAAACACGATCTGAACTTTATAATTTTTCTCAGCTGCAGCTCTTGCGTCCTTCTGCCTGATGGTGCTTCTGTCTTTTATTACACGCCCCTCATTATAACTCATATTTCGGCAGTTTTCTTCGCCCCCCCCTCCATCGCTCTTTCATCTTTTGTTACTGTTGGACTCACACGGTGACACAACGTCTTAATTACATTAAACAAACTGTGGAACTGAGATCATTTCAACCAGCTCACTTTTAATTTCACTCAGGGACGGCATGTACCAAAAAAAAAGGAAGGAAAAAAAAAACCTCCCTGCAACAAATGACCTGTGTTCGATTCTTTGACATTTGTTACTGATTATGTATCTTTTCACGGTGACGTTGCCCACTGAGAGCTGCAGAGGAATCTAAACGTTTATTTCTTCAATTTTGAACAGATTTTGTCTGACCATAAATATGTTGGTTGAGAAACATTTACCTCCTCGTGGGGGTTGATCCAGGTCACCAAACAGAAATTTGGAATTATGTTTCATTTTATAATAGCATCATTCTACTTTGACTTCATGTCCGATTTAATCATTTAAATCACGTGTCAAATTCGAGGTCAAGTCATTTTATGTGGCTGAAATTCAAAGTGAATTTAGAATTAAACTTGCAACGTACCTTTATATACAATATTGTTTTGTTCCAACTATAGCAATGTAACTTAATGAAAGTACAACATCTGCCAAGGAGATCATGTGATGTGCATCAGGGCAAAATAACTACAAATATTTAGTAATTATGATTGTGATTTTGTCTTTTTTCATTCTATGAGCCTCATCACATCTTAACCGTCTCTGTGTTTGTCTTGCTTCACCAAACAAATTAATAATCGGTCTCTTATTGTATCTTAAACACTGGCATCTTTATAGGTCAGCATATCAACATGAACAATAATCTACTTTGATTCTGTGACAACCATCCCACATTAAAGATCCAGTCTGTCTCCATTCAAATAGCTCCGACCTAATCACATTATATCAAAGCCCTTCCAGTAGTTATCAGACCGAATATTATCATATTTATTCTTGTAGAACATATTTCAATTAACTTTTCAGGAAGGATAACATTTTGGTCCCTGACAACAGATTTGATCAGTTGCTCTTCATTTATTTAATCAACAAAATTAGACATTTGTTCAAGATTTTGGAAAACCACAAAAGAATAGCCAGAAAAATGGTATTTGAAAAAAATAATAAATAATGATTATTAATGAAATAACCACCATGCAGTCGAAAGAAGCGGACAATTGTTCTCTAAAAATATATATATAAAAAATAACCCGTTCAGGTCATAGTGGATCAAGGAAATCTTTCAAAGTGTGATTTTCTTTAAATGTCAAGTTAAAAATAACGGCACGCGGTCAAAAAATTCCAAATATTTAACATTTTAAAGTGTAAAAAAATGCTACAAAATTAAGTTCAAGGCCTTTTGAACCATGTGAACAGGACAGCAGGAGGCGGTAGCTGAAGCTAACCCCCACAGAGAGTGACGAATCCTTAAAAAGGTGCGTGGATCCAAAAACATGTCGTCATCATTGACATTTCTATGATTAATAAAAAGAACCTCCCTGGCAGGTGTGAATATAAATTCTCCTTTTGTATTCCGCAAAGCCAAACATGATCTTGAAATCCAGCTCTTAGGTGACTCAAAGGTTTATAGCATGCAATGCTGAGTCAGCGCTCAAAAACAAAATTATCTTATGTTCATTGCACGCTTTCCAAAGGTTCTATTATTTTGTTGCGGCGTCCAAGAAGCGAGAATCAAAGTCGATGTTGCTTCGAATCAAACAAGACTGTTGGACAAAGAAAAAACGTGTGCACGACTTCTGTTTTTCGGGTGGATTCTCTCCAAGAATGACTCACTCTCGATTCAGGTTTTTGGAAAAAAAAAGCCTGCAGACTGACAGATGGCATCTCACAGGGAGTTCTGAAGTCAAAACTAGCGACGGGTATTTAAGACCCATTAGGCGTCCATGAGAAATGTACTCACACACACACATGTAGATGTAGCATGACGGCACACAAGAGGGGAAAAGGAAGGAAAGATGCCAGAAAGAAAACATCCACAGGAGTGTAAGAAAGGAGCGGAAGGGTCACGGATGAAGAGTGAAGAGGAGGTAATTGAGGTTAGATTATCGATAAGAGAGGGAGGAGAAAAGGAAGACGAACAGGTGGAAGCGTGTCGCAGACAGTAATGAGGGAGGGAAACAAAGAGGCTGGTCGTGTTGCGGTGAAATACTTTTTGCCTTTTATGTTGCCGTGTTATTTTTTCCCCCAAATGGTTCGGTCACGCCGCATTTGCTGTAATGTATAGAGCCGTGGAGCCAAATTAAGTCATCGTTTTGTGAGCTCAGGCGAAGACTTGTAAGAGCTTCGCTCGAATATTTGACGACATCTGTTTGCAAACTTTCATGTGGACCATCATTCACAATTAAACTGGCTCGGATTTCCGTGAGAAGAAGAGAAAGTAACAGATTGCACTCACAGATTGCATTGACTCTTTCAAACCTTGTGTTATCTCTGGGTCAAGGTGACCCGAAGGCCAGAGAAAAATATGTGTTTGTGTCATCCCTTGCGTTTCCTCCGGGTCATAGTGAACAACCTCCACTACTGCATATGTATTTCTGGAAGCCAGGGAGGTTGTTAACCTTGACTTTGAAAAATGGGATACCACAAATACATTTGTTTTCAGGCCTCCGGGTCACCTTGACCCAGAGATAACAACAAGGGTTAAAGTTCAAATTTCCAATCACGATAAATCCTCAAAGTTTTATGCTGTCAGGAAAAGACAAACATAATCGTAAAACCAAGAAAGAGTACTAAAGTAGAACTGCCGAAACACAGAAAAGATTCACCTGCACAAATGTCATGTGTACGCGGAACCATCAGTAGATTCTGATTCACAGACCTAAGAGCCCGAGCTGGGGTGTAAGGCTGGATCAGATCACTGATACAAGGAGGAGACTGACCATAAATATCTCTGAAAGTAAGAACCAGAATTTTAGAATTGATCCTCAAAGAAACTGGCAGCCAATGACGAGTTTTAAGGATCGGGGAAATGTGAGTTCTCCTACTAGAGCAGAACAGAAGATGAGCCGTATGGAGGTATTAGGATGTTTTCAAGTGTGTCTTTTTGGACAAAGAGAAATTAGCTCTTGTCGCGACTGTCAAATTAACATACATTACTGCCTGTAACTGTAACAAAAAGACAGAGCTTGTGAAAATAATCCAACATGTAGTGGACATGTGGTTGAGTAGAAACTGAGTAAAGTTGGAATTTTAGGTGGACTATCCCTTTAAGAGCATGGGTGTCAAGCTGTATATTGCAAGGTGTCAAAAGTTTTTACTCAGTCAAAGTTAACGGCTGAAAAATAAGTTTAAAATTGATAAAAATGTCTTCTTTCAAATAGATTGAAATTATAGTAAAAGTTATAGAAATTGTCACTTTAACCACTAGAAACAAAAACATTCATTCACTTTCAACAAACTCCATTTCTGTCTTCCTTTTACTTTTGTAGTTTGAAGCCATTGTGAGTCACTTTTTTTTAATCCCAGTGTCACAGTATGACCTCAGAGTCCACTGATCTAAATACATGACGATTACATCTGTACTCCCGTCGATGCACATCTGTCTCCCAAAATGTTTAGAACACGAGTTTACAAATTCTTTTTTTTCTTCTTCTCCAGACTTGTTGACAACATCAGATGGAAAGCCAGGAAAAAAGAAAAAAAAAAAAAACAGGAGCTTCATTCTTTCCCCGTCCTCCCTCTCTCCATCTGCCCATCTTCTTCTTCCCGTCTCTCCGCTGGAAGTGAAGCGAGGCAGAACAGGAGGATGTGGGACAGACAGCCGTGAAATGGAGGCCAAGGGCCCCCGAGGAGAGCAAGGGCTCTCTGTTTACTCGTCTGTTTTTCGTTGCGTCTTCATCTTGTTCGCACGTGTCGCCGACGTACGTTCCAGGCGTCTACGATTGTTTATATTTTACGCTCCGTCACCGGAAGGTACGGCGCAATCTGGCATCTGAATTTTGTCTGGACGTGATTGAAACCCGACTCCGTCCACCGTATCTCCAGCATCACCACAGACCGTTTCATAGACGCCGGCGTGTTTACATCTGCGTTTCTCCACGCTGCCACCCTGATTTCCTGAGCGACGGCGAAAACCCTTTCAGTTGTGAGACGGTTGTTGTCGCGACCGGACGACCGACGTGGAGCGAAAAGATCTGACGGCGGCGTCGAGAGACTGATCGCAGAGATATAGAAATAATAAGCAAAGTCATGTGGCGGCGGATGAACTTGTCATGTCGTGACCAGCTCTGGCTTCTACACGTCAACACGCAGGTTAAGTTAAGTGACGGATGATCGTGAGGAAGAGTGGAGCAGAACCTATTGAAGCTTTTTAAGAAAATAATGACGCGAGATTGTATTAAAAATATTCATTATAATAGAGGATTAAACACTTTTTTCAGTGAGTAAATGAGGCGTGAAAAATGTTATTGTCAATGAGTAGATATGACAATTTTTGAAGTATTATTTTAAATTTGTTGAAAAAATAGTTATTTCTTTAGTCATGTTAAAGATAAACATAATTATGAGATTAGGAAAATGTTGAACTTGTTTTAAACTAAAGAACTGTGATGAAATAAGAAAAAAAATCGATTAAACATTTGTTTTAAAAGGTAAGAAACTTTTATAATTAGAGGTGGATTTGGTTAATAGTTCTTTTTATAGTTTAAAATTTGCTAAAATTGAGAAAAAAAGGAAAGTAACATTGTTACTTTATTTAAAGGAACTTCAAGGATTTCCAATATCCAATAACATTTATGTGTGTTTTCATCATATAAAATAATTGTTACAGTTGGAAAAAAGACAAAAACTGAACTTTTAAGTTAAAGATTAAGGTAATAATTTCAATCTTTAGTTATAGAGACAAACTTTTATGTTGTACTTTTTTGTGTGACACTCAAACTTATAAATAAGAATAACAGACAACTTGACTGGTACCAAAAAAAAAGAACACCCCTTTCGGACTCACTTTCTAACTTAATGTGACCTGAACTACTGTCTCTACATCTCACTCCCTCTCAGTGAACTGCAGAAGCTGGATTTTACCGCCATTTAACGGCAGATTTAAGTCATAAATCATCGTGGAGGCAACAGTTTTCTGCTTTCAACAACTTATTTTAATCACACTAGTTTTTCTACTGAGATGCCTGTGTGACTCTTGATGCATGTGCAGGTGAATCTGGTCTATGTTTACAGACAATAAAAGGCATCGATTGACCTCAAAATCTTTTTTTTCCCCAGACTTGGGGAGGAAACCGGCAGCTTTAAAATTCAACGAAAATAAGCTACAACTTTCTCTGAGGCTCCATAAGTGAGTGACACGAAACATCCACTGAAAATGTGATTCTGGACGACTTCTTTCAACGATACAGCTCATTGGTATGGAACCAGCCCATGATTTCTGGGTACTGATGTCCAGTAAATCATGTTTAAGACCCCCCCCTAAATCCCCTCTGAGGGCCCACAGAATGAAGTCGTTTGGCAGAGGAACCCAGGAGGAGGTAAAAGTCCGATCCTCGGACAAACACATCTAGATCCAAACAGATGTGAAGAAAACAAACGTGGGACGCGGCCATTAAAACCACCTTTCACGTCCTTCCCACACTGCCTGAGATCTCAATTAAAAAAGGCCAGAAACTGGAGAAGAGAAAAACAGAGAGAGGAATCAGGACCGGAGGAACTGAGGGATCCAGAGATGATGTTGTTCTGCAACCTGATCTTCTGTGTTTCTGGCCGGACGACAGCTGCAGTCTCACACATACAAAAACACTTAGAAAACCTGAGCAGGGAGAATGTCATTGTGCCGGACTGGAGGTTGTGTGTGATGTCACGACTTATCGCAGAGAGAAAAAAAGGGTCAAATCCATGATTCATGCGCTTCCATTTGTCTTAATTCGCCGCTAAATATCACTTGAATAACATCAATTCCTGAAACATGCGGTGTGTGTCGACAATCTTGTCCAGATGTCAGCGGCCATGTTGGAGCTCTTAAATCATCGCAGCAGTCACTCGGTACGACACTTTCATTCACACCAACGGACGCACATATTGATGACATGTTTTCAACTGCAAACTTAATTATTTAATTCTGAAATGTTTCATTAGAACACAGAGCCAAACATGCTAACATAAGCTAGCATGCTAGCTAGCTGCAGGACCACTGTTACAACGTATGTTGTTTCACAACAAACTACATATTGGTATGAGATGTAGCGAACTAGCTAAATGCTACATTACCACACAAACACAAAAATACACCTATTTTAGTCTTGTTTTCTGTGCTAAAATATCTAACTTAATGTGTGGTGAGCTGTGTTTGTCACTGTATTGTCTTGACATTGGAAGTTTTTTAATTTGTATGTATTTCTACTTTGTATATTGTTGTTTAAGCGTTTTGTGACCCTGCGCTTTACAAAACAAAAATGACTTACTTACCTACTATGTGGTGCAATAAACACAAAATTAAAAGTTATATTTCAAGTTTAAATTATACCACATAAAACAACACAATGGGCCAGATTTGCAACCTTGTATTTTGCTTTTTTTTATCGCGATACTACCTGAGTGAATTCACTGTTATGTCGCTTTTTTGCTTTGGTTAAGACATATCTATTTCCAAGCGCACTCAGTGTATTGATAAAACTGGACATTTGAGGACAAAATATATTAATTTAAACGCAGCTTGTTCATTTTTTGCTGTTGAGTGTCACCGGATGGTGGTCATAATGTTATGGCTTTTACACACACCAGTTGTATTCTCGTTTTTATGGCCCTTTCGTGATCACATTTGCAAAATTCCAAGAGCAGGAACGGCCAAAAAAAATCTGGCCTACTCTGGAAGCCTCAGAGAAATAGAAGGACCTCGACTGGTGGTCTTTTGAACACAATCCCTCCGACGAACACGCACACACACACACACGTGCTGTTTACAAACATTTGCCAACCGCCACAGGATAAAGCAACAAACACTTAAGGATTCTTCTCATCTCAGCAACAAAAAAGAAAAAATGTTTCCATTCGGGGCTGCTCTCCATCACTTCAACCAACACTGAGAGATGACGCGCCAGGAAAAAAATGTGAAACTGTGAAAATATTGATACAAATTAGGTGAAAAAAAATGAACCGACTGACAGCGAGAGGCAGAATAAAGATGAAATGTTAATTCTAAAAAGGTGTTTAAGGACCGAGGGAAGGAGGACATGCGCAGGTGTGGGCTCATTACTGTCAAACAGGCCCGGAATAATTACAGCGGGACCACACAGGAGACCACATGAAAGCCGAGAGGAAAAGAAGCCATTCATGAAATTCTCTTTGGCAACAAAAAAAAAAAGAAAGAATTCGGAGCAGGACGGGAACATGACGTTCGTTCTTCGAGTGCTTCGGACATCATCACGCGTATGCGGATCGTTCCAGCTATGAAAACACTGATTCCAATGCAGGGATGCAGCGGCATGATTTGGGGATTGTGTTTCAGCGAGGGGTCATCTTTGAAGGTTAACCCGCAGGACTATTTCGGGGCAGCGACTGCATAATACAACTTGCTAACCGTGAACCGCTACTGGAGACGGTACAACGGATACTTTTCTAGAACGGAAAAAAAGGTAGACGAAGCCTTCATTTAAGGGAAAAAAACTAGGAAAATTTGAGAATATATAGAAAAAAACTATCACATTTTGCAAAAAACAATATCAAGGAGTCTGATCATATGATTATAAAAAGGATAATTTCATGATATATCACTTCCCTTTATGTGCATTTTACTTGATTTTAAGTGTCTACAAAATGTAAAAGTTTGAATTGATACTTGAATGATGATTTTCCATTTGACCAGTATTAATCTGGATAAAAGGAATTAATACTTAATTAGAAAAAATGACAATTGAAATGATCTAGATAAACATTTCTTTATGATGATTTTAATTGTCCCACTAATAGTTTTATTGACATACTTTTTACAGATGAAAAAGAGAGAGTAAAAAAGACAATCGAAAACTTAAAAAGAATTCAGTCTGATATGTGTTAAGGCAGGTTTAAAAGTACATCTATAGTTGTTGTTGAAACAACAATTTATTTGCCTACATGTTTATGTCTTAATAGTTTAACTCTGACCCTGTTAGGGCTTTGTTAATACAGGTTAAGGGCCACATGTGACCACAGCTTTTTTTTTAGAAATGTGAGCAAATAACAAAATATAATGCAAAAATAACTTGAATGTGCTTGAATAAGATTAAATTACTATCACTTGTTCATTTCTAATGTTAAGCATTCAGTTATTATCATTAAAAACAAGTATATTTATTTTTGAAGATAAATCTCAAATTTTGAGATAAACTTTGCCCTTTTGAAACGGTAAATAAATTAACAAATTAACTTAAAATATATTTAGAAAAACTTCCAACAACGATTTAGACCTTCGACCCCCACATTTTGCACTTTTACACTTCACAAATCTTCACTTATATATCAAAATCCACAGTAAACCTGCTGCAAAATCCGTTTCTGACGGACTGATGGAGGCAACAAATAAGACAAAGCATTAAGGATCCTTAAATATGGAAGTATAGTTCAAAAGTGAGGATAGCAAAGAGCATCTTTAGTCAAGAGGTTGATTTCCAAAAAAACTTTTTGTGGTAAAAACAGATTTGCTGGTTGATGTTAGTGATCTTGGTGTTCGAAGAAAACAAGTAAAATATGTTAAAAAAAAAGGTTAAACACCCATCTTTGGGAAGTATTCTAGGCAAATGGGAGGAGGCCCCAGGGCAGACCGAGCACACTCGTTTAAACCCTGACAAAGCAAATGATTTCCTTCTCTCCATCACTCGTAATCGTCATTTGCTCCTTCCCCGTCTTCGAACACCGACCCATTAGACTTAACCCACGGAAATATTGCGCTCCTCTCCCGTCCAGATTCCAGGAGTCAGGAGCTACGATTCTTTGGATGAGGTGAAGTATGTCACAACATACCGGGGCGAGAGGGAGCGAGCAGCTGTCTGCATGGACGACCAGAGCGGCAGCTGTTGTCGGACCCCCGCCCCCTTCTCACCACCATAGCCCTCTCTCGCTCTCTTTGCCAGCTTGTCTTTGAAGTCCGGGGTCAAGACCGGAGCGTCTTCAATGGCATACCGATAACGATTACTGTCCAATAAAAAAAAAAAAAACCTCAAAATTTTAACAGCTTTAATTTAACGTGGATGTTTGACATGAAGATAACATTTTAATAGCCTGGACTTTAATACCAGCTACGATAAGCCATGGCTTACGTGCTTTTATTTTGAAATCTCCACCCGGAGACGCTTCATTTAAAATCATTAAGATTAACGGAAAGTTTTCGGCAGCGGCATCCGTTTTTTTTGAGCGTTACTCAATCCGGCGTTTGAAGCGCCGACTTTTGGGCAGAGGGAGATGCTTTAGTCAGATTCTCTGGAACGCGGCGCAGCCCTTAATCTCCCCTGTTGGCATCCCGGCTATGGACTGAAAACCGACACACACCAACACACGCACGCACAGTAGGACAGCGGACACACATACCTGACTTCACACACACACACACATCCCATGGAATGGCTGGGGGTTTGACTTCATACACTGTCCTCTTCCGGGATATTTCGTTTACATGAAGTCATTTTAGCGGGCGCTTTAACAGGTTTTTGAGATTGGCGTCAGAAGTAGGATCACACTATGACACTATAACTGCAGGAAAAAAGGTAGAAGTCGGGATTGGTCGAGGTACTTCCAAAGTACGTCTACGTTTCACCAATTTCGTATCCTTTCTAAACCCAAAATCGCTGATTAAAACTGGTAAATTCACCAATAATCCCCCACCCCCTTACCTATGATGATGAGCGTGAAGTTGATGTTCACGCTTCCGAACCCGTTGGTGGCCTTGCAGATGTAGGTCCCGGCGTCGTCCGCCTCCACCTCCTTGATCCGCAGCGCCTGCTGCAGGACCCGGAAGCGCGTCCAGCCGCTGTGGATGTTGCGGCCGTCCTTGGTCCACATGATGAGCGGCGACGGGTCGCCCTCTACTGGGCAGGGGAGCTTCATGGTGCGGCCCAGGCGGACGCTCTGCCGGTGAACCACTCCCTCGGACACCCTTGGTGGACCTTCAAGTAGAAGGGGAGGAGATCAATGTTGTTGTTTTTTTTAAGTGTCAACAAGTTAAAATAGTAAAAGGACTAAAGAGCCAAAACATTATGACCAGGCTCACTTGGGATGTGATTGTTGAAACTACCAAACTACATTTTTCTGTGACTGGAAACGATTTGCTGGTGGCACCGATTTTGCTTTAAAATAACTTTTTTCCACTGCTTGATTTCTATAGCAGACATTAAACCTGGGGTTATCTCAAGGTCAACTTGATTCGGGAGACAACTAAAAGAGCCAAATTAAGTCATCGTTTTGTGAGCTCAGACGAAGACTTGTAAGACCTTCGCTCGAATATTTGACGACATCCGTTTGCAAACTTTCATGTGGACCATCATTCACAATTAAACTGGCTCGTAGTTCCGTGAGAAGAAGAGAAAGTAACAGATTGCACTCTGTATTGTTGGTTAAAATCAGATCTTTCAGACCTTTTTAACTGTACTCTTACTGACTCTTCCAACCCTTGTGTTATCTCTGGGTCAAGGTGACCTGGAGGCCTGAAGAACAAAATGTGTTTGTGTTATCCCTTGTGTATCCTCTGGGTCAAAGTGAACGACCCCCACCACAGAATATGTATTTCTGGGAGCCAGGGAGATTGTTCACCTTGACCTTGAAAAACTGGAAACCACAAATACATTTGTTTTCAGGTCTACCGGGTCATCTTGACCCAGAGATAACACAAAGGATGAATGCAGGCTAACCGTGATACTGTATCCATCCTTGATGGTCTGGAATATATATTCATCTTTATCAAGGTCTTGTGGTTGTACAGTCTTCCATAAACAATACGTCATCGAAGCATTTTGGAAACAGGAAAATACTTTTGAGGGTTTGGTCATTATTTTTAAACTGGTTCTTCCCTCACTGGGTCGCTCTGACCTCCTCTCAAGGAAACTGAGATTAATAATTGACGGTCAGTTTCAGTCAAGATAAAACTGGGCCCAAACTAATAAATAATCATTATATGAAAAAAATAAGTGTTTTAATAAAAAAAAAATGTTGTTCTACTTTGGATTCAAGGACACACAATGGTGGAGTTGTGGTACTGTCAAAAACCGTCAGACTCCCCCAAAAAATGCCATTCCTTCTTCGGTCGGACAGCAAATCCAGACATACCTTTCAAATTAACGGCTGATTTTATTCCAAAAATCACTCAATTTATTTCATAAATGATTCATAATAGATCTGAAATGTGAACTTAAAACTTCCAACGACGTCCCTCAGGAAAGCAAAACACCGGGTTTAACCATCGTCCGGAGGCTTAAAAACTAAAGCGTGGCCATGACCGCTCAGTAGCCAGTCAAGGGTGAAACTGCACACTAGAAAAACAAAATGGGTGGAAGAGCAGGCTGAAAGGTGGGAGGGTGACGGGGAGAAGTGGTGGGAGATGCAGAGCGTGGACTGGGGGGGGGGGCAGAGGAGGATGATGGGAATGGAGTGAATGAACGCAAGGAATTTGAGGGAGTAAGTCAGAGGACAGAAGGAGAATGAAATATGCCTGAATGGACGTCAGGCACAAAGAAAGTCATACAGGAAGAGGCGTAGGAGTGGACTTGATACTGGACTTCGCTGTTTGGGTTCCCAATACTCTTTCTGGGTTAAGACAATAACTTTTCCAAATATAGTGTCCCAGAGAAGAACATGTCCCAGGAACAAAGTGCACAGTGTCCCGATGAATCAAAAGTGATAACAAGTTTGATGGGTTTAGCTTTGAAAACAAGTTGTTATAGAGTCAAGTAGCACAAAAGTAAACCATAAGATACTGTCTCTCAAAGATACATAAGATACTCAAAAACTATAGATTAACAACAGTATTACTATACATATTGCATTCAAACATGCAAGAATGAATGTTTGTTAAATCTGGGAAGATTACTTTAATATTAAATCAAATGATAACCAGGAGGAAAAAGTCATGTGAGCTATGATACGATATAAATTTGACTTAAGACATGAGTTACAAAAAAAACCAAAAAAACGACCCTGGTTTGATTCGTCCTGGAACATGCTGATCTGTCCCTAAATAAATGGTGGAACTGAAAACAGAAAATGCTCGGGATGACATCAATAAATCATATTTAATAAGCTGAACTAAGACACAAGTTGAAGCTTTTCATCAATAAATTGTCACTTTTTGAATAAAAAAAAAACTAATTTAGCTGAGAATGACCGAATGATAAAACATGTATAAATGGTAAATAATATCTAAAATTGGGAATTTGGAGTTTTGTCATACAACAGAAATAATTTACAAATAAATGATGGAACTAAATATATTTTATTTTGCTTTGATTTGTTCTGGAACATGCTGATCTGTTCCCAAATTAAGGAACTATGACAACTCTCAATGAAAACAGAAATGCTTAAGTTCACATCAATAAATCATATTAAATAAGCTGAACCATGACAGAAATTGTTGTCACTATTTGAATTAAACAATAATCAACTGAACTGAGAACGACATCAAATCTGTATAAAGGGAAAATAATATCTAAAATTGGGAATTTTGAGTTCTGTCAGACAACAGAAAAACTTATAAAACAAATACATTTCGTAACCATAATTCTTTTTATAAGCTGAGGGCATGACAATATTTACTTTTAATGTAAGCTATACTGGCTCAATTATATTTTCATTACTCATGGTTTTAACTTTAGTTAACAAAACATTTAGGGTAAAAATATTAAAGGAAAGTGTCTATATTATATGTGTACACATACATAATACTTTAATTATAAGAAGCTAATCGCGAAACAACAAAGAGGTGAAAGTGAAGCTGAATCCACCATTTCTATTTGATTAATCACGACAAAACACACTTTTGAAAGATTCTGGCACACATAAATCTTCCCAGCTGTCAACCGTCACACGAAACAAACACAGTAAGTCTACATATGCCCTGACGACTCAGACAGATGAGGGGAACATGTTAGGAAAAGGAGAAAAAAAAAAAGATGGCCAAAAGTAAACGACAGCACATAAAAAGGGAAAAAGCAACAGTAGTCTTGTACGATTTGCTGTCACGATGAACTGTTTCAACATGAGAGCAGAAGGTGAACAGCATGATGGATGTGTGGAGGTGAAATCTGTGAAAAAGCCATTAGTCACACTGAGGTACTCTCCACAGTTCCTCCTCCTCCCTCCTGCAGCTGTATGGCTTTCTCATCAGGGGCCCGACAGCTCACCTCTCTCTCTATTACCTCCTTCTTTTTTTTTCAAACTTGAACTTGAATATTTCTCAGGCTTGCTCTTTTCTGTTTCAACCTATCTTTTTTTATTTTAAAACGTGCCATATTGAGATACAATTCTGTAGCTTTTACATCAACTTATACATTTCAAGTGGAGGTCTGGATCTAGGGTTCTAAAGTTTTTTGTTCGGGCAGACAAGAACTTGGGCATGGTTCAAGGTGGTACAGGGGCCCTCTCTGGGTCAGGTTTTTGGTCATAGTGTGGGTCGGCATTAGGAACTTTTCTTCGCTCCTGCTTTCCTGGTCCGTAAAGTGGTCACAGAGTGCCCAAAACTTCTATTCGTATAAAAAAAACTAGCGGAAGTACCAAGCGTTGCCCAGAGATTTTATGAAGATACAAAATGTTTAGAACAAAAAATGCAATCTAATTTAGATTTAGATTGTAAATAAATATAATAATAATAATAATATTTTTTTATTGTCCCTTTAACATGCTTGCACGGAGGCGCTAGCGTCTTCTTCGGCTGAATGCGAGGGATACCGAAAAATGTGTCAAAGCCGCTATGGGAAAACGTTGAAAGACTTTAAAAGGCTGTATCTTGTTTGATATTTGAGCTACAAAGCACCTACTTAGTTTAAAACCTTCCTTGTAATGAGATGATAATGGCACCGATAATAAAAGAGTAGGTATCCCACTACCATTTTCAAAAAAGAAGGCTTAGTCCAGACACAGAGGAGCTCATTAGTTCGTCCATTTTGAGCCCAAGAAGAGCTTCTTAGGACTTTAATGCCCTTTATAGCTATAGACATATTAACTTTATACATTGTACTTGTATATGAACTTCATATGGTCCGATTTACCATCCCACTTTTGACACCATTCGTCACAAAAGATGTGAAAAAACAGAACCTAACCTGGCTCTAAATGTTGGTCTTCAGTGGTGAAAAAAAAGATGGACAGAGCTTTAAACCAAGGTTCAGCACAAACATACCTCTGAAATAAACTTTTAGATCTACTTGAGGGACATATCTAATATATATATATATATATATATATATACACACCTTCAAAGCCATCTCTTGCAATATTTATTTTCCCCTCTATGTGAGCTCATACTGGTCCCACGTTGCCACTTCTCCCGGGGTACATGACCCCTCACTTCCCCTTCCTACCTCTTTATTTCCCCTCTCTATCTGTCGTCACTCTTTCCCTCTGTGGATGCCCCCATCTTTCTCCCAGCTCTCGCTTTTCTCTTTCATCGCACTCATTCACACATCCTCTCTGGCCGGGATAGTGTCCCCCCCGGTGTTCCCTGCGGTGATTTACTAGTTGGCCGTGCACACAAACACACAGGACCGGAGAAGAAACTTTCTCTTAATTCGTTCTGATAAGAGTAATGAGCAAGGAAACCAAAGTCGCCTTCATCACGATAAACTCCTTAAGCTTGGCTGACTTGTAACTGATGGGTATGAAACATATGATGTTGATGTAGGCAATGTAACATTCATCTTAACTAGGGTTGGGTATTGAAACGTCAGTTCTTTTGTGGCTTCACTAGTACAAAGAATCGAAACATGCTTCGTCTATCGGTGGCAAGTTTCAATACCCAATATGTGACCTAAACTTATGTTATATAAGAAGGAGCTGTCTCGCCTGCAGTTAATACTAAACTCTGCAGCGAGAATTCTGACCCGCTCAAGTAGAAGAACTCACATTTCTCTGATCCTTAAAACTCTTCACTGGCTTCCAGCTTCTTTCAGGATCAACTTTTAAATTCTGGTTCTTCGGGCTCTGAGGTCTGTGGATCAGAATCTAGTGATGGTTCCTGAACACACGGTTCAGAACCAGAGGAGCGAAATCCTTCCAGGCTGTTGCTCCTAAGCTTTGGAACGATCTTCCTCTCTCTTTGCGCTTGATGGAGTCTACTGACTCCTTTAAGAAACATCCTAAGACGTTTTTATTTGTTCAGGCTTTTCCTTGATTTTTTGTAACTCCTGTGTTGTTCTCAGTATTATCTTGACCTTTAAAGTATATATTTTATTGAGTATTGTTTTGACTGTTTAAGCATTTTGTGACCCTGGTCTGGAAAAGCGCTCTATAAATAACAATTACTTACTTACTTACTTATATTTGTCTGAAGAAAAACTCATAAGTCACCAAAGCAGTGAACATCAGATACATTTGTGACTCGTTTTTTTTCTTTAAAAACTGCTTGGAGGGGAAATGTACTAAGCTGAACATTTTTTCTTTTTGTTTGACTTGATCTTATCAAACTGGTATCGAAAAAAGCATCGATAAGTAACCGATATCGAAGTGAAGGTATTGGTATTGGTAGAACTCCCATTGATACCCAGCCCTATTCTTAACATCTGGGTCTCGATTTGGGTCCAGATGTGAGCCTAATTCGGGCCCTTGATTTTGGTCTGATTAGAGACCTGACAGAGCAGTATGTGTCTCCATTTGGTTCTGGATCAAGTATCAAAGTTTTATGGTCTTTGTCTTTGTTTGCCTGCTCCTGTCTTGAGACTATAGTCTGGGTCTTATTCAGGTTCTGGGTAAGACAACGGGTCTATCAGATTAGGGTCCGAGGTTTGGTTTTACGTATAACTTACTCTGGGTTACAACCAAAATCAGCAATTATAAAGTACTTAAAATTCGTTTTTAACCACGATAAAGCCCAACACACACACCAAGTGTGCACTGTTTGAGGGAGGCAGTGCATATGTCGTGTCTGTTATTCTCTAGTCTTACAAAAGAAAAGTAGTGACCCCATCTGCAAGTACTCCCACAGTGGCACATCCATTATTTTAGGTAGGCAAATTTCACCATTTCGTGTCTTAAGTTTCCTTTAATAGTCCTAAACTGCCAATTCTATCTTTGACTGACTCTTGTAGCGAGCTGTGCTAACTACTTTACCACGATTGTTCTGCTCTAATATTTTTTATTAGCTTTTGCTCCTTAATTTAAGACACATCTTGAAACTCTACCTCCACGCAAACCCGGAGACCAGTCACGCCATACTCAACCGTATTCGATCGTGATGTCTATGAGCGGGAATGATTCTGCAGATTGATATCGTTAAAAAAAGACAGACAAGTGTGTGCGAGAGACTGCGTATGGAAACAAAGATGGTTTTCAGATTGTGAAGTGACCTTTAATCCACCCTTTCAAGAGTGAAAATAAGGATTAAAATCTACTTAACTTTTCTCATATACATATGTAAAATTTTGCAGTTACAAAATTGACCACCAAATACTGATTTATAGGAAACTATATGCTTTTTTTTTCTTCTAAATTCAACATTTCAACCAAAAACTATGATTACATTTACACTATGGTGTATATGGTTAACTTTTCTTCCAATTAGTTGCAGTGTCTTTTGGGCATCACAGTCCCAATTGTCGTTTTTTTTCCCCCGCCTTTTCCCTCCAAATCTTTTAATGCCCTTAACGTTCCATCGGTCTTAAGAGTCAGATGGTTCGGTCCAGGCCAACAGAAAGTTGCTGTTGGCACGGAAGTGAGACTGAAGCGAGAGCGGGGGGCTGAGGAATGCTTTGATGAGGAGAAACTTAACAGTGGGACACGGTGCTGATGTACTGTACCCGGCAAAAAAAGAGTGTGTGTTTCATAAGAGTGCAGTACTTCCTGAATTATTCATGTACTGAGGTGAGTGTGTATCTTTGATTCATGTTGTCAACGCTGCCCAGCCTGGTCGGGTAATTAAAGGTTAGACAATCCACAGATACAACGGTACAGTTGAAGGCTTCAGACAGTAGATAATCGGGAGAAAGAAGTCTGTGTTCCTGACCAAGGTGATGAAGTGGCTGGGATCAGGGTCAACCCCCGACAACGAAGGTGCACTTGGGTAAACAACTCTTTTTGCCTCAAAGATAAATGCTAAACGTTGGGCACAGAGTCATACCAGAACCCATGGGAAATTTTAGAGTTGTAAATGGATCTGCACATTCACAATTCTTTGGACCGGCGTTAAGGTTCATGGCTATAGACCAACACTGTATTTAAAACAAAACTGATTCCAGCAAGCTTTCATTTTCAGGTCAAAACTGAGAGACATTTGGAGCCTTTTCCACTACACAAACTCCTCCAGTCCTGCTACCTTGCTGTGGTGGGTTGGGCTGTCATAGCATATCTTCGTTAAACTTGGACGTAATAGCGTACTTACCTCATCCACTGACCAACCTTTAGGACCGGCATACCTTTCTCCTTCTTGCATTGGGAGTGACTCTACTGACTCTTTACGGATGTCATTCTTTCGCCAATCATTGGCCGGCAGTGGGTCGGTATCACTCTTCTAAGCTGGCTAGGCTTGCTTGGAATTGCTGCTAAATTTAGTGTCTGCTTCGACGTGTCGTGCCGATGGAAAATGCAACAAAAATCAAGTGGAGCAAAGTAGGGGAATTGGTGAAGGTCCAACAGGATTGTAACCAGAACCTGAGCTGTGTCCCAATCACATACTTAAACTTGTATTGTTTGTGCATAAGTGCATCTCAATTCTTAGTATGCGAAATGTAGTGCGCCATGCACACTAAATTGGCGTACTAAAGCGCCCACAAAACTGAGTATGGATCGATGGACACTATCTACCCTAAGCAGCCGCCATATTGACTTTGACATTGTAAGCGGAAGTTACTTCATATATACATATATATATATATATATGTATATATATATATATATGTATATATGCATATATGCATATACTTACAGGTGCATTTTCCGCCAGCAGTAGGAAGATGACACGTCTTCGGTGCTGATACCGGCATAAAAATATCTCGCAAATATTTCGTGTCTCATATTTCTTGATCCAAACATGCAAAACGTGCTGCCAGCAGGTGTTGGAATCATCGTTAAATAGTAGTAGAAGAAGAAGCTGTCGTGTCATTTCCAGTTAGTGTGTAGCAGCAGTTTTTGATTTGAGACATACTATCTGTCGAGAATTTGCGTACTAGTTGGTACGTTCACTATCCTGATGCATACTAGCCGCCAGTGCACTAAGAGAAGTATGTGATTTGAGACACACCACCAGACTTTTAAGCTTTAGTTTCCGGGTCAAGCCAATAGACATTATCTCTCCATCTTGTTCTGGGTCTGCCTCAAGGCCCATCCCTAGCAGGGTATCTCACAAGGAAGGCATTCAGGGGCCATCTAGAATAAAGCCAGAGTCCATTTTTACTCCGTCTCTTTAATACCAATTGACCAAGTTCTTTAATAACTACCAAAACCTTGTGAGAACAGGTGATGCTAGAAACGCATACAAAGTCCTATTGACTAAAGATCTGGTTGACTCCTGTACAATCACATCACAAGCCTTTGAAGACCAAAGTGTGTTGTTCATGTGGACAACAATATATGTATTTATGACTTAATATGTGTAACACATTCTGTAATCACTTTCGTGTTAATTGCAAACCCTCAGCTAGATAAGATCTACCGTGACAAGATAGAAGCCAAAAACCAAGACGGATTGTTTTCCTACCACCATGTGGAAACACACAAGAGTAACAGAACAAGAGCCGTCTTTCACCTGAGGCGACAGACGCACAACGACAAGTACACATTAAGTTGTCCTCCCAGAGAGAAAACCACAGATACACACTCTTTCTAGTGGTGACCCCCGTCACTTCCAGCCCCATCAATAGGTCAACTGCCGCTTGTTACTTGGCTCTGACAGCTAACACTGGCCCTGCAGGCAAAGGGGAGGATGCGCCCGTCATCCTCGCCATCACACAAACGCACACATAAAACTAATGGTCTACAGTAGTCGCTCGCACTCACAAAAGAAAAACACTCAGTAGCCAGGAACAGTCTGTGGAATCTGCTGAGTGGTTGTTACAGCAACTTGATCCTCTTCTGAGAGTCACACCACTTTTTTTTTGGAGGGAGCGCTCTACAAAAGAAGCCGTTCATTAAAAAAAAAGAAAGAAAACTTTTCATATTTACAGCCAGAGAAAAATCTGTCTCTAGGAACATTATTTGTTCTTTCCTCATTCTATTTGTCCTTCTTCTTCTTCCCCTCAAGGCTCTTTTCACTTCGTCTAATAGCCGGTTATTTCATTCCACCCTTACACTTTTCTGGCCTTGCCGTTTTCTTAAGCACTTTTATCCGCAATTAGGATCAAGAATGGAGGCCGTTTTAAGAGGGTCTTTGGTTTGGGGTACAGTACAGGTTCAAGGATTCGACTAAAAAGTAACTCAGTGAGTCAGATTTAGTGTGAATTGAGAGTAAAATGTCAAGTTTAGAGGTCCAACTGTGGTACATATTATATAACCCATTTGTGTGAAACATAATTCGATGAAAATACAGAGCTTACAGAAACTTACATGTAGCATTTATTTTAGATAAATATTTATACGTGTTCTTTCACTCGCTTAAAGAAGTCAAACATGGGTTTCTCTGACTGATCCGGTGAATACGTTTCTCACTTTCAGAAGGGGCTTTCCGTTGGAACTAATTTATGTGCTGGACTGGCTGGATTTACACTCAGTAAACTCTCCTCCTGCCAAGTCCAAAACCCCAAGAGAAGTAGTCTGTGGCTGGTTCTTTGCACCTTGCCGCACTATTTCTTAAAACCAGAACTCCTGTTTTTATGTTGTTTTTGCGCTCAAAATCTGTGCGTCTGGTTCATGTCCACACGTGAAATGTGTTACCAACACTCTGGATATATATTGTTGTTAATTAGAAGTTGTCCACTTGATTAAATACTGCTTACTTAAGTTCTGTCAGACAATAAATCATAAAGTAGACCCAGATTAAATCACTTATTTATCACTTTAGACACAAATGAACGTTTATTTAATATAAAGATGCTAGTTGTTTTTAACCAACTCTTGTTGTAGCTGTTAATGAGAAAATTTCCATTTAAAACGCTGAATTTATTTATGATTACTAAACTTAAAAAACAAACAACATCGCCTTTAAATATGGAACCGTACAAGCTCCTCCTGTAAATAACTTTTATTCGAATCCTGAATTGACAGTTTAAAGATGAAAACTTTGGTTAAAAACACCTAATTTAGTGTGGCGTTGAACCTTTGGCCAAGACTGAAACCTGAAAATCTTAAGTCAGCACTACAGACACCTCATAAAGAAGCAATGGTATATTCCAACAATGTGTGTGGGAATGTCTTTTTCAGACGTACAGGGTGAGAAGCTCTGAACAAACCTGAAGGCAGTTGGACTTCTGAAGCTTACAGAAGGATTTACAAAAAAACAAACCATGATCAAGGGAATGCGTAGCAACATTGAGGGAGAATAACATTGAAAATAAAGGTGTTAGTATTTCCCCTCAGCTAACACTGAACGCAAATACCTTCACGACTGGAAGCGAGCCAGCAGTGACCCTTTAAAGCAAACAAAGTGTCAAGTAATTTGTCAAACCTTGATAACCTCAGGTTGTCAAAATCGTCCTTTTATACGAGCCGTTGTTCAAATGAGACCACAAATGTGAAGGAAAATAGATAAGAGGACTTTTAACATTCCTGTGTGTGTGTGTGTGTGTGTGTGTGTGTGTGTGTGTGTGTAAAGTGTCCTCGACCTGAGTTTTATCAGCCCACTGGAGGCAGACGTCATTACTGATTAACAAGACACACGGGCAGACGCACACGGTTGCCCGTAAATAAGGACATTTTAAAAAACATTTACTCGCTCAAATGCGACATAAGTCAATGAGAGAAACAGAGAAATACTAGAAGTTAAAATAAAATCAATTGCAATAAAATACAATTTTAATTCCAGCTTGAAAAAAAAACATTTTTATATATTGGCTGTAGAGATGTTGTGTTAAAAGTCAGATTTTGAGACTCAATAAAGAACACATTTCCCACTAAAACAAAAAATAAAATAAATAATAAAATACTTTTTATGAAAGCATACACTGAACCTGTAAAACATTGTAATTTTATTTTACAGAAAGTATTTTTTTTTCTTATATTGACTGTGATTCATGTTTAGTCATTTTTCTTTTAAAATTATATATATATATATATATATATTTTTTTTTTAAACTTATAACTCTATTAAGTGTCTTACTGTTGATTATTAATCTGTCTTGTATGGTGTCCTTGAGTCCTTTGAAAGGTGCCTTGAAAAACACATTTATATTTAATATATTTTTCATGTTTAAGTATTTCTTTGAAAATGCTTCTTCTTACTAGTCAAGCAAATACAAATTTATACTTTTATTTTGAAGGGATTTTTTTCACAAGTTGGTCAAATTAAAAACTTTATGATTATGGTTATTTTCAGCTCGATAAAGGAGATAAAAAGGAAGAAATTTCATTGTCACTATGTGTTATCGTGAAATTAAATCAAGTTTTTAAAGCAAATATAAAAGCTCTTTAGAATCTAATATCATTGCATCATCTGGACTGATATAACCTTTAACAAATAACAAGGTTAACCAATATGTGAAGGTAGGGTTATTTTTAATACAAAAAAATCATATTAATTACAAAAATGCATTTATAAAAGTTGGTTTAATACGTTTTTGAGTCAGGTTCTGGTAGCTCAGCGTCTCTGATGATGTCAACTGTTGAAGAAGAGAAACTTCCATCATCTGTCTCATGAGCTCATCCAGTCTTCGACTCGTCCGGCAGAAGAAAACACCTGCGACTTTCTGCTTCACTGGGTGGAGAGTCAGACATTCCAAGCATGCACATAAGACACACATGCGCACACATAGACGCACACACACACACACACTTAGACGGACGTTCAAGCAATCACGCTCACCTCCCACATTCCACACCAATCCTCAGCCGTGACTGAGTCCGTTTGTTCGGCTCGTCTCATTGTCTCGTCCTTGTCTGCCCGGTTTGCTTTGTCGCGCACACACAACTCTACTGTTGCTGAAGCATGTTGAAGCATCCCTCAGAGGTTGTTGGTACAACACCCCAGTTTGTTTCTAATCTAAGAATCCTTAAGATAAGATAAGAGATCATAAAATTTAAGTTAACGTTTTTACTTCTTCCCAAAGACGTAAAAACGCTACACGTCTAAAAACAGAGCAGATTCACCTGCATATGCGTGAAGAGTTACTCTTTCCAATCAGTATAATAACTCCTGAACTAGTGCGATAATAAACAACAATCACTTAAAAAAAACAAAAAACTAATGGAGATGAAGACACAAGGATGAGTTCACTGAGGGGGTGTGAGACAAAGGAAGGGTGGGATGAGATAAAGTGGTATATGGCTGAGTATCAATCAAAACCTTTACTGATACTAATACTGGTTGATACCAGATACTTTTTTTTAAATACCAAATTTATAAGGTAAATACAATTGTGACGAAAAGTAAATGACATTAAACCATACATAAATACAAATCTGTAGTTTAAAGATATATATATATATTCATGGGATTTTCACTGATTTTTGTCACGTATTAGTTTTTCTTTTTAAGAAAAATCCTTATATTATTAAGTTTTAATCACACGTGAGTATCAAAACCAGAATATGAAGAATGTTTTCGATACTCAAGTGCTGTCAAAGCTTTTCAGTTAGTGCCATAAAAGAAGCTTGATAACCCTTACTATGCAGTCATTGAGTTAGAAAATGAGTCAAATAGTTATTAATTTTAGTTTTTTTTATATAGTGTTTGAGTTCCATTTAAACTTTGTATGAAATATATTATATAATAATATATATTTTTCTTACCACACCAGCTTAAAACACCTGGGAATTGCAAAAACCTGAATAATACAAATAAAGGAGCTTGAAAGCTGGTGTTTGTAAATATGTTAAAATGTTAATAAACACAATTTTTGTTAAATTAAATTGGAAAAAAAAAAGTTTTTACATTTTTGTTTAGCTTTACAATGTATATGCCAGAGTACAGATTGGAATCCTACTAGTAGAGATTGGAATTCCAATCTGTATTTGTAGGATTCCAGATCCTACTGGATTCCAATCTGTACTTTGACATCTATATTCAAAGTACACATTCACTGTAATGTTTAACTTATTAAGGAACTTTTATATTAAAAAAAACAACTAAAAAACAATCCTGTAACTTGGATATAATTTAATAAATAAAAGTGTGGAATAGCTAAATATATACTTTATTATAAAATTAATGTCTTTGCAGTTTCTAAAATGTCTGTTAAAATTGTGGTTCAACTCTGGCCTTGAAAAAAAAGTGAATCTTCAAAACGAATCAACTGTTTTGAAATGTTTGGAAACGCTTCAAACTTTGGGAGCGACTGGCGGATTCTCCGAGACAAAACAATTCTGGAATATCAGTTGAATGATAACTAACTTGCACCGACGTTCACTGAAAAGAGAGAGAAAAAGCTCCGTGACTGAATGTGTGTTGTGGTTGTTTTTAGCGTCGGCGTCACTCGCCACGACGCGCACGGCTGGACGGAGCTTTCCGAGGTGTCGACGGATCGCGGAGACACAAAGTCAACTCCAGAATAACACCCCAAATTAATCAGTCATCGTGTCGCACATGACTGTCGGTGCTGGTTTATCTCTCAGTGGGTTTTGATCTGTGACACCAAGAACAATATGTCACTGTCTTATGATTCATAGATTTTCAGAATGTTGTCGTGTAGCAATGAAAGTGACTGAGCGGCCTGAATATTTAGCATCTAAAATCCAGAGGGAAAACAGATTTATTGTCCTCAAAAAAATAGTAACTCAGACTTTAAACTCCTTAAAAAATTAAAATAGAATTTTTTTCTTTTACTAAAAAAGAAAACTTTTAATTTTTTTTACAGTGAACATAACATAAAATATTGGCAAATAAACTAATAACATTTCATAATTTTACCCATTTTAATGATTGAATTCATCATTGATGAGTTATATTTTTAACTGTGTGGTGACAAGAAATTCCATCAATAAATAAACATTAAATACATTAAATAACTGAGCAAAAATAGAGGGAAAAAAATAAGATAAAGATAACATTTTGAAAGCATTATTGACATTATTTTTAACATTACAATACTACAAAAATTTGAAAAATATATATATATACTGTATATATATATATATATATATATATATATATATATACACAATTTTGTTCCCATGGATAACATTGTGATGTAAACGATAGCGATGTTTGGTTGTCCTGAAAGGGTCGAACTGCGGCGCCATTTTGTGATTATCCAACCTACAGATATAATCAACAACAGGGAAGTCGAGGAAGTTTTGAGTGACATTTTTATGACATTAACAAAGAGTTAAGAGATAGTTCTGGATAGTTTTTTAGGAGGAAGGAGGATCTTAAATGTGCATTTGAGGACATGGGGTAGTGCAAAAGTACAAAGAATGCTAAAATTTGAGTTTGATACCCAATAATAAATTAAATTGTCCTTTAGGTGGCACTTTTCTGACCTTAACTGTATGTTACTTAAATAGCAACTAATGTCTTAAATGGATCTTGGACCTCTATTGTATCATCAGTATGTGTCTGTTTGTACAAAGCCCCGCCCACAAAAAACACTTTGTTTCTGTTGATTAAATCTTGTTTACCATAACCCCGCCCACTCTGCTGTGCTTGGTCAAGCATAGATGTTTGTCACCGCCCACCCTCAATCCAGGAAGTCTCCATCACCAAGGGACTCGTAGCTAACTGGAAGGAGGAGTGATGGACTCTCGTAACCTCTCGTTCGCCGAGATTTCAGAAGGGGGAAAACTTTACAAAGTAATACGTTGAAAACGTGGTCCTGATAAGAGACTTTCTGCATCTTTGAGAGGAAGACTTCAACATTGAATACATGCAAGTTCACATTAGTTGCCCTTTAAATATTAATCCTTTTAAATTCCTAATATTATTATTCTACCACAACTACGTTCATAACATTTAGAACGTCAGCTTGTATTCCAAATCAAAGGTGTGTTAAGCCTTCTGTGATGTTTTTTTTTTTTTTTCTCCCTCACCTTCCCCCTCTCATTCCGCTCCATCCAACTTCCCGAAAAGCCGAGACGACACAACGGTTAATTCTCCGTGAGCGGCGCTTGATAAGTAGCGTTGTTAATTACGCGTGGAAGAAAAGGCCTGTTGTGTTCCAGCACGATAATGGTGCCAGCACAACGGAGGGATTAGCCGGGATAATGTGTACGCCGAGCTGACCGGTGTGACGGGAGAACCATGTCGAGGGAAATCATTAACAAGGCTAACTCGTCCGCGGACAGTCGGATTATTAAACGACCGCATGTCTTTTCTGAGAGGCTCCGACTCTCTTTTTATTTGAGAAATGATTCTCTTGTTCTCTGTCATTAAATCCCCCAAATCAAACACTGTTTGAAAAACATTAGATTAGATTTGATTTCGCACTAAACCAACGAGATTATTATCAACTCTCACACAGACGTAGCCACAACAACAAAGCTACAGTTCAGTTTCAGGAGAACCTGAAGAAACTCAAGAGCTGGAGGTACCAGGAAAAATAAGCAGGGATAAAAAAGTCGAGGTAGGCAGGTTGGTAGAGGTGTAAGAAACAGAGGTGTTGAGTTTTCAAACGGTTCCAAGGGGGTTCTACCAGGACTGGAACCACAACTGAGGACAGTCTGGACTGTTTTTTGTGTCAAGATGGAAAACACTCCCTATATGATGGAGAAAGAGTGTTCTGTTGGAGACATGAATAAACCCTCTTTAGTTTTTTTAATAAGGAAAGTTTGTTTCTAGAATTCAGATTCTAATAGTGGTCGTTTCAAGGTTGTCAAAACACAAGCCAAACAAAATTCGTACTTTATTCAATTGCATATATTCGTCTATAGCTGGTACTAATGAATATCATTTTGGCGTATAAGAAAAGGGAGACAAACACAAAAGGAATTCCCTTCTTTCTGCTTCATTTACTTTAAGGTTTACAGGATTAACGGTAACTTTAAATATGTACTTGGAAAGAAAACAAGACAAGACTGATTTTGGCGGGAAATCCAAGTGATGTGTTGGGGTGGGGGGCCACCAATTTACTTGTCAGACTAAATTACAACAATTTATGTCAACATACGTATTACAACCTGTGTGTTATCTTACGGGGCCAAACAAAGTGATTTAACCGACCGGATTAAGCCTCCGGGTGTTGACTTTGAAACCCTGTTTGTAATTTTAATTCTATTGAGACCAAAACAATGTTTTTTTATGTGTTTATAACTGATTTAGTGTTGATGACGTTACTTTCTTATTAGGACAAAAACACTATTACATTAAACAAGTAGATGACAAAATCTTTAATATGGTCAGACGATGAAATCAAAACACCTTAAAATAGATTTTATATGGTTTTCTGACTCATCTCAAACTAGCATAATAAACCTTTAGCATCTGAATTTAATAGCATCAGTGTTTATCCTTTACATTTGGCCACAAAATATTAACATTTTCTGTCAAAACATTGACAAACGCAAGTTATTTAAAAGTATGTGTAGTTTTATTTAATGATAAGCTGTGATTATCAACTTCTAGAGACACAAGTTCACCCCAACACCTCTGGAGACAAGCGAAAAAGAATCGATCGCTGCCAAAAAAATAAAAATCAACTCTAAGTTTCAACCTCGACATCTCTTTCAAGCAGATTTTCAGGCTCACAACTGCCAGCAGTCCCTCTTTCAGAACCCACCCCCACGTCTCTCACACACTTCTCACATTCCCCCCGCAGTATAGGTTCCACATCGACAGCTGGCACTGAAGTACAAGAGCATTTGAGACATTTTACTTTTCCTGCTCCCGCGGACCCGCTTGATTTTTTTTTTTTTCATTCATGGCAGGAATCGAGTCCGGTCGAGCTCGAAACAAAAGCCTTGCAGATACGCTGCCCTGAAGCTTGTCTAGGCCTGACATCCTACTCCTAATCAGGCTACACTTCCTGAGGTCAAAGATCATCTGTAAACAACCGCTGAGCGAGAGGACTGTCCACAGCAGAACATTTCAGGTCAAAAACGGTGTTATTTTTGTCCTTGTCTGACTGACTCACAGACCCCCTTCCTCGCCCCCTTTACAAACACAGTCTGACAGCCTGAAATAAGGGTCTCTGTGTCTCTTGTCCCAGTGATCACCTGTCAACATCTACCTTGTAATGGCATCATGGAGAAACAGCTGGGGAGTGTGTGTGTGTGTGTGTGTGTGTGTGGTAGGGTGGGTGGGCCGGTGGGTGGAGGGGGGGGGTTTAAAAGCTTTTGGCAGAGAATGACAAGGAGGAAGAGAGGTGAAGAAAGTGAAAGAAGACTTAGTGTCAATGAACAAGATAGAGACGGGAGTGATGGAGGTGGATGAGAAGAGAAGGAACACCCATTGAATGTTAGGTTAGGTTAGGTAGAACTTTATTGATCCGTCACATACAAATATATATCGATAAGAAGAAAATATCATGCATAAAATATACATTTAAGAGATTATATTGAGATATTTTCAATGGTTTTCTTCATTATAAGATCTTATATCAATAGGCATGACAATTTTTACATTTTTAGAATTGTGCTTTTGGGCATTCCATGTTTTCTTTTTTCTAAGCTAACACTCCATTTGCATCATAAATAAACTGGAAAAAAATGTAAATATAATAAAAAGCCACTTTATTTCTGTTTCATATCTATCTGAAAATATCTCAACATAACAGTTTTTCATCTCATGAGGGCCGCATAAATACATTCAAAGGGCCACCTGTGGCCCCCGTACCACCCTGTTCTTGATCAAAAAGCCGGGCTCGATTGCATTGTTTGAAGAAATGTGTCTTAATATGAAGACGATATACATTTATTTTTGACTCGTTCAATGACCCTAACTGAACCGTCTTGTGGTAATATCACAACATTTTAATAATAACAAATCTCTAGACACTCAAGGTCATCATAAATAATATCGTAGTAAGAAGCCGAATAAGTCAAAAGCTGGATTTCAAGTGGTTAGAGATGATCGAATAAAAGGATAATTAGGAAAGAAAGAAATACTTATAGTAAGTGTTGGTTACATATACGACAGTTCCTTAAAACATTACATGTAGTATCAATTCCAAGTACTAAAAATTGAGATGAATCTCCTTAAGAAGAATTTTAACTTACACAAAATTTTCTTTCCAGCTCAATCCAGTTTAAACCCTCTAAAACTCAATCAAAATGCACCAATTCTCTGTCTCACACCCTCTTGGTGAACCCATCATAGTATCCACATGCATTATGATACGAGTACAGCTTGTTTTATGTGTTTAATTATTTTGTATTTGTCATAAAGTCCTCGGCAATAAAATGTTTGTCAGTTAAAATGGGTGTGAAATACTTCACATATACTTTGAGATGACGTCACAAAGTCAATGTTTTTAAGGTCAAAGATCAACTTTTAGTCGACAGCACATTAGTTTCCATCAATATATCGACGTTTTTTCTTGGCATTTCTACTACTCTGAGAAAGTTTGAAACTGAAGTTTTATCAGCCGAGACAAAGGAGGGTAGGGGGGAGATAAACGAGTGAAAGTGGAGAGTGTGTTGTCCTGGCGGGGTTCCCGACATGTTGTTACAGTCTCCTCCGGTGCAGCCATGTGCTTTCTTTGACCCACTCTCACACAAAGACACACACACACACACACACACACTCATAAAACGGTCACACACACACCCGCGTTGACCTCCTCCTGATCCGTTGGCTGGCCTTTGACCCGCTTGTGCTGTAGCTTGACCAAACATACCCCAGCCCCAGTGGGACTACAATGCTGGGAGAAAGGTGGCGCCAAGCCCAGTTACAAATACACCTACACACACACACACACACAGTGCCATTGTGTCTCTTGTTTGACAAAGAGAGTGTGCGGTTAATGTACCTCGAAACGCTGACGTAGCGAAAATGCAAGCTTGAAATAGCTTGATGACATCATCCCACTGATGTATCGGATAAAAAAAATCAAAGTAAAAGTTGACGCATTTTTGTGACAACAAACTTATCTACGAGAACATCTGTAATTTTTGATGCTTCGGTTTGTGTTCTTCTTCACAGGAGAGTGAGCAGCGGCGAAGAAAGAAAAACAAACATCTATTTAAAGCTCAACAACTGATAAAGTAAGCACGGGCGATACAGTGAGGGGTCGGAACACGTCAAGTTTAAAAGGTTAAATCCATTGTTCTGGAGTGATTTAGCCCCCTTTGTCTTTCTTTATTATCTTATCTTCTCCAGGCAGGTCTTCCCAAATCCCCCCCCCCCAACCCTCCCTCCATAAACACACATCACATCTTCACATGACTGTGTCACATAGTCGACCCCCGCTGAGAGCGTCCAGACAGCCCCATTACTGACCCGCCATTAGCCGACTTTAAGCAAACATTGACTTTATCTAAACGTCGGCTAATAGACTCTAACGTTAACAGTCCTTGTAAAACTTTGGAGTTACGCAATACAGCGCTGGCACTCGGGCCAGTTTCTGGTCAGTTTGTTGTGAGCAAGTTTCAATTTTTTGTCCAAAAAGCAACGATATTTAGAAAGATGTTTTTTAATGCTAGATTTGAGCAATATTTTAGATAAACATGCCTTGAGAGCCAAATAACTCAAAAGGATCTGTATATATTGAAACTTTATTTACAGGATCACAATCTTTGAGCTTGATGGATCTACTGACTCCTTTAAGAAACATCTTAAGACGTTTTTATTTGTTCAGGCTTTTCCTTGATTTTCTGGAACTCCTGTTGTGTTCTCAGTATTATCTTGACCTTTAAAGTATATACTTTATTGAATATTGTTTTGATTGTTTAAGCGCTTTGTGACCCTGGTCTGGAAAAGCGCTATACAAATAAAAATTACTTACTTACTTACTTACAATGGATCAAAGTGGAGATCATTGAATTCGAGTGTTTTTTTGGGGTTCCATCTGGATTCAAGAAGATTTTGAAGGTTTTGTCAAACTAGCAACAAACAGAAAACGACTTTAAGAAACCCAAGAAATGTTGAGTCAGGGAATTTGATTTTTTAGTCTTTAGCTAACACAAATTAGTTTAATTTCTTTGAGTGTAGGCTTTTAAAAGTGACATAAAAGTAGCTTCTTGGCAGAGGTATGCCTTATCTGAGTGCTTTTGAATTCTTATCTGCTGCTGATTCTCTCCATTTAGACAAAGATCGAGTGATAGCGTGTTCTTTTGAATAAGTTTTTTAGGCACATTTGTTGCACTGCGTCAGTCATTTGGCCCCAACATTTGGTCCGGGCATTAGAATTTAACAAGAGGAACTTTAAGAGTCATTTGTTCTCTTTGAAGATTCCCCGCCGGCTGCTAATCACCTCGTAAGTGACAAACACAATCCTCCATTCAAAAGAAAGCAAAAAAGATAAAAAATCAGCCATATTGTTTTCATCCGTTTTGGAAAATCGTATCCGTTTCAAAGATTAAAATGGAAATAACATCTTTGACCCATGAAGTGTGGATGACGACGGCGGGTTTATGGAGGATCTGGTTTTTGCACTACAAACCAGGGGGGCTGGCAGCCAGATGCCCACCAGCACCAGCAGGCCGTATAATGGTTATCAGCATGTCAAATGGTATTTACAATGGTGGCCTGCGACTTGAGCCACAGACAACAAAGGAAGTCGGTAGATAGACTTGTGGATGTGGATCTGTGCAAGCAGGATGTAGAAAGTTGGACCATTTTCGAGATAAAACATCTTAGATTGTACATTTTAACTCTGGCTTAAAACAGGATTTCGCATGTGGCCCCTGGACCGCACTTGGTATGCGCCAAAACAGGGTTTTCCTAAGGGGTCCCTTATAATTTGTGACTATTTAAAAGCTTTAATAATCACTTTCATTTGTATTTATTATGAGGGTTTTACATCTATGATATCCAGAGATTTTGTAGGGTTTTCTTCATCATAAGTTCTTACATCGATAGGCGTGACATTGCTGATAAAAAAAAGTCCATGTTTTCTCCCGTCTGCCTTTATATATACTGTATACATAAATATAAATCGCTTTAATGAGTTATATTTAGATTGTGTACTAGTAATGAATAGTATCCAAAGTACAAAATAAATAATTTCTGCTTTAATGATTACTACGGTCTGAAAGGTGTTTTATTTATGCGTTTAGTGACTCTTTTTAGAAACAAAACTTCTGTTTGAAAGTCCTTATCCATATTAATAATGGTTAAAACATTGGTGTAAAGTCTCTAAAAGATAGGAGTCATGCATATACAGCACACCATCGTCAGCATACAATCAAACATATATAGATGCAAATACACAAACAGAGCTCTTGCTGATTCAGCGTTATGGTGAGATGTGTTTTTTTCCTGCACTTAATCATAGTTTTTGTGCAGGTCATGCTATTGTATTTTTAATCCTGACATCTAACTGGTCTGTGGTACAACAAAGGTTGGTAAATGATTGTTATTTCACTCACTTTTGTCCTGAATAGACCTTCTGTCCTTCCTGAAGTGCAACATCGTCCAAAAATACCATCTTCCCATGACAATAAAAGAAACAACCTTTTACAGTAAAGGCGAATTAACCTTTGGTTTATTTTTCTTTCAGAATAACAAGAGTGACAATTATTCCCCGAGATCCAAGTTTAGCTTCACAAAAAAAAAAAAAAAGCATGAGAATTCCAACTATGTGCCGTTTGGTTCTCTGTGTCCTCTTCCTGCCCTCTGGCCTTTTTTCACACCTTCCCTCATGAACCATTTCCCCTCTTTTCCTCATTTTCCTGCTGGCTTACGACACCCGTATATCCCTCGTCTGATCTGATAGTCACGGTTTCCTCTCTTCGCTCGCTCTGTTTCTTTGGGTGACGTACTGCAGGCGGCGAGGGGGAGGAAATGTTGTGGCAGTGCGTAGCAAACATCCCTAATAGGCTAATCTAATCTCATCTCTCTGCGGTCTATGGCGCTATGTTTACTTTCGGCCTCGTGTCTGCTCTCTCCGGCTCGCCTGTCCCTGAATGCAGCTTTGTTTCCCGCCGAAGACTCATCATCGGTGTGATCTGAGGTCCGGGCGACTGTCTGTTCTGCCTGCAGGCGGAAGGATACCTTCCACGAAAAACACCGTCTGTGGCTGTTGTTTATTTTCGCTGTGCTTCGGAGAGGACATCCCCTGATGCAGGATACCACCATGAGTCAGGGCTTTTTTTAAAAAAAAACCAGCACTGTGTGGCTGTTTTCATCCATGACTTGAGGTTTTTTTTGGAGACTAGTTGTTTTTGACGGGCGTTCAGAGCAGATGATGTATAACAGAAGCTAGAGAATATGTTAAAGATAGACCGATATTGACGATACTACAGAATCTTCATGTCCTGAGACATGACATTCCGTGGCCCTCCATTTCAAACGTAATCATTTATATAGCTTCGATCATATAGTTAAAATGGAACAAATAGTTGAAATATAATAAGACTAAATTGGCCTGAATTCACAGTGACATCACACGGAAATCCATAAAACATGACACAACAAAACATCAAATTCAAATAAAAGGTCAAGGTCATTTTAAGTGTATACCGTAACCACTGAATACCCAAGTTCTTTGCAACAAAAAAAGAAAAAGTCAAAGAAATGATGGGAAAGAAGAAAGATTTTTTGTATACAGTACTTAAAGGCTGCCCATGACCGCTGTTTGAATGTATTATAGTTGTAGGTTTTGTTGTTAATTTGCACATTTATGAGAAAAGATATGTTACCATTACGACTTTTTGAATGTTCAATTATTAATTGTAAGTCTTTTTAAATACAATTTTATACTTGCATACATACCGAGATATTTATTGTTTTAATCATGTAATTGAAAGATATCAAAGTATTGAAAATAAATAGTGGTATTGGTATTGACTACTGGAATTTTGCTAATATAACTACCCTACTTATAATTGTTGATATTTTATCAGGATAACTTTGAAAACTGATCTTAGCGAACACTGAGGGAATCTAGGATACATAAGTGTGTACTGCATGTTTCTTATGTTCTGAGGTGAAATAGTACAGTTTTAAAGCTAAACCACAGCGATGCTAACGCTAAAATTAGCTTTCATCGATTCAAAAGGAGATCGAACTGTATTTTGTTTAACTAACCACCTGGACCTGGTTTAAAGTTGAGGCCGCTTGCACAACTCAATTCTACTCCCCTGTTCGACTAGATTACAGCAATGGTGCTTATTGTAACTGAAACTTGAACTCTCATGAACCTGGAAGCCACCAGATGACAGACGCCAATGGTAAATGGTTTTCGTTAGCAAGCGGTTGTCATCACTTGTTTTATGATGAGTCATTTTGTTCAGCCAAAAAACTGCACAACATCTTTGAAAGTATGTCTTAGTACATCTTGTTTTTTTTTTTGAAGAACAAGGTAGAGCAATTTAACCGCCACTCTAACTCAGAAATGTCTGATGACCCTCCAGCGAGCAAAAGACCAAACATTGCAAGTTCAACTGAAACAATAAATACAACTGGAGTTCCAATGAGATTGAGGAAATTAAATTGGAAAAAAAGGTCTTCTGGGACAGTGATGTTTGCTGATGATATAGTGATCTAAAATATTCTGATTTGAGTTGACCATCTTCACCTTAAGTAAAAATGAGGACAAATCCTAATCCGTCTTACTTAGAAAACACACATTTAAGTCTTAATTTTGGTAAAAAATTAAATTAGACTTGTGTAGATCGACAAAGAAATGACTGCTTTTAAAAAGTCAACATGTGAAATGATATTATCACTTTAAATACTTCATAAAAACTTTTAAAGTTGTCATGAAATACAGGCAAATGTTGGGTACAGATTGTTTTTTAACACTTTAACACTAGAATTAAATGTACATTTCAGGTGTACTTGATTACCTTTTTGGAAGATTACTACCTAAACCTTCTTGAAAGCTGAATATATTCACTGAAAACCAGCAATAAGAATGACAAGGGATCGACTGATCACAGTATTCAGTGATTTGTAAAACTGCTTCAGCAGCGATGAACTAAGAAAAAAGGAACCTCAAGTGCATCCGAAGCAGAAAAAGAGCGGTTTGTTGTTGAATATTAAACTCAAATCATGACAAATCTCTGTAATTTGTCTTAATTTGGGGTTGTGAATCCGAGGATAATCTCTCTACTACATTCCACTGAGGGCAGAGAGAGCCGGGGATGAACATGTGGGGCTGGTTAAAGATACATATGTTTGTTGTCAGGAAGTAAATGAATTGACTATGTAATTGACTTATTGGAAAACAAATCTCAGTCATGACAACATTTCAATTGCCTGAACCAAACAACCCCCCCGGCGTGGAAAGTTACTTAATTTCATCGAGCAAGTCCATTAAATAAGAAAAAAGAGACTTAAATGATAAACAGATCTTGTTCTCTAAAAAGCATGAACATATCCAGTACCAAGTGAGGGTTATTGTTCTTTTTTTTAAAGGCCAATACAGGTATAAGGAGTAGCTATTAATTTGCAGTTAAAGTGAATCATGGTCAAAATAAATAAAAAATACAATAATTGACAGGTACTAACTATTTATAGTAACTTTAACTAAAGGACTGACCTAACTCACCTCTGCCAGCACCAGACATCCCAGCAAACATCAGCACACAGAACCAGAACAGCAGCATTTTTGCTTCAGTGTCGACGTATCTTTTCCAACCTGAAATCAAAAAAAGACGTTTATTTTTATTTTTAAATGACGTAGCTGATGGAGCAAAAACATTTAAGAGGACGTTTTGCAACATCTTCATTTCCAATCCCCCCTTGAAAACGTGTTCATCATCAAGCCTGACAGCGATATAAAACTGTCCAAACTTTATCGCACAGAAGCAGGCGATTTTCTGCAAGACAAAACTCTCGTTTCTTTCGCAGATTTATTCCTTCCACCTGTCCACGAGTCTCTTTTTACAGCCCTTTCAATCTGTCCAGTGTATAAATTCTCCTCCGGAGAATTACGTGATCGGACTCCTGAAGCACTTGGGAAAATTGATCGACCTGTTCAGACAATTTGTACCTGTAGAGGAACATCTCAGGAGAGCTGTTAAAGAATATTGTAATGCATGCTTTTGACACAATTGAGGTAGATTTACTTACCTAACTGAGCATTATTATAAGATTTGGAATACATATGCTTGAAAGATGAAAAGGTAAACAGTCGTTGCTTCTTTTCTCAAAATAAGAGAGTCATAGTGGGAATTTCAGAGCATAAAAGTAGGATTTTAGTTGTGAACACAAAGTGCTTATAACAACATGTTTGCAGATGACATCCGACTTTTTTCCTCCATTGTCTTTTTTTTCCTCAAAAGATCATCCATACTTTAGGATCTGCTTCTCCTCAAATGTGGCTGGTTAAAGCCATTTAGGCATAAAGCAAGGTAAACTGTCAAATCTACCCAAAAAACAATTGAGGGATGAAAGATTTTTTTGTGCAAAGAGCAGCAAAAAAGTCAAGCATTCTTGCAAAAATTCATCAATGAAGTCCGTTAGAACATGACAAAGGCGACGCTCCAGAAAATGTCAATCCCAGTTGTCAACATAACCATAAATATGAGCAGGTTTTAAAGCTAGTTAAGTTAGTTTTTCATCACCATTCGTCATGACAGATGCTTGTAGTAAGTGGGTTACACTTTCATTTTAACGTTATTTATAAATCAACAATACAAGTGGATATTACAGTAAAATGTCAAGTGTAAATAGAGATCTTACAAGCAATTTATAAGTAACAACCTATTACATTAAATACATTAAAAAACACTGTTGCTTTAAATATTAAACATATCTTTAAAGAAAAAAGTTTAAGTTCATCATCACAGTTCAACTGTAGCCATTAACTCCACTGTGAGTCATCTGATGAGATAAAGCGTGACATTCTCATTCATCAAGTTCAGATTTTAAACAACTATATAAGAAATAAATCACAGGACTTACAGTAAAAAAAAAAAAGGTTCCAGCGGGGATGAGAGTCGCTGGGGTCTGTCAGCAGCTGGTGACCCGCGTCCGTCTCACGCCGAAGTCCCGCAGGAAGCGCTTCACCTCTCGGGCAGTGACTTTTTCTGACCGCGTCCGCCGGTTAAACCCAGGAATAAATCAGAAAAAAAGTTCGTCCGTGTACTGGAGGCTCAAAAAAAAAGAAAGAAAAGTTTAAGCTCCAGCACGTGCACGAGCTGTTGTAGACTTTCTAAAAAATGACAGGGTTCGTGTTTGACCCACTCGAAGTGGAACCGCGCAGATGAACAAAGAGTTCGAAATAAAAAAAACTTTTTTCTTCTCTCGGATCTGTACTCTACATTGACAAAAAAATGAAAAAAAGGAGAAATAACTAGATCCACTTCGGCTGCGGCGGCGAGGTTCCGTCCACACGTTCAGCCGCAGGCAGGAAAACAAACTCCAGCGACGCTCTGACCCAGCGCCGAAACTTTTTCAGCCAATCACAGCGCAGGCCAATCAGAGCGTCGGCCAATCAGGAGAGCAGAACAGTGCCGGACAAATTTGGAAGAGTTGAAAGTGCAGAAAGTGTGTGAAAGTTTATTTACCTGTTTATTTACCTGGTTCTTAGGAGCAAAACCAGTCTGATGACTATAGAGATAAATATTAAGTACTATGAGTAAATGATGCTGTCTTGCTTGTCTGTCTCTAGTTGGACTTTGTAAGTACATAAATAGGGGCAGTAGCAGTACCGGTACTTAGTAGTTTAAGTTGTATAATACAAGTTGTAGTAGAAGCAACATACTAAGTATTGTTAAAGCATTAGTAAAGGAGATGGTAGAATTAGTAGAAAGAGGAGCTGTAGTACTGTATCAGTATCTTTAGTAGAAGTAGCAGTAGAATTAGTTCCGGTACTAGAAGTAGTAGGCGTAGTACTAGCAGTTGTGGCAATGGCAATAGTCGTAGTTTTAGTCATACAAGTAGTAGTAGTAGTAGTAGTAGTAGTAGTAGTAGTAGTAGTAGTAGTAGTAGTAGTAGGACTTATAGGACATTTTTATTTGGGCAGGCTTTTCCTTGATTTTCTGGAACTCCTGTGTTGTTCTCAGTTTTATCTTGACCTTTAAAGTATATATTTTATTGAGTATTGTTTTGATAGTTTAAGAGCTTTGTGACCCTGGTCTGGAAAAGCGCTATATAAATACAAATTACTTACATACTTACTTACTTTAGTAGCTCCCTTATTAGTATTAGTATTAGTACTAGAGTTTGTAGTAGCACTAGAAGTAGTAGGCTTATCATTAGTTTAGTTTAGAATTAGTATTAGTACTAGAAGTAATAGGTGTATTACAAGCAGTTGCGGCAATGGTAGTATTAGTAGTAGTTTAAGTAGTATAAGTAATAGTAGCAGAAGTAATAGAAGGAGCTGTTGTACTGTAGCAGTTCCCTTATTAATAGTAACGGTAGAATCACTAGTCGAACTCAAAGTAGTATGCGTAGTACTAGCGGTGGTGGCAATGGTATTTTTTAGTAGTGTTTTGTTGAAGAAGTAGTAGTTCTAGAAGTAGTATGCGTAGTACTAGCGGTTGTGGCAATGGTATTTTTTGTACAATTTGTCATAGAACTAGCAGTACTCAAAGTAGTAGGAGCTTTAGTACTGTAGCAGTTCCCTGATTATTATTATTTGTAGTAGAACTAGAATTAGTTTTAGTAGTAGAAGTATTAGGTGTTGTACAAGCAATAGTTGCAATGGTAGTATTAGCAGTAGTTTTAGTCATAGAAATAGTAGCAGGAGAAGCCATAGTACTATAGCAGTTCCCTTATTACTAGTAGCAGTATAATTAGTAGTAGTACTAGAAGGATAGGCGTAGTACTAGCAGTCGTGGCAATTGTAGTTTTAGTAGTAGTTTGTGTCGTAGAATTAGTAGTAGTAGGAGGAGCTGTAGTACTGTACCAGTTCTCTTATTATTATTAATAGTAGAAGTAGAATAAGTTTTGGTACTAGAAATAGGAGGTGTAGTACAAGCAGTGGTGGCAATGGTTGTATTAGCAGTACATTGAGTCCTAGCAATAATAGTATTAGTAGAAGTGGTAGTAGACTACTACTAAGACTAGAAATTGCTGGTAGTAGCACTGTAATAGTAGAATTAGTAGTAGCAGCCATAATAGTAGTAATAGCTACAGAATTAATAATAGTACATGTAGTAGCATTAGTTATGATTGTGAAGGGTGTAGTAGTAGTTGCAGCTGTAGTAGAATTAGCAGTGGTAGTAGTCATAACTGTAGTAGAACCTACATAGTACTAATACGAGCACCACTAGTGGTGGTAAAGGATGTAGTAAACTTCACATCTGTAGTAGTAGTACTACAAGTAAAATATAGAAGTTTATTATAAGTTCCTTTAGTAGCTTCAATAGTAAAAGTTGTGGTGAAAGTTATCTTTATACTAGTAGCAGAAAGTATTTTATTTTACATGGGAATGTAAAGATGAAATATTAAGCAGTAAATGTTAAATCCCTGAGTACATTTAAGAAGTGCACTTGGAAATAGTACAACAAGTATGTGTAGTCTATGATTTAATATTTAACGTCAGTGACAGATAGATATTTATTATCAGCAGCAGATTTCGAGCGTAATGCAATTAAAAAAAAAAAATCAAACGCTTTCTAAATTATGAAAATAAGAAACTTCATCGAGCAAAACATTGCTTAAAACTATAGAGCAACAGTGACACTTAGTGGTCACTGAGTATAACTACATGGATTTAGATTAATGTGACTTAATGGAAAACAAACTTGAATGAGAAGATAATTAAAATAGATAGATTGATCGATTGATTTGGGAAATTGATAACACGTGGCCTTTTAAGGGAATAAAATCCGGACGAGCTCATTTTGATTGCGTTCTTTGTGGCGTACTGCCCTCTTCTGGTGATCTGAAGAACAGCAACACACTCGCACAAAACATCTTATAAGAATGAAAATTAAGGAAAACCTTAACATTTTTAGTGAGGCGTTTTAAATAAAAACTTTTTCGAGTATGTAGAAGACAATGAAGATTTTATTAACGTAAATTCTGAAGTTTAATTTATGATACACGAAAAGAAAACCACACATTTCTGTTCCAGTCAGGTATTCACTATCCTCCCTTTCCATGATTTAGCTGAACTGTGACACGCAGCAGAATATTGTTGATGGCCTCGATCCAGATCCTTTGCTCTCTTTCAAAGCGAGGAGAGAAGAGATGTTTGGACGTGTCTGACGAGTGCAGATAAAAAAATAAATCCGCTCTAATGTTTTCTTAACTGCAAACCTGAGACTGTTAAAATGTCTTTAATGCAAACTTCAAAAGATTGTCTCCAAAATAAAAGTTTGATCTCGGTTCACCTTAAAAGTCTGTTTCTTTTTAAAAGTACTTTTTTTATGAGCAAATCAATAAAAATATTTGTCCACCAGATGACATCATCGTTTTTAGAAAACTACATACAACCAAAGTTTAAACTACTTAAGACATATGTTCAAAGACCAGTTCTTATTTAATAGCAACATTTTTCAACATAGTTATCTTTTTTTTTTTAAATAAACATTTATCAAATCGTTTGAACGAATTAAACGGATGTTCAAAGACCACAGAGTGAAATAGCGTCATCTAGTGGTGTAAGAAAAGGAGGCAATCACTGCTCATTTACAAGTAAGTAAGTAATTTGTATTTATAGAGCGCTTTTCCAGACCAGGGTCAAAGGGCTTAAACAATCAAAACAATATTCAACAAAGTTTGACTTTAAAGGTAAAGGTAACGCTGAGGACAACACAGGAGTTCCAGAAAACAAGGAATATATGAATATATATATATATATAATTATATATATAATTATATATACATATATATTTTTTTAAATTATATTAATTATTTTTGTTTTTTAAAGTAAACATTTATCAGATTATTATAAATAGTAGTACCAAAAATTTGATTGTGATTTTAGTGAAACTTCCCCCTGATTCCCCCCTCCCCCCAACCCTAAATGAAATACATTCAACATGAATAAAAAATGTAGTCATATCAGTGGCTTCTGACAGAACATGACTTGGATAACCGTCATTATTTTTTTAAATTAATAAATATAAAAATGTAACTTAAACGTAAGGTTTTGGACACATTCTGCACCAGTTTAACACATCACTATTGCCAACAATTGCTACTAAATGAGATTCATTCATTCATTTCCTACCGCTTGTTCCCTTATGGCAGTCAACATTCACACCCACATTAATACCTACAGACAATTTTCCAATCAACCTCTGTATGTTTGTGGACTTTAGGAGGAAACCGGAGTGCCTGGAATAAACTTATTTAGACTTATTTAGACTTATTTTGCACAGAAAACACCGCAGTGAAAACTCTACATAGAAAGGTCCCTTCTTTTCCGACCTGGAATTGAACCTGCAACCACTGCCCCAAGAAATTAATTAATCTATATCTTCATATATATATTGAGATAATTATTTATCATATGCATGGATGTATCGATCAACTAAAACTGCCGCTGGTTGTTTTCATAAGTTCTCAAACCTGCTGGTTCATGTGCAACTTTGCTAATGCTGAAGAAAAAATCACTACAGCGGGCAGGAGGCCGCGATCGAATCCCTTCAATTCCCTGAAAGCTGCAGCTTGGACAGAAGTTGTTTTCATTATTAGGTTTTACCTGGTCGTCAGCCAGTGCAAGAGGCCGTTTGCGTTGTGCAGGCGAAGCAAAATGTCAAATTCAATCAGTGCACTTTGTTTTCAAAAGGTCATAATTAGCGAGCAGTTTTGCAACGATTACGGCCAAAGTGCACCAATTTCCTAGCAAAGCAAAACAGAAATCGACAAGAAGAGCGAAGCTGGACGATGGATGTACGCGATTCTTTTTTGGCTCTATCGCACTGATACGTCTTTATTAAGAATAATTGATTGTAATTGTAGTTGCTTGCTCTGGACAGGTTTCTACATGTTGATAACAGAATTTCAAACTTGACCAATTGTTGCAAATTCCTACTTTGTATTTCCACCAACAGATCTTCATTTTCACACAGAAACGTCATTCGATTGGCTAATATTTGACATTGGATGCGTTCAAAGACTCATAATAAAAACAGTCTCACCTCAAGCGCTAACAAACTGCTGCCGTTCATGAAGGAATCTAGTGTTTTTTTTCCAAAACAGTGGTATTCGTTTCTAACAAGTGGGTTTGGAGCGGGAGCCAACGCTGGCTGCAAAGAAAAAAAACAGCACCACATACTTCTTGCCATCTCTTGACACGATGTTGTGCAACATCTGATATAAAAGATGCAGACAATTGGAAGCCAGAACCCACAGAGCCGACCGGTTTAATGCACCATTGCAACAGATTTTAAACAAACGCACATGTACTTTAAGATGTTTTTTTTGTTTTGTTATCGCCACAAAATGAGTTCTAGTGATATATTGATCGCCACTGTAGCCAGTATTTCTTAAATTAAAAAGCTGTTCTGTTTTCTATTTTAAAAGGCTGGAAAAAAAGTATTGATACTTCTAGACGTTATCATTTATTTTACTTTCAATTTATCAGTATTTATTCTCTTCTTCCTTTCATTGTAAGGATCCATACTTAGGTTCAGATACTGGTACTTTTGAGATTTTACCATGATATATATATATATATATATATACATAAAAGAGAATGTTTTTGCTAAATAAAACAATATATTTAAGATATTGATAAAGTATAAACATCACTTTTATTGTAAAATACCCTTTGTCCCTATTTCTTGCTTTAAATCACTGATTCTGTTGAACGTCTGTCTTAATTAAGGTATTAATTAAACACGTTTATTGTTAAAAATAGAAACAAAACTGACTGTTCATTTTAACTCTAACAGTTGATCAAAGGAAGAAGTGAAAATTGAATTCATTAAGTTTCAAAATAAAGTATCAACATCTATTATGTCTTAAATTAGCTAAACATTAATAACAAATAATAATAAAATCCATAAATAGTAGCATGTGTGTTTGGTAATAGAACATTTATATTTAAGCATTTCCTCTTGTAGTATTCTTTGTTTATAGCAGGGTTTTTTATTTTGAAGAAATAGTTTTACATCAAACAGGAAGTTTCGTTATGATTAAGAATTGAACAGGTGCGTCAAGACAGGCTGTGTGTTGAAACTTGAAGTTTTTTAAAAGTTTTTATTCAATGAAAGAATTACGTTTGGCATTGAAACAAATCTAAAGCGGAGTAGCGTCTCCATTATAAGATAAGGTAAGATTAGGTTTTCTTTATTTTTAATTATTTCTTTTTTTTCATCTTGTGCTATACTGGTAGATGTTTGCTAGCATGCTAAAGCTAATGCATCATATTAACTTGTGGTAAAAAATTGTTTTTCACTTTCTGGTATGCTATGCTAACATTTAGGCTAATACTGATACGAAGCTAATGTCATGCCAATGCTAAACTTTTAAAATGTACCTTTATTTTCTGTTTTTCTTTCTAAAAAAATGTTAGCTAGCTCCTTATATAACTTTAACAATAAACAGCACAAACACACCGTTACTTCCCCGTTATAAAGAGTATCTTTGATCAAAGTTTGTTCCTAAATAGCGTTTAAAGAAGCCAGAATCGACTCCATTGTAAAGTGAACTATTTGAAAATTAAAGCGTTCCCACTCGCAGCCTTTGGTTCGCTCTTTAAAAACAGTTTAGTCGGTGATTCCAGTTATTAGCGATGGCGGTCGATTCCACGGTGATATCAGCTGGCTCCAAGGAAGTTCATACAGTTTGCAGGAAACAATAGTTGTGCCGCCAGAAAAGACCTCTTGTTCCACATCTGGATGCCAGGTAGCTGGACCCCCCCACCGCCCCTCACACACACACACACACACACACCAGTGCACCAACACACTGGTCCAAGCCACCAAGGGGGCCCATTACGCTAAAGGGAGATATTTAGCCACCAGACTGGGGAAATAAAAAGTGTAATGTAATGGAGCCAGCTGTAAAAGCAGAGTGGAACAGAGCAGCATAGAACATTGACTCTCAGTCCTGTGACTTTGTGTGCAATTGAGTCTTATTATTCTGGCCCCGGACCAGGGTCAGCTCCAGCCTTTCGTCTGCCATCATGACGTCAGAGGAAGGATGGAAGCGAAGGTCGTAATGAGATGCCCGGGAGACAAGTGACATGATGTTGTTGCTCGATTCTACTTTGAACAATATTTAAGCCGGGATTTAGTGCAGCAGATGCTTCACAGTCGTTTGTGTTTCCAAACTAAAATATCGTCTTCTTTACCCCACGTTGATTTGTTCATAAAATGCTCATTAATTATTTCTAGAATTTATGTTCCGATATTCATGCTTTATTTTTCTTATAGTCCTGAACAAAACTAGTAAAGCACTGAAATAGCGCATACCTCTGCCAAGGGGGCGCATTCGATTGATTTATATAAATCTTCAATCTATAAAATGATTGATTCACAAAACGAAAATACTTTCTTCCAAAACGGACGCCTCTGTGGTTAATCAATTAAGAATAACATCATTTGTCACCACATTTGTACGAAGGTGGATTTGTAGTTGATATGTTCAGTCTGAACCAGTGGCTTTACGTTCAAAACTACTAAAAACTAATAGTTGCTCTTAATGTAAAAGTGTGAACTCAGTTAAAAAAACAAGGCTCGGGGTTCTAATTTCGTCTGGCCAAAGCTATTTTAATGTGGCTGAAATTCCAAGTTATTAATGGTTATGTTGATATCAAACTTCGGTTCTTTTGTGGCACCAAAATAATGCGTGTCTTTTGGTGCCAAGATTCGGTGCCATTGCATGAACAAAAATTGATAATATGTGCAAATCGAAAAGGCAGTAAACATCCAATTAATTTATCACTTGTAAGCCAGTGTACGTTTGCACTGGACATTATTTTTTTTTATTTTTTTTAGTAAGAAAAAACTGTGAAATTGACCAAAGCTGAGAAACTCAACTTGAGATTTTTACCATATGTAATGTTATTTTATAGTTGTTACAATGTTTAAATTGCTATCTTAATGAGTATTAATGAGGAACGGGTATGAAATTAAAGGCATCAGTGCCGGTATTGAAAATTCTTGATCGCTAACCAGCCCTACCTATTAAGACAGACAGATGGTGTCAAAGATAAGATAAGGAACATAAATTATCTCAGATTAAAACTGATGTTGAAGGAAAGAATTTGATGGGAATGCTTGGAATATGAGTAACAAACCTGGAGATAATTAAGATAGATTTAGCCTTAAAAAATAACTTATACTTCCTTTTTAGTAAATTTCAACTAGTATTTTTGGCTGATTACTGTCATTACTTATACATATATATATATATTTATCTGCCACAATTTGAAGGCCGATGCCTATATTGAACCGGTCTGTGGTGCAGAAACAGAACAGCAAAAACCTTCGTTCTCACCTTATTTGCTCCAAAGTAAACCTCGTTCAAAACACTACTGTGAAAACTCACCACTGTGCATCAAACTATGTAACAAACCCGACCGAGCCAGTTTCAAGACAAAACACAGAGACGCTCATAAGAATTGAAGTCAACAGTCGCTGCGGTTACCCTTGAGTTACATCTACATACATTTCTTTTAAACCTTCTTTCCACTTCCATAACCATCAATTATGTTCTGTAAATGTGTTTTTTTCTTTTTTTGCAGGAGGCTGTTGGACGAGTTCCCACCTGTCAGAGCGAGATAAGCTCAAATAACAGTAAAACATGGACTCCTACTCACATTGTTCCTATCTGCACGTTCCTCTTCACGTCAGGTTCCTTTCAGTGGAATTTTTTGTGGGGCTTTGAATGTAAATCGTAACATGTTTTGCTCTCTAGACAGGTCATTAAAGAGTAAAGAATGGAGAGGAAGATCGGCTTGCACGCCAACTTGTCGTTTTTTAAAGGTTGTTAAGTAAGTAGAATTTCTTTTAGAGCCTTAAATGAGAGTAAGTAAGTAAGTAAGTAATTTTTATTTGTATAGCGCTTTTCCAGACCAGGGTCACAAAGCGCTTAAACAATCAAAACAATATTCAATAAAGTATAAATTGTAAAGATCAAGATAAAAACTGATAACACAACAGGAGTTCCAGAAAATCAAGGAAAAGCCTGAACAAATAAAAACGTCTTAAGATGTTTCTTAAAGGAGTCAGTAGACTCCATCAAGCGCAAAGTGTGTTTATGCACCACTTTATAAGATAAGTTTGTCTTTAATGATTTAAATTTTACTATAACCCTTGAAGAAGAAGATTCCTATTCAAAGTTTACTATATTTTAAAACCCCCTCCCTTTTCTTTTGACAAACTGAGAATAATATGTTTTGGGTAATTTTACAAAATATTGATTATTTTTTAATATATTTCCATATCTATTTCAAATTGATCAAGAAATATTTTTTGGATAACTTCATTGAGTTGCTTTTATTTGTCATTTTGATGTTGCATTTGTGTTGGATTTCAAAAATCATTAGTGTGAAATATATTTCTACAATATTACATAAATAAAGTATAGAACCCGATTTAATTAACTAAAAAGTTCAATTATTTACACGCAAATTATCATTCATCTCCTGCCCGCTGTAGTGATTTTTTTTATTAAAAAAAAAAAGAAATACGGAATGCTTTATCAAAGGATGGTGAACAGTAAACGATATAAAACCAAAATAAAAGAAGAAAATAAATGATTCCTATTATAGCTAAAACTAAAACAAAATCATTTCATAAATTAAGTTAAAAGACAAATAATATTTTTTGAATGGTTTGTAATACTATCTTGTCATCACAGGGCCTTGGCGACTTATTTCAAATGATTTTTATTGAATGAAATTACGATATAAAAACGTTTTATTTTACATGTACCGGTTATACACTTGACTAGTCGCTTAAACTATTGTCAGGAATTATATTTATTGGTCTGAATTCTGTAGTAATTGTCAGAGAAACAACCAGAGAGGGAAAGATGTTAGTAACCAGTTCCTGTGTGGGCCACTTTCTCCACCACCATTTTATCCTTTCGACATCCCTGAACTTTTCACTGTTCTGACCTCTCTCCTTCCGTGAGATTTGAACGAAAATAAAACTTCACTTCTCACTTCCCGTCCAGTGTGAGGTCATCTTAACGCAGAGAGGGTTTTTTTTTTATGAGCACTTAACACTAATGTTACACTAATGCTGCAGTTATGAGCTCATGTTTGAGACCCCCTCCTCCATACATGTCTCGCGAAAAAAACCCTGCGATAGAGTTGTTAAACTTTACCGCCTCAGGTTCTGGATTTTTTTTTTATATGCTACAATATGTTTTTAATAGTTTTCTTAAGGTAATGATGTTGTTTATGGAGGGAAAATTACCGACTTTACACTTAACATTAACCTCTCTCATCTGTTTTACGTTTATTATTTCAATTAATACATATTTTGTCTTTGGGAATTTTGTTAACTCAAACAGGAGTTTGTTTGCATTTATTAAACTTATTTTAGTGTAAATGTTTTCTGAAGTATCCCCCTATGTATACTGCCCCACTAAGCACTTATTTTCACTTCAAATAACTTAAATTGCACAAAAAACAAGTTGCCAGAAACATTATTTTCTTCTCTGTTTTTCACAAGTCAAAAAAAACATTTAATAGCTGCCGCCTAACTGTCCAAATTTCTCGAGTAGAAAAACAGTTTAATATTGCTTGACACGGTTTCTTTTTGCCTGCAGAGATTGTGATCATTTCCAGCTTCAAAGTTTTAGAAAATGTGCTTGAAAAGTATCTTGATGGGAAATGTTTTGTGGTGTTGAAAAAATAGGAAAAGGAGAAGAAAAGGGGAAAGAAATCTTCCTCTTTTTTCACCCAGGAGGTGACTTTAGGAAAGATATCTTGGATAGTTAATTAGATAGATATATTGAAAGATATCAATGTATTAATCCCTTGGGTATATTCCTTTGGGGAATTCCTGAAGCCGATTTGATTTAATCCAAAGTCCTAAATGAAAATGATCACAGCACCAGAAACTTGAAAGATAAAGAGAGTAAGGGAAAATTATTTTCATTTTGGTTTATGAACATTTTTTTGAACAAGAATTTGATAAAATCTTGGTTGTTCTCGGTTTCTCTTAGTGATGGTCTGACGAAGCTTCATGAAGCACTGTCATTATTTTCAGAGTCCACTCGATGGCGGTCTCGTCACTATTTCCCTTGTTTTAAATTTTTTTTCTAATGAAAAATAATATATTTTCTAAACTGATGGCGCCACCCACTGACCAATATACAACATGACACCGCTTAATGAAGTTTAATCAGCCGATCACTAGTTTCTCTGACTTTTGAATTGCTCTAGTATTGTCTGCGGTAAAACATTTTCTTCATTTTTTCAACAACTACAGAAAGTTGATAACATGCAACTCAACTTTTCTCGGGTTTTGGCCCTCCTTTGAAGAAATGTCCTTCACCTACTCCATCTTGTTCCTTCATTATAGACCTATAGATGGAATGTGATCCTTATGTTGACATTTAAAATGCAATTTTTGGCCCAAACTTCTATGGGTCTCCCAGCACAAGAAGGAAAAAAACTTAAATTGAAATAACAAAAAAAACAGTTATTTTGTTGCGTTGTGAAAAACAAGAATTGTGTACTTTCATTGAAAGACCCCATACACTAAACTACTTTTGTCTCCATACATTTTATATCCATCAACTGTCTTTGGCTTTTCTAGGGTCAAGCCTTTGAATTGGGAGCCTACACAAATTGGTCTGTTGGCCTCCTTTATCCTGAAAAACAAATGGAGACAATTGGAATTTGAAGTTTCCAACTTGGAGTGGCTTAAAACCGTGTTCTCTTGGATAGAGAATTAAGACTATTTTCTTAAGACCCCAAGTCATGGAAACCTTTTGCTTGTTTCTCTAGGTGTTTACGTCTCAAATCCTAGATAGATAGATTCCCTTTGGAGACCTACTTCGGAAAATCCCTCCTAGGCTTAAGTTGGACTCATCATGGTAGACCACACTAAGCAGTATTGCTAGAACCTGAGATCTGGGATCCTCATCCCAATTGCTTTCCACTTTAGTCATTAAGACCACATCAAAACAGACAAACTTTGACTTTATACAAAGTTCATGATAATGAGTGGATGAGCATAATAATCAGAAAAGGTTTTGCAAGTTTTCCTCTGGAATATTTCTGAAAAGTAAATCCCCGTTTCACCTCCATTGATCACAAGGTTGTGTACCAGCACCACCAGTCTCCATTGTCCCCCGTTCAGGATTGTTGAAATCTATTTTTCCCCCATTTAATATTGAGCCAATGACCACAGAGCTTTTGGTGGTAGCAGTCCAAAGTGCTTTAGGGAAGTCAGCAGTGAAGAGGCTGAAGAGAAAAGGGAGCCAGAAGTGTTCCCTGTTGTGCCCCGCGTACTGCAAGACCACCGTGTTCGCCTCGCATTTCTTAATCCTCATGAACTGTGGTCTGCTGGCGTGGTAGTCCGGGATCGAGGCAACTTAGGCGAGGGTCCACTAAAGCGCGTCCCTCAGCGGTGCGGTTCGGAATGATGTCAAAATCACCAGAGAGATTTTTCCGAACGCGATTTCACACGGTGCTTCCTCACCAGGTGTTAGCGGGATCATCGGAGCAGGTTGATAATCTTGTCCTCGTGGGAATTTTCTCATGATTCATAACCGATTTATTTCTCAAGCCAGGATCCTCCGAGGGAACAGTTGCGTGTCCGCCTTGAAGGAAATATTTCCTGGGGCCTTTTCAACTGGCTAATTGTCAGTTTGAGATGAGCACGGACTATAAATTCTCCTTCCACGTCAGTCATTTTGAGTTAAAATTCCCACCAAACGTCCACCTGAAAGTCTCCAATCCAGAGGTGAAGTTATTCGTCTTGTTTAACGAGCTGTATTTATTAGCTGTGAGCGCTACCATGGTTCCGCGGGAATTCCTCGGAACACAACTTATTGCCTATTACCTTACATGCAGGGTCACACACATGAAAGTAGGTGAAGTCGCACATGCGCCAACGCAGAGAACCATTATTTCTTTACACTGTTGACCATCCACTGCAAAAAGGTCTCCTCAGGTGATTTACTGGCTCTTAGGGCTGCGTGGATTTCAACTTTTCTCCCTCTTATTAGTAGATTCAGGTTTCTGGGAGCCTTTTTTTTTATAGGCCAATTTAAAGCTATTGAGTTAACGCTTCTATATGTATTTCACCCGAGGACAGAACTGTTAAAAGTTGAGCCGTAAAGATTTTCTTTTGTGCTTCCTAGTGACAGGAGAACAATTTAACTGTCCGTTAAAGAAAACTGCTGCTGTTTCCCTGACACCTGAATAATACCAGCAACTTAACTTGTGCAAGATTGTAGACATATGTGGGTGCGAAACTGCCGTCAGATCATATTGGACCACCGCTCTTGCCACCAACACGTCCTGCCTGTAGGCACTTTGTTCGCCTTTCTACTCGTTTACTCCCTTACATTAGATACATTCTGTGATTATATTGAACAATAAATTGCTAATACAGTATAGCTAATAGAGGATGAAAGTTTATCATTGGACAATCCAGGATATCCAATCCAAAACATGAAATGTATTTGGTTATTATGAGCCCTCCTTTATTTAACTGTCATTTATTTTTTATAATCAACACTTTTTAAATAAAAAAAAACATTCTAAGACACTTTTATATTTACGAGCCAAGATTGTGAGTTTGCAGGGGGAGTTGGAAGTGCCAAATTAGGAAGAAAGAAACTGCCACAAAAACTTCATATTAGGCTTAAATAATTGTCATATTTATTATTGTAATGTTTTTCTTTTACTAGCTGGAAATGTGATTTGGTCGTGGCCGTTAGATGGCGCTACGTTAATCTCAATAATAGAACTGAATCTCAAACAGTGCCAGAATTTAAAAGGAAAGCCAGCACAATATATTGTCTTTTTTAATACAGGTTTTTCTTTCTTTTGTCCCGCACTTTTTACAACACTTGAAAAAATAAAAACGACCATTTGAATAGGATTTTTCCTTTAGATATTTGTACTAAAATGTGAGTTTTGACTGTATTTAAAGCTCTAGCAAAAATCCCTTGGCAGGCTGGATTTACTTTACTAATAGGGACAAGATCCGGTTGTGGCCTTTAGATGGCGCTCTGTCAATCACAATAAAGATTTACTTAAAGAAAGTCAATTTTTAACCAATATGTCCAGTCTCACATTAAACCAAAGGCACAGTTGCAGGTCGTCGTATTCATATGTAAAATACACTTTTTTTCCCTTGTTCAGTCTTCAAAAAAAGTTAAGACCTTTTCCTATGCTCAGGATTAAAATCTCATGCTTTTGTCCGTATTTTCCCAACATCCTGAACGTCACACCTGACACAAAAGCAGTCCATGGTGATAGTAACCAAGCAACACTTCAGGAACGATTCCTTCCCTGCTTTCAAGCGTGTTGTGAGCCGGAGAGATAGAATGTCATGCCGCCGCACAAACAAATACAGACGCTGAATGAATTAGAGATTGTGAGAAGCAGGGGTTAGTTCGTTACAACACAAACTTGTCCACCGACTTATTATTTATGAATTCAAGATCCTAACATGAGAAGATATGACGCATATTTTCCTCCAGTAATAATTCCCACAGCTTTATTTTGACACCGTCTTCCATCACTTTATGATATCAATAATAATGTTATTGTTTTGTTGTTTTCCTATTAGTGTTAAAGTCAAGTCTCTGGTTACTACTTCATTTAGCTATGCTGTTCTTATGACTTTTAATATAAATGTCATGTTGGTTGTTTTGGGTTAAGACATGCAGAGAAGTCTTGCCAAATTGTGTAATTATGGTACACAAAGTACTTTATTTCATGCTGGTTTTCTTCATTTGTCTAAGAACATAGCTGTTCCTTGACGACTCTACATTTTTGGATTTTTACATGCTTTTATTTTGGGGTTTTGTATATTTCTTTAAAATAAGTTATCCAAAGTATAGGACAGATGAAGGGAGGTGAAAAAAAGAGTGCAGCCGGGGTAGAATGGGTCAAGACTAGAGTTGCAATTTTTGGCCATTTTATTCTCATCTTGTACATCAGTTCACAATTTATGTGATTTAAAATCATACATCATTTTAGTTTTTCCATACTTCTCACAAGAACAATTTACAACTTTTTTTTAAAGATCGAAAAGTAGCAGATAGAAGATGTCTCACATTAGGATAGTTAAAATGTAATGTAATGTTTGCTTTTTACAATGTTAATTAATTATCAATAGTTTTATTCTAAATAAATACATATGTAAGGAACTTAACTTTTCCCCCCCTTTTTTTGGTCCGGTTTTGCCTCTATATCCAAGTAGTTTATCTTTTAAATTAAATGTATTATTACTGAAATAAATGCACAATAACAATGTGACACATTTGATATTTTACGTTAAAAAACGTTTTTTTTCCTCCACATTAAGGTAGTTTTTCCTTTATCCCTTGTTGGGGGGTTGACGGCCCCTTATAGTAGTCCCTGGCTTTAAGGGGGTTGAGCTGAAGATGCTGAAGTCTGGGATTTAGTAGGAAGATAAGAAATCACTTTATAATTTATTAGATAAGCAGGGGAGCTTGTTGACACGCAATAAGAGTTGAGATGGTTCAGACACATGGAGAGTTATAGAAAGAATGAGCTGTCAAACCAGGACATAACAAGGGAGCGTCAAGAAAGTTCAAGGTGGACAAACTCGCTGATGGGAAATGTTCGAAGAAACCTCTGTTTCACTACAAGTTACATATATTTATTCTGCGGTTACTCCGACTGAGAACAGCTCATGCCCATATAAATGTTTTCCCCCTTCTTTCCCGAAGAAGAAAAACACCATGACTAAATAAATGCAGGACCTTTAATGGTACCGCAAAATGGGTCCTATTTCTCCGGATTAGTTTATTAGATGCAGTTTCAAAGACTTTTCCACTCTGCCAAGTGCAAACTTCCGATGTACACAATAGCGAGAATCACATTTCTCATTTTTGTGGCTGCTGGTTGTAAATGAATCCAGTCGGAGGATATAACCCATCCTGTGCGCCTGCTGTAGGTAAAGGGTTTAGCGCGGGGCTGCCAAGCAGGTTAGGAAATTTCGGTGACTCAGTTGTTGGCAAGAAGAAAAGCGAGCGTGAATTACCGTTGGTTTTGTGACAGACATTAATGCTCCGGCCTCCTGTGACCCTGTGAAGTACACGAGGAAATCGACTTGGGTTGGATGTTCCAGTTACAGATATGTTTACACAAGCCGTTGTCTTGAGGGAGAAAACTCGTTTTAACGGAGGTAATTATTCTGTTTGATGTAGTGCTGAACTTTATAAAACACTATCAGCCTTAAGGTTGAAATGTTTTTCCTCTTATCATTTTTTTTTTCTTCTCCTCAGACCAGATGTCAAGTAACAAACTGCTTGTGTGTCTCGGTTAGAAAATCAAATTATAAAGCTTTTGATTAGACTTTTGGTTTTTGTTTGTTTTAGCCCAAGATTAAATTATCATGATTAGAAAACTTCACATAAAAAATTAGGAGCGTGACATCGTGAACCGAGCTGTATATCAATCTTTTGCACTGGTTAAACAAAAACAAATATATTTGTGGTTTTATTCAGGAAAATCCCTTCCTTTTAAAATACCTATGAAATATCAAACTGATGTTTTATTCATGATAAATGTGTCGCAGGCTGGTTTTCTAGTACTCGCCAGATTAAACACTCTTTATGTGAGTAAATTGGTTTATAATGGCTCATTACACTGTTTGAGAAGTACAAACTAAAACTATGAAAACACTTTAAATTCAATTTATTATTTCAACCTCTTCCAATAGCAACATGGTTCTCCAGTCGAAGGAACTTGTGAGTTATTTGTGGTAAAACTCAAAATGGAAAACATCTTATTTTTCAAGAAGAAGAACTGGATTTTGCTTGGCCCGGACCACTATTTTCACTTGTTGTGTAGTTGTTGTGCGTTCCTAGTTTCCTCTCTTAAACCTTCACTCTTGACCGTTCTCAGCACAGTGACATCGTAGGCGCGGCCCCAGCATCCTGTTTTGTTTTTGGATATTTACATTTTTAAATTTGTTGATTTCATAACGCGGAGACTCAATGTGTAAATAACTTTTAAATATAAAACTAGCTGAAATACCTAGAAAAAAAACAACCTGAAAAATATAAAATCATCTTTCTTTAAACTTTAAACTGTATTGTGGTTTGAATTAAATCAACATTTGATCAATTTGAATTTTTTCTGGGTCTTCTACCCCCCTTGCGTCTCCTTATAATTAACAAAATGAGCTGAAATTCTGGAAATTACCTCTTCCTAGTTTGTCATAAATATGTTTTGCATTTAATCAAAATTGGAACAATTTGAATTTTCTTGGGGATCTTCTGACCCCCTTGAACTCCCCTACAATTAACAAAAATCTCTCTTAACTGATTCATATGGTTTTAAGCTATTAAGAATTGGAGGAATTAGAATTTTCAAGGGGGTCTTCTGCCCTCCTTGCCTTCCCCCCTACGATTCACAAAAGCATCTGAAATTCTGAAAATCTCTCTTATCTCGTATGCAATACATATGTTTTGAAGTATATCCAAATTGAAGGAATTTGAATTTTCAAGGGGGTCTTCTGCGCCCTTTGTTCCCCCCTACAATTAATAAAAGGAGCTAAAATTTCCCTTATCTAGTGTGATAAATATATTTCTTTAATTTAATCTTAATTGGACGAATTTTAATTTTCAATGGGGTCTGCTGCCCTCCTTGTGCCCCCTTGCAAATAGCAAAATAAACTGAAATTCTGAAAATCTATCATATCTAGTATACTGGATAGAACTGGATTTTGCTTGGCCCGGACCACTATTTTCACTTGTTGTGTAGTTGTTGTGCGTTCCTAGTTTCCTCTCTTAAACCTTCACTCTTGACCGTTCTCAGCACAGTGACATCGTAGGCGCGGCCCCAGCATCCTGTTTTGTTTTTGGATATTTACATTTTTAAGTTTGTTGATTTCATAACGCGGAGACTCAATGTGTAAATAACTTTTAAATATAAAATTAGCTGAAATACCTAGAAAAAAAACAACCTGAAAAATATAAAATCATCTTTCTTTAAACTTTAAACTGTATTGTGGTTTGAATTTAATCAAAATTTGATCAATTTGAATTTTTTCTGGGTCTTCTACCCCCCTTGCGTCTCCTTATAATTAACAAAATGAGCTGAAATTCTGGAAATTACCTCTTCCTAGTTTGTCATAAATATGTTTTGCATTTAATCAAAATTGGAACAATTTGAATTTTCTTGGGGATCTTCTGGCCCCCTTGCACCCCCCTACAATTAACAAAAATCTCTCTTAACTGATATGCAATTCATATGGTTTTAAGCTATTAAAAATTGGAGGAATTAGAATTTTCAAGGGGGTCTTCTGCCCCCCTTGCCTTCCCCCCTACGATTAACAAAAGCATCTGAAATTCTGAAAATCTCTCTTATCTTGTATGCAATACCTATGTTTTGAAGTATATCTAAATTGAAGGAATATGAATTTTCAAGGGGGTCTTCTGCGCCCTTTGTCCCCCCCTACAATTAATAAAAGGAGCTAAAATTTCCCTTACCTAGTGTGATAAATATATTTCTTTAATTTAATCTTAATTGGACGAATTTTAATTTTCAATGGGGTCTGCTGCCCTCCTTGTGCCCCCTTGCAAATAGCAAAAGAAACTGAAATTCTGAAAATCTATCTTATCTAGTATACACTACATATGGTTTGAATTGAGGGGACATTTCCCTTACCTAGTGTGTGATACATATATTTTTTTATTTAATCTAAAATGGACGAATTTTAATTCTCAAGGGGTTCTTCTGCCCTCCTTGTGCCCCCTTGCAATTAGCAAAATAAACTGACATTCTGTAAATCTCCCTAACTAGTATATAATACATTTGGTTTGAATTGAATCGAAATTGGATTTTTTTAAACTTTTCATAGGGGTCTTCTGCCCCCCTTGCGCCCCCTTACAATTAACAAAATTATCTAAATTCTGAAAATCTATCTTATCTAGTATATAATAAATATGTTTTGAATTGAGGTGACGTTTCCCTTACCTAGTGTGTGATACATATGTTTTGAATTTAATCTCAATTGGACGAATTTGAATTTTCAAGGAGGTATTCTGCATCCCTTGTGCCCCCTTTCTCTTGACCTGATTGAGCTGCCCTCCCCCTAAAACCTTAACTGAAAGGTCGGCAGTCGACACGATCATTTTCAAATCATTCTAAGAGTCTATAAAACATAAAGCTGGGATTGACGGACGGTTTTGTAAATGCAGATTTTGGCTTCTGTAGATGCAATCGTGGCCAAAGCCATTAGTGAACGCACCACGATGTATCTGTGTTTGCATTCCATTATATTTGTTGCGTAAACACCTGGTAACTCAAGTCATAAATCCCACTTGGGTCTCACTATTTGTATTTTATCATCTGGCTACTTTTGTTGACTTTTCCTCAGATTTTATGTGCCGCCATTTGTTTTCCTTTCATGCACTTGTTTATGTCTGCCGCTTCATTAGGCTCCAGAGTTATCGTTGTTGCTAACGGCTGGCAGCCGCGCAATCAAACAAGTTCATAATGTGAATTTTAATGGGGGTCTACGTCATGTGCCATTTGTTTATATTACTTTAACTCTGACTAAGCATGAACTTGGCCAGCGATATTATCAATTAATTACCATCTGTGATGCATTTAAGGATAGGAGAATTCTTGGAGCCACTTCGAGGACGCACGCTTGGATTTATGTTATTTGTGTTTTTTTATTTTTTATTGAGGGTAAACGTGGTCAGTCTTAAAATGTGGCTCTTGAATTGTGAGTGCTTACATCTGGGTGCAATCTGCTTCTTTCTTTTGGGGCGATTATCAGAGGGCAATGAAACCTGATAGGATTCCATTTATTGTATTAGTACTTTTGAAACACCGGCACACTTGTAGCTCAGCAACAGGTTTATATAAACATTAACGAGGACTTTTAACAGCTTGGGTGTTTTTTTTCGTGACCGATGGAGGTGGAGCTGGGAACATGAATAAATTCCTGATTTGTTTGAATGAATAACAAAAGAAGCAGGTGTTGGATTTCTTTTGCACCTGCAGCTTTGTTTTCGGTCATTAAATGCGTCACCAGATTGTTTTGTTTGATTCAAAACATGTTGATTGTTATTCACCTCAAATGAACACGACAAACATAAACTCTGTGATTAACCCCATAATAAATTTGCTTTCAATAGACTTTCAATGTCTATTATGAATGAAGAATACATGAGGGTTTACTGAAATTATACTTTAGGTAAACGGTTTCATGCACTTTTATATAAATGTATTTAAATGATCAAACTGTTCATAGAAATGTTTTGAACAACATAAAATGTTTCAATTTTAAGATAAACCATAGACTTTCTGGCCATTTTAAACAAGAAAATTGACAATCTCCCTATTTGTAGAAGGTCCATCCTAGAAAAAAAGTACATTTGTGTTGGATTATTCAATGTATACCCTTGATACTATTTATATATTAGAAAAAAAAAAGATATAAAAAAAAGACTTGCTTTAAGTCAGTGGTACCAAACCCCTTGTTCGAGGAACCAATTTGTTACTGGACCACACAGAAAGGAATAAACATTTAAATAATGTCGCTGCTATTGATTATTACTGTCTATAATGTGTTCTAATTTGTTAAAAGATGGTATTTTTCCCTGTATTAACATTAACCTGTGACTCCTGACACATTTGCAGGCACACATTTATTTGCTCTTTCCGGTAGATAGGGGCGCTAAGGTCATACTGACCAACCAGAATTGTAATTTTAAATTTCATTAATAAGTCAAAGCAAAGGCAAGCTTAGTAGGTCTAATGATGGGATCTAAAATAAGATTATTAGTTAATTAGTTTATAAGTTATTGTAAATATACTTTTGTTTAGTCTAAAGATTTAAAGTTTCTTAAATCATATTTAAAAACATTAAATAAAACACTTATTATTCAATCATTACTTTTATCATGAACCATAGTGAGGCTGTTTGGCTTAAATGAGCGGGAATTCTTACTGCTAAGTCATGAATTTAAAGAAACAGTATCTTAAAGAATTTTAAGTAGAAAGAGTCTTATTTCATTTTTGGCTGTAACAATGCTGAATAGTTAAACTATAGAAAGAATGATTGCATAATCATTTCAATAGCAAGTTATACTCTCTTTTGCTCATATCATATTTGTCTTTGGGCATTTCTTTCTTGAGAATACGAGAGTTTTTAAAAAAAAAGAGTAAATCAATTCAAAGGTAAAAAAAAGTCCTGCTTTCACCTGAAACAATACTGAAAACGTATCATGTTTAGACTACAGGGGGCGACGTCCAGTAAAATCAGACAACACATCGGACGTAAGCGAGTAAGTGTGTGTGTGTGTGTGTGGTTGCTGACTGTGAGCGAGCAGGTGGTTTGAGGCAGCTCTGTTTGACTTTTCGTTATTTTGAATGGACGTAAAGCAGAAACAGTCCACATATGTGGTCCGTATCAGTCAACACAATAGGAACAAGAGAATAACCCCCTTTTTTTTTTCCCTGTACCGCGGTTGAACGTGTAGGTTGACTGACATGCAGGAAATACATGCTGTGTTTTGTGTATATATATGATGTGTGAAATATGTATACACACATTTGTGTGTGATTGGAAACGTCTACGAACATCGAAGCCTTCACAAATATGCAGGACTTGTGTTAAACACTTGAGCTCACCTTGAAATATAATTAGTCATGTGGAGATTTTTTTTCTTTTCAGGGAGCGCCAGGGCAAAGGAGTAATTTTCGGAAATATTTTTCACCGCAAATGTTATGACAACCGTGTCATTTTTCAAATACTTTAATAGGACTTTAAATATTTTGTCTCGGTAAGGCTTATCAGTTGTTAGATAAAACCCTGACATGTTTTGAAAGCGCCGACCTCCGTCGAACTCTTCAGCCGTTTCTATAAATCATTTTCTTGTTGAAAGTTATCTGTCCTCGTTTTAATGTCTATTAATTCCTTCTGTAAAGTCCACATAGTTAAAGAGCGGCGTGTGCGTTTTTGACTTGCCCAGCTAGCAAGAATACATTTATTAAAAAACAAATCTTAACATTAAAGTTAAAAACTTAACTCAAGTCGAACAGTTTACTTATTTATTGCTAAAGCTAAAACCTACCAAGTTAACTTAGAAAACTGTCTTTCTATAATCCAGACATTTTTGGTTTGAGAAATTATGGGATCGACATAAATCAGGATATTTATTACATCAGGAATAATCAATTCATAAGAGAAAAAACAATAATATAGAATCCGGAGCATAATTTCTAGTGATGCTTCATGAAGCAGTTTCATTATTTTCAGAGTCCACTAGATGGTGGTCTCTGCACTATTTTCCTTTGTTTTGAAAAACTGTTCTAATGAAAAATAACATAATTTTGAAACTGATTGCGCCACCTGCTGACCACTAAATATCATGACACGCTTCAGCCCATCCCTAATAATTTCCACCCTAAGAAATGAATCTGATTTTGGTAAAAATAAGTAAATTCAGATATTTGAAAGGCGCTTTGTTTACAAACTCACTATGCTTTTGGAAAAAGTTACTATTAACTATTCATAAATGTATTTGATCTTTGATAGATCTTTAAGAAGGACCAAACACAAATGACTTTAGTTTTGTTTCAATGTTCCAGAAACAAAAATGTATGATATTGGATACATTTAACATTAAATACAATGGATACACAATTCTACAGGCTGCTGTCCAAGTTATTTTATGTCGCCCACCGGGAGGTAGGCTGTGAATCCAAGATAAATGTTCCTGTTGGTATCATGACCATGATATCAGTGTTTAAGATAAGATAAGGAACAGAGATTATATGAGAATAATGCTAGTGTCAAAGGAATTTGTGAATTTTATCTTCTGGTATAGGAAAACAAACATGGTGATAATTGAAATAAAGACAATGAAACCTCTAATTTAATAACAATAATACAAAATAATACTTCCTGTCTTTTAAATATACATTTCATTTGGCCCGCAGCCTCGACGCCAACATTTTAGTTTCTATTTTAGTACCCAAAATCTATCTACCCTGCACACATGTTGAATAAGGGTTGGTCTTATTTTCAGAATCATCCGTTACTTTTTAGAGTTTAAAGGCAAAAATATATGTTCATTTTATTGTAGCGGCTAGCGATTTTAAAGCCTCGGCAAGAAGAATTGTTACGAAAAAACTTCCTTTATTCCTCATTCAAACACATTGCAAGTGACTGTGCAAGATTGACATACAATGGCCTAGAGGCGTCCACTAAAAACAAGATTAAAATAAAGATTTTCTCATGTCAAAGCTCCCATGCAAGATAGAGATGAAGACAGCTGAGCTCCAGTTGCTACATTAAAACGAACATACATTTTTGCCTAAAACGGATTACTCTGAAAGTAATCTCAACCCTCAGTCGACATGAGGGTGAGTAGAAAACGAGTGAAATCTGAATTTTGGGTAAATAAAAAAGATGACTTTGCTGGAGATTTTTGTTTTGACATTAAATCAGTTCAGAAACATTTGAGAACGCTTCAGAAATGTTCTGCCTGAAACAAACAAACGACTTTCAAACTTTTTATTTTGGGCTGCTTCACATTTGCCGGATAAAAGAAACACATGGAGCGAGAGATGAAAGGAAGAGAAAGGGGAGAACATGCTCTTCTTCTTCCCAGGGCTGTGTGGCAACACTTGCAGGCATCTGACGACTTGACACAGAACACTTCAAGTGCTCGGTGTAATGTTAGCCTCGGTGACCTCCCCGAGCACTTAACAGGGAAATTACCACCACACTCTCGGCAATTTGTGCCAATTAGCTGCCA